>NC_045544.1:142444379-142744379 GCF_009769535.1 Thamnophis elegans
TGTTTATTCCTCCGATGGAGCCACTTGTAAATTCCGGGGAGAATCCATCTCTCCGCATGTGACAGAACCAGCGCAGGGCCATTAATCCGGCTTCGGAGGAGGGGGAGGCAGACCCAGCAGGGCAGGGGAGAAGACTGGACAGTGGGTGTCCCCACCCACCGGGACCTTCCCTCCTGGCCAAAGCTGGCCTCGGGCACCCCCAGATTGTGAAACCCCCCATCCCAGCCCACATCCCCCTAGCAGAGCTCACAGCTGCCTGGAGGGACGAAGGGCAGGGAGGCCGCCTGCCTAGCCGGCTCAGCTGTGGAGGATCAGGGCCGCGGGGGGGGGGGGGGAGCTGCTATGGGCACAGGAGGAGCCCCCCACCCAGCCTGCAGAGCAGACCTTCCCCAGGAACTGCAGCTCTGCCTCCGTCCCGGTGTTGGTGCCCCTTTCCCAGGCGGCCACGGGTCCTCCACCTGACCTCGGGAAGGAAGCGATGGCCGCTGCCAAGCTTTCTCGCTGGGAGGCCCAACAGCTCAG
This sequence comes from Thamnophis elegans, assembly GCF_009769535.1. NCBI lineage: Eukaryota > Metazoa > Chordata > Lepidosauria > Squamata > Natricidae > Thamnophis > Thamnophis elegans. The sequence goes on from NC_045544.1 coordinate 142,444,902, forward strand.
CCAGTGCAGCCGGAGAGCAGGGCCGCTTGAAGGCCTCCTGTGGTCCCTCGCGTGGGGGTTGCCGTCTCTCTTCTGCAAAGGGGGGATGTTCTTAGGCGTTACCTTGGAGGCTACTTGCCCCAGCCAGCTCCCTTGGCCCCCCCGGCTCCCCTTTCAACCCCCTCCATCGTCCCTCCCCCCCCCGCATCTGCGGAAGGAGCGAAAGGGGGCCGGGCGTAGCTTGCAGCCGCCGCCACAGGCGGGCCTGGCTTGGGCAGCAGAAGTTGTTTTCCAAGCCGCAAACGTGTTTGTGCAAAACATCAACAAGAGGGAGAAGCTCCCGCTGCTTTCGGGTCTGCCGCTAATTCAGCGAGTTCGAAGACGGGAAGAGAGTCCGGAGGCTCCGCTGCCCCCGCCGCTCCTTCCGTCGGCAAAGCAGCAGCCCCAGGTGCCCCAGCCCGGACCCCCGCGTGCCAGCCCCCCCGCCCCCCCTCCCGGGCACGACCGGCAGCGGCTGCTCTGCCTTCCCCCTCCCTGGCAGCCCAGCTCCCCCCGCCGGCCGTGAGCGGCGCCTGCCGGCCTTTCTCGGGCTCCGGAACGGCTCCCCCCCCCACGAGAGGCAGCGCAGATCCTGCGTTCTGCTTAAAAAGCCCCCGGAGGGAGACTCGGCGGGCGTTGAGATTGCCTGGCAGCCCCGCTGCATGGAGAGGCTGCACGGCCCTAACTGCGCTTTTGGGCTGGCCGGTGCTTCGATTCCTCCTCGCTCTCCTCCGTGGGCTTTGAAGATTGAAACCAGCTGCTTTCTCTCCAATAACAGCCCCCCCCCCCCCGCATGCGCTGCAAAGGGGGAGCTGCTGGCGGCGGCGGGGGGGCCCCTCAAAACTGCCTGTTGGTTTAATAGTGCTGCTGCTTGAAACACACACACACACACACACACACACACACACACACACACACACACACACACACACACACACACACACACGGCATACCCACCCAAAGAATGGGGAGCAGCCGCTCCACTGACAGTTCAAGATCCTGGTGCCCCAAGGCAGCCAGCAGATGCCAGTCAGAAGGTGGTATCTGCTTCCCTGCCTCCCCCCCCCCCCCCCCCCCGTTCTCCCTGCCCCCCCTCCCCTGCTGAGGAGGGGCTGGGCCTTTGCACCAGAGCAGCTCCTTTCAATGGTTTCTGAAGGGAAGGGGCTCCTCCCTCCCTCCCTCCCTCCTTCCCTCCAGCTGTTGCGGCAGGTGAGGCCTGGAGTCACCTGAGCCTCCCCCAGGAGCACCAGGCCCAAGCTGGTTATACCAAGACAACACCGGATGCCAGGAAAAGGAGGCAGACCATTCCCCCCCCCCAGGTTCTAGGCCTGGGTCGGGCTGCCTGTCAGGTGGGCCAGAAGGAGACCCTGCGGAGGGAGGCCCACAGAGCAGGGAGGGGCTGCCCAGAGATAGAGGCCCCAAGCAGCCTGGCTAGTCAGAGCAGAGCTGGACCCTTCAGGCTGAGGGCTCGGCCGATCCCAGGGAAAGAGGCCTGGACGGTGGTCGGAGCCCTACAGCATCTCCCCCTGGCACAGCCCTTGCCCGCTGCTGTGTTTGAGTTTGAGTTTATTAACATTTATAGGCCGCCCTTTTCCCTGAGGGGACTCAGGGCGGCTCACATAAAATCAGGAAGGGAAATACAAACAATAACGTAGACACACATAAGTAAAAATAATGGGCAACATTCATTCATCCTTCGGGAGGGGTGGCTATCTTTGTCCCCAGGCCTGACGGGCTAGCCAGGTCTTAAGGGCTGTGCGGAAGGCCTGGACGGTGGTGAGAGTACGAATCTCCACGGGGAGCTCGTTCCAAAGGGTCGGAGCTACTACTGAAAAGGCTCTCCTCCGTGTAGTTGCCAGCTGGCACTGGCTGGCAGATGGAATTTGGAGGAGGCCCAATCTATGAGATCTAATTGGTCGCAGGGAGGTAATTGGCAGAAGGCGGTCTCTCAAGTACGCGGATCCACTACCATGGAGGGCTTTATGGGTGACTAGTAGCACCTTGAAGCGCACCTGGAGATCGACAGGTAGCCAGCGCAGCTCGCGGAGGATAGGTGTTATGTGGGTGAACCGAGGTGCACCCACGATCACTCGCGCGGCCGCGTTCTGGACTAGCTGAAGTTGCCGGATGCTCTTCAAGGGCAGCCCCATGTAGAGCACGTTGCAGTATTCCAGCCTAGAGGTCACAAGGGCCCGAGTGACTGTTGTGAGAGCCTCCCAGTTCAGGTAGGGTCGCAACTGGCGCACCAGGTGAACCTGGGCAAATGCCCTCCTGGTCACAGCCGTCAGGTGGTGGTCAAAGGATAGCTGTGGATCCAGGAGGACTCCCAAGTTGCGAACCCTCTCTGAGGGGTGTAGAATTTGAGCCCCCCAGCCTGATTGATGGAATATTGGTCGAATCTTTGGGAGGGAAGCACAACAGCCACTCGGTCTTTTCTGGGTTGAGTACAAGCTTGTTAGCCCTCATCCAGTCCATAACGGCCTCAAGGCCTCGGTTCATCACGTCTGCCGCTTCATTGAGTTGGCACGGGGCGGACAGATACAACTGGGTATCGTCCGCATATTGATGGTATCTTATCCCGTGCCTGCGGATGATCTCTCCCAGCGGTTTCATGTAAATGTTGAATAGTAGGGGGGATAAGACCGAACCCTGAGGCACCCCATATGTTAGGGGCCTAGGGGTCGATCTCTGCCCCCCCACTAACACCGACTGCGACCTGTCCGAGAGGTAGGAGGAGAACCACCGCAACACGGTGCCTCCCACTCCCACCTCCCGCAGTCGTCGCAGAAGGATACCATGGTCGCTTGGCGGCCCTCCAGGTGGAGCCTGTGGCCGGAGCCCCCAGGGCCTGGGGGTGGGGGCAGCAGCAAGAGGCAGCAGCTTTGAAGCTGGCCCTGGGAAGGCCCCCCCCGGAGGACCCTGGGCTGGGAGTTGGGAAGCAGCTTCCCTTTGCGGTGGGCCTGGGGCGCTCCTGGCAGTCGGCTTGTGCCCAGAGCCAGGCTTGAGGGGCAGGTGGGGGAAGCCCCACTCAGATTTATACAGATTTCCCAGGCTGGGATTGGTCAGCCTTCCTGCCCCCCCCCTTCGTTTCCTTCCTTCTCTCCCCCCTCCCTATAATGAACAGAATTTGTGGAGTTTTTCTTAAGTTGGAAGAGCCTCCCTAAAGAAGGTGGGTGGGCACCCACTCTGCCCCGCTACTCCGGCCTCTTCCCATGGACAGTTCTGGGGGGCCCAGTTATTCCCAGGACCCTCTAGGGGGCTGGTGTCTGCCTATCCCAGGAGATGCCACCCACTTTGGGCTGCTCTGGGTCCCTCCATCTAAGGGGCCCCAGGGGACCAGCCCTCTTGGCAGCAGCCCCCCCCCCTCCTTCCCCCAGCCAGACAGCCTGGATCTTAAATACCCATTTCCCCGCCTTCCTGTCTGTCAGGATAGGTTGAGTGGGCCCTTTGGGAGGGGTCCTTTGGGGCTTTGGATGGGGAGCTATGTGGCCCCAGGCCGAGAGGGAAGGACAACTGGGTCTCGAACATCTCTATTGTTTTGACTGGCTGCCCAGCTATACAATAATTGGGGGAAGGGCAGCCATACAAATAAAATAAAACCAGATCATTCAACCAATGATAGAAACAGATCAACATTTTAAATCAGAGCTGTACTTGTTTTCGAACTTTTAATTGCTTCCTTTGTGTTCTGTTATTTTATTATTTGCTTTCTTATGATTTTTAGTGTTTTAATGGATGCTGTAAATGAATGAAAACTCTTACATTTTTTATAGCATTTTTATTTATTTTCTTAAATAATACTCATTAGAAACATGCAAAACTAGCAACTCAAACTGACTGCGTGTGTAATAAAATAACAAATTAGATATGAAAAAAGACGGAGAGTACAAGTGGGGGGAAAGGAAATTCTACTTTAATCTACTTTCTTACAATACCAAAAGTCTTGTAACAGCGTTAACAGCAGCTTTTCATTCCATTTTTTAACAACAAATTGCATCACCCTAAAGCAGGGGTGTCCAACCTTGGCAATTTTAGCACCCGTGGACTTCAACTCCCAGAATTCCCCAAGCAGCACAGCTGGCTGAGCAAAGGGGGGGGGCTCCGGGGTGCTGCCCTCCAAGTAACCAAGGTGAGACTCTCCTCCAGGAACTGGGGTGAGTCTGAGTCTGAAGGAGGGGGGAGGGGGGATTCTGCAGCTGTGCCAGCTCTCGTGCCCGTTTGCTTGAGGTCATCTCAGTTGGCAATGGAGCCCCCCCCCCCAAACGGACAGTCTGGACACTTCATCCTGCCCTTCTGGGGGCAGCCTCAGAGGTAGTGTGGGAGTTCATGGCCACCGTGCAGCCACGTGGGCCTGGGTCAGGTTTGGGGGGCTGTGAGCAACAGGGCCACACGAGGAGCTTGGCTTTTGTCTCGGAAGATGGGAGGGGATGTGGGATCTTGAGGTCTGTGGAGAAAACACTTTCTGGTGACTCCAGAGCTTCTGTAGCCCCCCCCCCCCACACACACAGCAGAGACCAAGGCTATTGGACTTCCCTCCTCCCAGGCCCCTAATGGACCATTAAGACCTGGCTCTTGCCCAAGGCTCTTCCTGTGCCCAATTCTGCCCTTCCCCAGCAGCCTCTCTCTCTCTCTCTCTCTTTCTCACAGGTTGCCCCCTGGCCTCCGCTGCCCCTTGGCAACAGCTGCCCCAGGCAGAGGAGTTTGCTGTGGGACTCAAAGGGTGCCTTGCTAAACCCTCCCAGGTCCTCTCTCCCCCCAGGGTGACCTGGTCCTGCTGCCACCCACCCACCCACCCATGGTGGAAGAGGGTCCCTGCCTCCCCCTTTCCTTTGCCCTTTCAGGGGACCACCCCCCCTCCCTCCCCTGCTCCCAGGGCGGAGGCTAATGGAGGGTTTCTCGGTGCTCCATTATGCGTGAATCAGACTGTCTGAACGGGCGAATTGATCGGCTGCCTGCGCCTCTCGCCTCTCGCTGGCCAGCCTGGGTGATTGGATTAGACGCGCCTAATGGCTGCTGTGGCCGGCTGTGGCCGGGCTGAGGGGGGCTGCCAGGGCCAGGCTGCACTTGTGTCGGCCACAGGAGGGAAGGGGTTGTTCTCAAGGGCTGGCGGGGTCTCTCGGATGCCCGAGTGGGGAGCTGGAGGCCTCTTGGACACAGAGTGGCCCATCCAGGCACCAGGCCAGGGGGGGGGAAAGTGGCGAAAGGCTTCCTTGGCTGGGGGACCAGGGGGTGCCCCACGTCTGTGCCAGGAGGGGCTTCCAGCAGATGTCACGGTTTGCCCCTTGTTTCCCAGGAGGATGGGATTGGAGGGAGAAGGCCAAGCTGGTAGTACTTTCCCTTTCTTTTGTTTATTAATTACATTTATTTGCCGCTGGAGCGACTTCGGCAGCTGGGCTGGGACCAGGTTGCCCGCATCAGTCAGCGTTTGCCAGAGGGTGGGGGGGGGGCAGGTTCTGCTCCAGCCAGATGTGAAGCCTGGATGCGTTCCCGGGAGGGGGGGTTCTATTAACACGCCCCAAACCGCCGCCCTGGGTGTGGTGTTGCACCCACATGTGCCCACAGCCCTTGCCCCGGTGCCCCTGCTGAGGAGGAGGCTTCACGGCCTCACTGCCCCCTTCCTTCTCCATTGGCCAGAGCCCCAGCCGCCCGCCGAGCCCCTCAGGGACCTGCGGCTGCTGCCACGTGAGGAGGAGCGGCCCAGAGGCAGGCGAGGGAGCCGGTGCCTTGGGTAGCCTCCCCCGCTAATGCCGGCTTAAGGCCGCGTTTGCATACATGAGCCGCCGCAAAGCGCCCGCGAAGGACCGAGCACAAAGGAGCCGCGCACTTCAAGGGAAGAGCCGGGGAGCCGCAGACGTTGCGCGGGGGATCAAGGCTATCAGCGGCCGTCAGGCGGGCAGCGAGCAGCAGCAGCCCCCACCCCCCACCTCCAGGCGCCTCTGCTTGGCCCGCCGCCACCGCCTCGGGTGGGAAGAGAGGGCCGCCAGCGCAGCGCTTCTAAGGCTGCGGCGCCTTTGGAGCCCGGCCGGAGAGGGGGGGAGCCGTTGGGCTTCTAATGAGCAGCGCCCCGCCTGTCTCTCCGCCCCGGAGCCCCTGCCTCGCTTTCCCCACTAGCCTCTCCGTCCGCTGGAGCTGAGCGGAGCAGCACAGGGATTAGGGCCGAGAGCAGACAAAGCTGGGTTCCGTCTCAGGGCTTGGTGGGGTGACCTTGTTGGCATTTCTATCAAGACCCCCTTGCGCAGCCACCAATTCGGGCAGGGATTCGGAGAGTGGGAGGGAGACCACCACAGCCAAAGTTGGGGCTGCCGTTGTTCCTGCAGGAGCCCCTCCTGGGCTTTTCGGGGTGGGGGAGAGCAGGTCGCACGTGGCCCACTCAAGGCTGGGGAGGGGAGCCAGGGGTGCCAATCTGGCAGAGAAAGGGGTAGAGCAGGAATGCCCTCCCAGGGTGCCAGATGCTGGGCCCCCATATTGGGAGGGAGGGGGGAAGAAGGCCCTCCACGCAAGGGAAGGAAGACGGCTGAGGCTCCCAAGGGGCTGAGGGGCCCCAACCCCACTGTTCCTTGGAGGGTGGGCGGGAGGCCCAGGTGCCAGCCCCACTTCTAAGCTTTTGAGTGACAGCAGGCCCTTCCCCCCCAAAGGTGGGGCAGAAGGAGCTTTGGGGGAGGGGAGGGTGTTGAAGGGGCTTCTTCATGTGAGGACCTTCAGTCTGCCCTGTTTTGGGTGGGGAAAGGGGGTCACCCAGCTGAAATGCAGCTCCAGCCAGATGCTCGAGCACAGGGCTTTATGCATTGGGGGTGGGGGGCTTTAAGGACATTTGCACTACAAAACCAAGCTCCAGCGTTTGCACCTCCTCCCCCTCCCCCTCCTCAGCTGACCCCCAGGACAGAGGAGCAATTGCTGGAGGCTCTGGGCTCCTTCCTGAGGCACCTGCCTAGGTGAGCCTTGGCACAGAACCAGGCTGCCTGCCTTTGCCCGCCGAGGCTGGTCCCTCCTGGCCGCTGTTCTCTCAGGAGAGGCCGGCTTCTGCCGGGGCCTCTCCTGCAATGAGAGAGAGGCCACCTGTCGTGGCAGGTAAACAAGGATGGCAAAGCAGCAGCAGCAGCAGCTCACGTTTGCAGGGCCACCATGGCAACCTTGGGCCTGCCCCAAGTCATCCAGGGCCTGGCACATGCCAGGTGTCACACGCCGCACCTGTTTGTCTCAGGGCCGTTGCGATGCCATCGGGGAGCAGAGGGCACTACTGCCGGTGTGCCAGGGGCAGATGGCTCTCTGGTGGCTTCTGGACTGGCTTGTGCTTCCTCCCTTCCCCGCTCAGAGGCACCCAGGCGGGCCTGGATGGGCTCCAGAAGGAGCTTGGGGTGCCCTCCAGGCTCTAGGGGATTTTGCCGGTGCCTGCAATTGCCCTACGCTGCAGGCTCTCCCTGGGCATCGGACCAAAGCGTCCCCTGGTTTCCCAAGACCCTTCAGGAGAGTCCGGATGCCTGGAACACTCTGAACGTTAGAATGAACCGAATGATCGGCCGTTTCGTTCTTTCTGCTGCTGTTGTGTTGCCTGGGGGGGTCACCCGGTGGCCCCTTTCAAGGTGCCCACCGGCTGTTGCTGGGGGGGGGAGTCCCAGGGGCAGGGGGAGGAGATGGAGCTGCTCGATGGAGCCGGGATCAGGGGGGGGGGCTTTGAGGAATATAACCTGGCCACCTTTAGAGACCCCCACTCACTCCTGACCTGTGGAGGGGGCTGAGGGGGGGGGCTGGGTAGCTCCATGCCACAGTGGCCGCTTTGCTGGAAGGGGGAGATTTCTGCCTGACTTGTAGAGCCATTCATGGCCTCCTGGAGAAGCCGTTGCTTGACCCGAAGAACCCTGGAGAGTTGGCTCCGTTCTCCCTCTCCCTTTCCCAGGGAAGCCGTCAGGAAGGTGGCTTAGCTCTTTGGGTGGGCCAGAAAGAGAAGCCGGAGCCCAAGTGCCCCTCCCCTGAGCAGCTTCTGCAGAGGCCGGACTGGCTCCTTCCCTCTCACCTCCACCTTCCTTGGGTCCTGGCCCTGAAGGCACCAGGGGCTGCCCTCTAGCTGGGCTCTGGCCTTGCTTCCCTGAGAGACCCTCACCCAGGGAAGATCTGACTTTGTGTGGCCACAAGCCGTTGGGCAAGGATTGACCACCCTAACCATTCCCAGCCTCCCCCCTCCGCCTCCCCAGCCAGAGGGTCCATGCCTTGGACGGGGGGGGGGGATTCTGAAAAAAGAAAACCCATCCTCCACCGCAGCCCCACCGGCCCTTCTGTTGCCCAGGCGAGGAGGGAGTGGGCTTCCTGCCAGGGAAAGGAGGAATCGGAGGCTGGGACGAGCAGGCCTCGCCCCTCCCCTGCAGGCCGGGCACTTGGTGTGGCACCTGGAGTGGTTCCCCTGGCGCTCATCCGTCTGGCTTAGGGAAAGGACCCTGGGGAGCCCCTGGGCTGGGCAGCCTGCAATATTATGCCTGTCCAGTATTGATTTTCCCTATTATTACACTTCAGATTTATGGCCGGCTTTAAAATTGCAATAAGTGGCGAGCTGAGAGGTGGGTGAGCCGGGGGGGGGGAAGTTGCTCCCTTTTGTCCTTGACAATGGCCTCCCCTCCCCTTCCGCTTGCTAGGAGGGGGCTGGACACAGAGAGCAGGGGCGGGAAGACCCCCTCCCTTACCTTCTCCCCCCCTAGGCAAGAAGAGCGGTCTGCATTCTCTCTCCTGCAGCCCCTTCCTCAGTCAATGCTCTCCTCGGGGGCTGCTGGGACGAACAGGCTGGTTCCTTCCTTCATCTCTTCCTTTATGCCTGCGGAATTTATGCCCACCGTGGCCGAAAGAGACTCCTGGCAGCTTACAGGCGTTCAGAGCGAGAAAAAAAGGAGGCATTTAAATTGAATCAGAAAGGAAAATAGAACCAGAGGCCGGATCCTAACTTCCATAAAACCAGGATCTTGGGGTGCCCGTCATACCCCTGCTGGCTTCCTAAAAGCCAAACCTCCAGGGAGCCCAGTTTGGCCAGGAGGGGGCCTTGCATGCCCATCCGTGCCAAACTGCGGTTTGCAATCCCCGTTTCCTGGCTGCCCTTGAAGAGTGGATGGGCCAAGGGGGCACCTGACCTAGAGGTCTGAGGCCTGAGCAGAGACCCTCCGAGGCTCCTCAAGGGCTCCCCAGTGGTGCCCCTCAGCTGGCTGCCCTCCGCTCACACCCACCTGCCCGTGCTGACGAGGGGATGGGCAGCTACCCAACCGCAAAGGGGAGCCCCCTCCCCTCCCACCAAGGTCTCTGGGTTATCGAGGGGAGGCGGTGCAAGTGGTGAAGGGGAGCATTCTGCCCTGGGCAGCAAAGGCAGTGCCACCTTGGAGGTCAGGAGGGCTGTTAAGCCACAGCTTGCCTGGCCGAATTGGGCAAAGACCAAATTATCTCATGATTTTTATGCTCCAGACTGGCCGGGTGATTACCAGAGGATGGGGAACAGCTGTCGCTCCATCAGAAAGCCTAATTCCAAACAGCTGGCCTGCTGGCTCTCCGCGGTGCCCACCCTGTATGGCCAGGCTGGCTGGGTGGTTCTACAGCCAGCCTGGGAGGAAGCCAGCCCCTCCCTCTCCGCCAGCCCCGGGCCCAAAGCTGAGCTGGAAAACCCACTCAGGCAGGGGAGGGGGCTGTAAAGGAGCTGCCTGGCCTGCTTTCCTGAGGGAGGGGGTGGGGAAGGTCTGCCTTCCAGCTCCCCCCCCCCAGCAACCTTAGGACTGCCTTATTCCCCAAACGTTTATCCCAACCGCTTCCAGTCAAGGCCTCCATGGGAGTTTAGCCTTCCTCACTCGGAAACAGGTTCCACCCACAGAGAAACGTGTGTGTGTGTGGGGGGGGGGTCTTGGGCTGGAAGGGCTGGTCCTGTTGATGCTTTTGTGTGCACATCCCCCCCAGCCAAGCCCCCTCCCTAGACAGGGCCCTCTCTAGTTCATCGGTGGCCCCCATGGCTCCCTCTCCCCCCCTTCATCTTCCGTCTGGAACTGCCTGGGAAGGGCTGTGAAAGGGGCACCCCGAGGGCATCCCAACCTCTCACTCCCCGTCCTTTGACTTGGAGTCCTTGAGGGAGAACTGGGGGGGGGGGAGGAGGGAATGCTGGGCTGTGGCCAGTTCAAACCGGTTTGGGTGAACTGGTAGTTGCAACCTGAAGGTGGCAGATGGTGTGTGCTGACACTTTCGGTGCCGGGCGAACCGGTTGTTAATGTGTGTTCTGCCAATCTCCGGTGGGGGTGGGGGTGGCACAGCCCCTTCTGGGAAAGGCTGCCCTGCTGGAGGCAGCAATAAACACACGGCCGCCGCGTGGAGGGCAGTAACCAAGGTTGTAGGACTCCAGCGACCGATTCGTGGGGGCTTCTCCCGGGTGGAGGGGGGACTCACATCCACGGCCGAAGGGCCGAAGGGGCTCCTGGTGGGCTCAATTCAGGAAGCTCCGGGGCAGCCCCCGCCCTCGCCCAGCTGCCCAGATAAGCGCTCCCCACGGCGGGCCAGTAAGTCCGGCCAGGCAGGAGCCACACGGCCAGGGCTCCTCAGTGCCCACCTGGAGGGGCCGCCAGAGAGCCTGGGGGAGCCACGTGAGCCGCTTTCTGGCTGAGATGACAAGGACCTCCAGGCAGGCGTCCCCCGAAGTGCCCGGGGGGGGGCGTGTCTGCCTTCGTACGAGCCGGGTCCCCTCCCTGCTGCTGTGCTGCCCACCTGAGTTGCTGCTCGACTAAAAGACGGAGGTGCCGCGGGGTTGACCATCCCTTGCGGACCTCAGTGCTGGGAGCAGCCAGGTGCCTGGTGTCCAGCCGTGAGGCAGTTCAGGGAAGAGGCAGCGCAGGGAGCCCCCCCCCCCCCCCGGCCTCCATGCAGCCTGTCAAGGGAGGAGGAGGGGTGGGAGGGAGCCCAGTCCGGCGGTGCAGAATCTGCAGGGTTAAGAAAAGGGGGGATTCGTGTGAAACCCAAAGCAAGGATACATCCCCCCCCAAAAAAAATAATATTTGAACAATTCTGCTCTGCATTGTGTTGGGACCAAGAAGTCAGAGAGCCTGGCCTTCTGGGCATTGTAGTCCCAGCCTTGGGACAAGAGCAAGGGGCACCTGGGGGCTTCCTGATCGGTTCGCTTTCCACCCCAGAGAATCAAGAGGGGGCTGGTCTTAGGGAGCAGCGGAGGAGGCCGAGGGTATCCCACCTGCCCCCCAGCTCCCTTGTGCTCCCACCGTAAGTGAATATTTAATGGGGGGATTAAAAACCAAATGGCAATTAAAGGTCTTTTGCAGTCGGATGCTATAGCAACCTTGGTGCCACTTGGCAAAGGGCAGGGCATTAATATTTCAGAGAATAAATAATAGATTATGATGGGGGGGGGATGACTAGCCTTGATCCTGCTCTTCTTCCGCAGAATTCGGGAATAGGGTGGCTGGGAGGGCGGCAGCTGGTGTGGGGCTGAGGGAGGAGTGGGGGCACCAGGGCTGGCTAAAGCCCTCTCTGCTGGGCTCAGAAATGAATGCCCAGGAGGCCAAAGGAGCAGGTGGCTAGTGCAAGTCCCTTTCGGATGGCCAGGGAGAAACACACAGACACAGACACACAGACCCAGGTTACCAGGATCAGGCCTTGATCCACCCTGGGATCGGGAGGTGCCTCTGTCCGGCTTTAGGGCACAGGAGAGGCAGGGACTGCCCAGGCCGCCACCCCTTTCAGGACGGGGGGGGGGACCGGCAGGGCTTGGGGTGGTGGTGGTGGTGGTGCGTGTGTCCGTGTCCGCTCTGCTGACCCTCTGGCCCTTCTCCCCCTTGCAGGGCGATGCCTGGAGCTCTGCCTGTTCCTGCTGGGCCTGGCGATCCCGGCCTTTGAGGGCTGCCCCAGCGACTGCGTCTGCTACCCCTCGCCCATGACGGTCAGCTGCCAGTCGCACAACTTCCTGACCATCCCGGAGGGGATCCCGGCGGACAGCGAGCGCATCTTCCTGCAGAACAACCAGATCTCCCTGCTGCTGCGCGGACACTTCAGCCCCTCCATGGTCACCCTCTGGATCTACTCCAACAACCTGACCTTCATCGACCCCGAAGCCTTCCGTGGCTTTGGCCGCCTGGAGGAGCTGGACCTGGGCGACAACCGGCACCTGCGGGAGCTGTCGGCCGAGACCTTCCAGGGGCTGGTCCACCTCCACGCGCTGCACCTGTACAAGTGCGGCCTGAGCTCCCTGCCCAGCGGGCTCTTCCGGGGCCTGCACAACCTGCAGTACCTCTACCTGCAGGACAACCAGCTGGGCTACCTGCAGGAGGACCTCTTTGTGGACCTGGCCAACCTGAGCCACCTCTTCCTGCACGGCAACCAGCTGCGCAGCCTCCAGCCCCACTCCTTCCGGGGCCTGCTGGGCCTGGACCGGCTGCTGCTGCACCAGAACCGGCTGCAGAGCGTCCACCGGCTGGCCTTCCACGACCTGCGCCAGCTGACCCTGCTCTTCCTCTTCAACAACAGCCTCGCCGAACTGCAGGGGGAGGCCCTGGCGCCCCTGGCCGCCCTGGGGTACCTGCGCCTGAACGGGAACCCCTGGCGCTGCGACTGCCGGGCCCGCTCGCTCTGGGACTGGCTGCGCCGCTTCCGGGGCTCCAGCTCCTCCGTCCCCTGCGAGGCCCCCCAGCACTTCCACGGCCGGGACCTGAAGGAGCTGCCGGCCGACGCCTTCCGGGGGTGCTCCGCCTCGGAATCCCTGCACCAGACCCACGGGCCCCGGCTGCCCCCCAGGGACCACCCGCCCCTCCTCTCTTCCACGGAGCAGGGGGAGGGCGCACCGGGGGGCCACGGCATCCAGTCGGGGCAGCACCCCGGGTCCCGGAAGCCCCTGAAGAACTGCACCAAGAGCCGCAACCGGAGCAGCCGGCCGGCCTCCCTGGGGCCCTGGAAGAGCACCGAGGAGGCGCAGGACCTGAAGCACCAGCCCAACCTGGGCCTGCTGCCCAAGCCGAAGGGCAAGTGCCACCGGGCCCCCGTGCCGCCCCCCAGCGGAGTCCAGCAGGCCGCGGGAGGGGGGCGGAGCTCAGGGGGCCGGGCCACACTGACCCTCCGTGCTGCCGTTCTCGTCTGGACCCTGGCCTGGGTGGTGGTGATCTTCCGCTGACCGGTCCCGCCTGGAGCCATGCTGACTCTCTGCTCCTGAGCACCAGGGCGTACTCTTGTTCCCTCCGAGGAGGGTCTGGCCGTGGGCCGTCAGTCCATGGCTAACCAGGCGTGGGACTGCTCCGTTGGGACTGCCCTGCGCCCTGGGTACGAGTGGCGTGAGGGGTTAGGAGCCCTGCCAGCCCCCTCCTGGTGCCCCAGCTGAGCTCCCACAAAAGGCAAGGACATACCTGCCCCTCCCCAGCCGGCCTGGAGGGGCCCATCCTGAGCAGGGCGGCAGGCTCTGCCCCTCCCTCGCTTGTCCAGTCTCGGCCAGAGGAGACCCAGAGGAGACCCTGCCCAGCCTCCCCTCTGGACCAGCCGGAAGGACGCCAGCTGCTCTTTCGGCCCCAGTAGGACCCCCATCTCCCCCTTGCTCAGGATGCATCCTCAGCCCTGGCAGGAAAGACCAGCCAGCAGCCAGAGCCTCCCAGCCCACAGAGAGCCAGGCGGGCGGGCTGGCTGGGCCGAGGGGGCACCTGCAGAGACTCTTGAGTGAAAGGTGTGTCCGTTCTTTTGTAACCTCTGTGTTCACGCATAAAGTAAAACCGGTGCACAGGATCCCTCCCTCCCTCCGTGGCCAACGTCTCTTGCGTGATACTCCGGGACAGCAGGGATGAAGCCAGGAGCTCAGAAACCGGGGGTGGAGGGGTGGGGGGAGACCTGCTTCAGCACCTGGCTCTTCCTCTGGCTAAGTCGTGTGGGGGAGGAGAGGTGGGAACCTCCCGACTGGGGCTCAGAGCCCCCCCAGGCACAAAATGGCCTCTGTGCTTCTGCCTCCCTGGGCAAGGAGCGCTTGACCGTCTCTTGGGGACAAAAGTCGGCCGGGGGGGGGGGAGGAGGAAGGGACCCCTTGGGGAGGTCTGGAATTATTCACCACCTGGATTCTGGGAGGAGGAAGAGGAGGGTCTTGAGCTCCTGCAGGGGGGCGGTGAGGGCTGGGCCTGCCTGTGAGTGGCTGGGGGCCTTTAGGAATACTGCTCTGGGGAGCCTTCTTGGATGGGCAATAAAGGGGGGGACAGAAGGCCTCTGAATTGCAGGCAGCTGCGCAGGAGCACCGAGAAGCCGGCAGGTCAAGACAAGCCAGGTCCAATTTTGGGGAGTGGTTGGGCCTGCTTGGCACACCTCCTCTGAGGACCCCCCCCCCATCCTTTCTCTTAGCACTGGATGCTTCCCAAGCCCCCCCACCCCACCCCACCCCGGCAAAAGGGACTCTCACCACCAGAGGGAGCAAAGCATCTGCCTGAATTAGCCATGGGGGGGGGGCTCCCCATCCTGCACTGCTGAGGAAGGGGCTCTCCCCCTTCCAGCAGCTTCAGCCCACCTGTTTCCACACAAGGTGGAGACAAAGAGGGAGGGAGGGAGGGAGGAGGATCATGCAGGGGGCCGGACAGCCTCATAACTGGAGCACCAGGAAGGCAGCAGGAAGTGAGCAGAGGAAGCTGCAGAGAAAAAAGCTTGGGGGTCCCAACCTTCTAATGGTTAGGAAGAAATACTTCTTAGGGGGGACCATGTTTATCACAATGATCCTGGGGTGCCTGCCTTACAAGAAAGGAGCCCCCCCAAATGGGAAAGAATTTGGGGGGCGCGAGGCAGGAAATGCCTCTGGATTCATCTGGCTGGGCAGGTCCTTGTCCCCTCCCCCCCTTGGCATTATTTCTGTTTTTTATCCTTAACCCCATGGGTCTTTCAGGGGGGCAACAAAACTCTGAAGCCGCTGGGGGATGGGAAGAGCCTGGGGAGTGGGGCTTCCCTAGACTGCTGCCTGTGGTGCAGACTGCTTCTCCTTGGGCTAGACAGGATGGCCGGGGTGGGGTGGGGTGGGGGAGGGTCTTTGCCAGGGCTCAGGAGGGTTGATTGGGGTCTGATGGGATTAGGCAAAAAGAGGAAGTATCCAGAAGACCCTGTGGGTGTGTCTGTGTGTGCATATGAGTTGTGGAGTTTGCCTTTTGTTTATTTGGGTTTATTTTTTCCACTACAAACACCTGGTCTGCTGTGAGGAATTAATCTCTGCCAACGTGTGTTGAGGAGGGTGCTTATTATACCCGCTCTTTCCATGGGGAGAAGGAGGGGGATTCCTCTGCTGACCTGGGAGGTATTCCATGCACGCCACCCATGGCTGGATTCTGGAGTCCCACCTGAACTCAGCATTCTGAGTATTTGGTCTGCAGAGAAAAGCAGGTGGGATGTCTGGTGTTGTAATATAGTTGCAGAGCCACAGTCTGGTTGTGGAAAAGGATATTTGTGGAGGGAGGGAGGGGGAAGGCTGTGCCTGGCGTGTGTGTGTGTGTGTGTGTGTGTGTGTGAGGGGAGTGTGTGTGTGAGGGGAGTGTGTGTGTGTGTGTGTGTGTGTGTGTGTGTGTGTGTAGGTTCCAGCTTTGGTCTCTTTATCCTGCAAACTCACTCTTGTCTCCCTATAGATTTGGGTTCTGCTGAACTGTGGCTGGTTCAGAGCAGTTAAGCAGAACCTGCAGCTCATGATGGATTGTTCCAGAATCATAGCTTTAGAAGGGACTTTATCTAGAGAAATAACCAGCCAGCCATGGGAGTTGAAGTCCACAAGTTGACCAGGTTAAGAGACACGGGACAAGGGGATCCTTCTGGGCCCTTCCAACTTTATCATTCATGACTGGCTGGGGAATCCTGGGAATTGAAGTCCACAGTTTGCCAAGTTTGGAGACCCCGATCGAGATCCTGCTCAGAGTAGGATCTGCTAAAGCCTTTGGAATTCCTACTTGCAATCTTATAGTGAAAGGAATCCACACACACTCCCCACCCCCCCCCGCAAGGTTGCCTTGTCCACAGCGCCTGCAGTCCAGGTGGTCCTCTTAGAGCAGTGTTTTTCAACCTTGGCAACTTGAAGATGTCCGGACTTCAACTCCCAGAATTCCCCAGCAGTGGTTAGGACAGTGTTTTTCAACCTTGGCAACTTGAAGATGTCCGGACTTCAACTCCCAGAATTCCCCAGCAGTGGTTAGGACAGTGTTTCTCAACCTTGGCAACTTGAAGATGTCCGGACTTCAACTCCCAGAATTCCCCAGCCAGCATTCGCTGGCTGGGGAATTCTGGGAGTTGAAGTCCGGACATCTTCAAGTTGCCAAGGTTGAGAAACACTGTCTTAGAGGATCCAGCCTTGTGGGGCAACGCAGAATAAGCCCTCTCTCTTCCCTGGAGGAGAGCCCCCCCGAAAGGCTGCTGGAGTGTCTCCCCTGGGCCTTTGCAGGCTAAAGGTACCGGGCTCCTTTCCTTGTTCCTCTAAGAATGTGGGGACTTCTGTTCTCTGGATTCTCCTCGTTTTGGCCTTTTCGGCAGCTTCGTCCCATTGCTGGCTCTGGCTGGACTGGCCAGGACTCCCGCATCTCTTTCGCCACCCAGGCTGCCTTCACCCTGGGATTCTCAGGATTTCCTGCCAGACGCGGGGGAGTTTCACCCTCCCGCTCTTGGCCCAGAGAATGGGCTGCAAATGGGTGCTTTTTAAACAATGGCCGGGGAAAACATAGACGCCTTGTCAAAGAAAAGGAAAAACGAATAAAAAGGAAGGCTGCTTGGTGAATGTGAAGTGAATAAAAGCGAGGGACCCTGGATGGCCCCAAAAGGCTTCAGCCCAAAGGGGCCCCCCAGGTATCCACACAGGCGCTTTCCCGTTTTCTCCTGGCCTCTCGTGTTTCGGCCCCTCTACCCCTCTGTCTCGTTGCCTTGGAGGACGGGCATTGCCCACAAGTGACTGCCTGTGTAACATGGTTGGCCTGGGGTGACAATTCGGTTCCCGGTTCCTCTGAGTCAGGTCCCTTGGCTGCCCTGGTAAAGCCCCTGCTCTCCTCCCGATGTTTCCGGCAGCCCCCAAGCGTTCCTTCGTTTATTTCCAAGATTTATCTAGTTGCCCAACTCTGGGCGCCTCCCACTCAAAAGGAGAAAAGTCATATTAAAAGAATAAAAAATAAACACATTAAAAACAAAAGAAAAAAAAATGGCAGCAAGTCATACTTCTGATTTCCAGTCAACCCCAACCCCCCCCTCTCCTTTCCCTGTGGAGAAATCGAGAGGGCTCCCTCACTGGACAGGTTCAGCACCTGCTCACCTGGGGGGGGGCACACTTGGAGCAACTCTCCCAGCCTTTGCCCTGCCCGCCATTCCCCCTGGGCAGGAGGAGGAGAACCAGGCAGGGAGAATCTGCCAGGAGGGCGCCTTTCCTGCAGGAAGAAGCCAGGCTGGTCTGCCTGGGAGGGGATGGCCTGGCCTTGCAGCAACCAGTCCAGAGGTGCCCCCCCTCCGCTGATGCATCAGGGCCTCTGCGCCAAAGAGCGGAGAGCCCCCCCCCTCCGAGAGCCTCCTGGCTGGGAATCTCCCTGTGCCCAATGGGGAAGAGGACAGGCAGGCCACGAGTGGGCCTGGTCCAAGGTGGTCTTCTGGGACTCCCAGAGCCACTGGGGTGGCCGGTCACTTGGCCTGAAGCCCCCTTCGGCTCCTATCTTTTTTTAAAATATATATATTTTTAATTTTTGTTCTCTATATACAATTATAGGTATACATTCACATAGTTATTATTCTTTTTTTACATTCATGGTTCTTACACATTTGTCATTCCATTTATAGAATTATAAGATTCAATTTGGGTTGCTTTGTTTACCATCCCTCACCACCTTTTTCTCCCTTTCTTTTCTCCCTCCCTCCCTTCTCTACCTCCTTCCTTCCTCCTTTCCCTTCTTCCCTTACCTCTCCCCCTCCTCCTCTTCCTCTGTCCCTTCCTACCCTCTCTCCTTCTCTCCTTCTCCCTTCCATCTTCCTCTCCTCCTTTCTATCTTCCTTCCCTTCTCTTCCTTTCCTCCTTTCTCTCCCTCTCTCCTCTACTTTCTTCTTTCCTCGTCTCCTTTCCCTTCCTTCTTCCCTTACCTCTCCCCTCCTCCTATCTTCCTCTTTCCCTTCCTACCCTCTCCTCCCTTCCCTCTTCCTCTCCTCACCTCTCTCTTCCTTCCCTCCTTTTCATCTCATTTCCTCTCCTCCTCTCTACCTTTCTTTCTCTATTGTTGCAGGGGTCTCTTCCAGCTGTTGACCCTCCCTGGGTGGGACCGAAGGGAGGAGATGCCCAGTCAAGGGAGGGAGGGAGGGAGGGGGTCCTGTGGGGCTGCAGGGGCTCTAGCTCGGATAAAGCTGTGGGGTCCTGGCTGCTCCCGGAGTTTGGTGGTTTTCTTGCAGACCTTTCATTACCATACTAGGCAACATCAACAGTGCTCTGACTCCTTCGCCGCAGGGCTGCCTCCTCCTCCTCATTGGGCCCCGCGGACGGATGAGTCACGGGCGAGGCGGGCGCTCTTTGTCCCGCAGCGCTCCAAGTAGACGCCGCCCGCCGCTCGCTTCCCTTGGCCAAGCAGCACCGGAGGACGCGCCGAGGCCCCGTGGGGTCGGGCGGCGGGGCTGGGCTGGGCTGTCCGCTTGCCCGACTGGGGGCGGTCAGGGTGGGGCGTGTCTGTGTAATTTGGGGCGGCGTCCTTCATTGTAAAGAGGCCCAATTTCCCAACGGAGGCGGCCGGGGAGGCAGGCAGCAGAAGCGGGGCATCGTCTTGTGCCCGGCGCGACCCGACCGAGCGGTTGCTGCAGGTAGTCGGGGCGCGGCCAGGAGAGCCGCTGGGGTCGCCCTCGCCGGACTCCCGCTGGAAACCTCCGCCTCTCGGGCCCAAGGTCGCCGCCAGCGAGTCCCTGCCTCTCCGCCCGCCAGGCGCCTTTTCCCGACCGGAGAGCCTCCGACGTCGCGGGCTGCAACGGGGCTCAGAGAAACCCGGGGGGGGGAGCGCATGGCGACCCCCGACCCCCCCGTGGCGCCCCTGTTCGGGATGCCGTGCCGGCCGCCTCCCGCGCCAGCCGATAAATCCCCTTCCTTTCCCGGGGCTGTTTGTCATTTTAATGGGATGCTGTAAAATACGGCCTAATGCAACACGCAAAAAAGTGATGCATTTTATTAGGGCAATATTGGCGGCATCTTTTAATGGGAAGCTTGAGAGAGACGGATGAGCTCATTAGCCGCCCGGCGGGCGAGGGACGGGACCCCCCCCGGCCGCCCCCCGCCAAGATACTCGGCCCCGCGGGGGGCCCGGGAAAGCTCCTCCGCCCTCGGTAGGAGCCGCGCCCGCCTTGGGGCTGCGCTCGGCGGGTTGAAGCGGCGGCTGAGCCGGAGGGGATGGCCTGCCAGGGCGGGGGCTCGGACGGCTGCTCGTGCTGTGCCCGCGGTGCCTCCCCGCGCTGCAGCCCCGCTTAGGGCTCCGCTCCGGCCGGGCTCCTGCGGCGGAGCTGCGCCCTTGTGAGGCTCGGCCGGGAGGCTGTAAGGGGGCCGTGGAAAGCGGACCTGCATCCTCACCCCCCCCCCCCTTTCTCCCCTTTGCGGAGTTGGGGCCGAGCCTCGGTGGCTGCGGAGGTTTCCGCCGTCGCCATGGCTGCACTGCCTCCCCGCCCAGGCGCGCTCCGGCTCGGGGCAGAGCGGGGCCTTTCCGAAGAGGAAAGCCGCTCCCCCCGCAGGGTCCGCCCGAGCAGCGGTGGGGAAGCGGGGATCCTCCCCCCCCACTTCGGGGCGACAGAAGGGCTCCAGCCGTGGCTCGGCCGAGGCGCAGCAGCCCCCTCCCTCTCTCGGCTGGCTCCCCTCCCGCCCAGCCCCAGAAAGCGGGGCCGAGCCTGGAGCACAAGAGGCGGAGGTGGCAAGGGACGAGGCTCCCCCAAGACCCCGGGCCCTTGGGGCAGGGAAGCCCCCCGCCCAGCAGTCAGAGCCCGTGCGGAAGACCCCCCTTGCAGAGCTGGGCAGCGTGCCAGGCCCCCGGCGGTCAATACAGCTTTCTCCTGCAAGCGCCTTTTCTGGAGTGTATTAATTACATTGTCGATATCTGTCTGTTTCATTAGTGTATTAAATACATGGATCAATATTATTTATATTATCCAGAGACGGTTCGAAACGGGGACATGAGGCCACAGGGCCACTTTGGCCGCGGAGGATGGGGACCCGGGGCCTCCAGGGAAGGAACAGCCCTGACCCCACCGCAGGGCCTCCGTGCTGGGAGTGGAAGCTCGGGTATAAACGGGGGTCTCCACCCGCCACTCGGAGGGAGGGGGAAGGGCTCCCTGTCGGAAGAGGGTGGTGACTTTGCATGGGCCCCAATGCAGATCGGGGCTAGAAGAAAATGCCCCCTCCCCCAAAGGCTGCCTTCCCTACCTCCACCTTCAAGTCAGCTCAGGACCCCCCCCCCCACAGCATGAGACAGAAACCCCCAAGCCTTGTCAGTCTTGGAAGTTTCTGGCCACCCCCTTTTTTTTAGCAGGGTCAGAGAGCCAGTGGGCTCAATGTCCAGGGCAAGGGTCATCCAGAGAAGCGCCCCCCCTTTCAGGATAATCTTCATATTGACCCCACCCCTTCCCCCCCCAGACTGAGCTGGGCCAATCCCCCCCCCATCACCCTCAAAATGCAGCTCCATCTTGGCACCTGTGAGCCTGGGCTGAGCCACCCCCACCCACTCAGCCGCCTGGGCACAGCGAGGGAAGGGCCCCCCAAGTGAGAATCCATTATGAAAACTAATTAATTGCTTTCCAGTAATGAGAAACAACTGGCGTTTGCATCAAGAGAACTTGGAAAACACCAAGACTTGAACACTCTTTATTAGGAAAGAAAAGGGGCACCTGCAGCCCCCCCTCCACATTTCTTCCTCTCAGGAAAAATAGGATAATTTTCTCTGCATAAAAATAGCAAAAGGGGGGGGGAGTGAGGAGGAGAGAGACTGCAGTGGGCAGCCCAAAAATGGGGTATGAACAGAAGTGAAAAACTGAAGGCGCTGCTGTGTGTGTGTGTTTGGGGTGGTGGTGGCAAGGTGTGTGTGTGTGTATGTGTGTGTATGTGTGTGTATATATATATATAGAGAGAGAGAGAGACAGAGAGGAAACTCAACGCTTATCGCCCCCCCTCAGCAGGGACCCTCCTGGTCCGGATCTGACTTTGCAGCCCATTCAACGACAAACGTGGAAGAGATCCACCCTGCATTAAGAATTCCACTCAAAACCCCCCAAAACTGTCCAGGGTGGGGGTGGAGGAGTGAGGCCGCCTGGGCTGCGCCATCCCAGCCGGGCCCTTCTGGGCCAGGGGCTCGTGGGGGCTTCTCCAGGGCAGAGGGGTCTTTGCTGCGGAGCGATGGGGGTGGTGGTGGAAGGGGAGAGGGGCCGGCGGGCCACGCCCATCTCCTGCTCTGCTCGGGGGCTCAGCCCAGCCGGGCGGCGTTCTTGCGGATGTTCATGATCAGCCTCTGGCAGTAATCGCTGAAGTTGATGGGCTTCACCTCCACGGCCGTGGCCTTCAGGCGCGACTCATCCTTGCAAAGAGAGAGAAGGCAGCTCAGCCTGGGCACTGCTGCCCCATGGGCTTTGGAGTCCCGGGCATTCAAGAACCCCTGACCCTTGTGCTGAGAAGCGGGAGGCTCCGGCAGCCTGGCCTCCACCATAGCAAACCCCCCCCCCCCGCTCCCATGGCCCCCTCCCTTCAGGGAGGCTGGAGGTAGGCTGCCCACCTGGCCCAGAGAGCCAGCAGCCCCAGAGCTCACCCCACGGCAGTCCCTGGAAATGCCCCACAAAGGGAGCTTCTGCTGTCCCATTCCCCCCCCCCAGCCCTGCCTGGTGGGATCCTGACCCATCTAGGGAAGCCCCCCCCTCCCGAACCCTGCAAGCGCTCCAGAGGGGAGGGAGGGGGGTGCAGGGTTGCAAGCACATCACAGCTGCACAATGATGCAGACCTCTCCAGCCCCCCCCACCCCCAATGCCTGCTCCCCCCCCCTCTCCCCAATCCTCTTACATTGAATGTCTCCAGCTTGACTCGGATGCGGAATTCGTGGGAGGTGAAGTTGGCGTTCTGGATGACCTCGTCGAAGGCGTGCTCGTTCTGGGCAGGAGGGAGAGACGCCCCCCCCCGTCAGTCCTCCCACCCGGTCAGAGCCTCCCGTGCCCTCACTGGCTGTGGGCGCTTTGGCTCCCAGGGGCATCGCAGGGAGGTCAGCCCCCACTCCCTTGCCATGGCTCAGCCCCCCACCCACAACGACAGGATGGAAACAGACACACGCCCCCCCCAATTGGTCTGAGAGGGAGGCCTCCTCCTTCTGGGAAAGAGCATGGCGTGGGGGGGGGGCAGTGGGAGGCTGGGCCAACTGTGCCAGCTGCTGCCACACGTCTACAAATACGGGGGAGAGTGAGGGGAGAGCCCAGGGGCCAAATTCCCTCCTGGTGCCAGAAGAGGGGCAGCCCCTGGGGGCCTCCTGACCTTCTCCTTCAGCTCCCCCAGGTAAGCCGTGTTCTGCCCGAGGATGGCCTCCGCAGACTCCTGGAAGCAGGTCAGCCACTGGTTGTCCTGGAAGTCTGCAATGTTCGCCTGGCGGAGGAAGGAAGGAAGAATTGGAGCCCTCCGGCCTCGACCCCCGACCTGCGCCCTCCTGCCCAGAGCACCCTCCATGCCCAGCCGCCTCCTCCTCCTTCTCCTCCAGAGGTCCAGTTGTGGGTCCCCTGGGGAGGAGAGGGTGGCCCAGACTCCTTCGGGATGCAACCTTCTGCCCCCAAACCGTGAGGCCGGGCAAGGGGCTGCCAGGACATGGGGCTCAGCCAGGACATGGGGCCACCCAACACTGTCCCCAGGGGAGGGAGGGAGGCTGTCAGAAGGCACCTGGCCACATGGCAAGGCAGGACAAGCCGTCTCCCGACGGCTGCATTGTGACAGCTCCCCCCATGGAGGCTTCCCTCCCTCCACCCCCCCAGGGCTGTCCAGAGGAGCTGTGGAAGAAGGCTGAAGCCCCCCATCGGGGCCAGTCCTCTTCCTCTGCCTGGGGCTCCCCAGAAGCGCCACTACAAACCCAGGCTCCCCATTTGATTTGGGGTCTCCCAAATGAGGGAGCTTGAACCCCGGATGCTTTCATGCCGGGTCTCGGGCACCTTTGCCTTTCACCCCAAAGGCCTGGGATGGGGGGGTGGGCAGAGGGGGCACCCAGCTCCTCCCATGGGGGAGGGGGGGCTGTCGCACCTGAAGACTGAACCCAGGACGCCTCTGCCCTGGAGCAGGTCCCTTCCCCAGGTGCCCCTCGCCAGCCCTTCCAGCTGCCCTCCTGGCTGGGACTCACCGAGAGGATCATGCGGTACTTGAAGTTGGGGAACTCCCGGTCGCATTTCTCGCAGCGGTAGAGGCCGTTCTGCTCATCCACCACCTTCTTGTTGCAGTCCTGGGTGGGGCAGGCCTGGTACATGCAGTTCTCCTTGCGCAGGTACACCACCGTGCCCACGCAGCTGAAGTAGTCCGCCTGGCATGGGGAGGGGGGAGGAGGGCTGGTGGGGAGGCCCAGAGGCTGCGCCAGGCCCTGCCCCGCACCCACCACGCAGTCCCTGCACCCTGGGCTGCCCAGAAGGCCACGGCTCCACGGAATCCCGTTGCCAGCCACCCCGTGGCATGAAGAGCCGACCCCAGAATGCAGGCAGCCGTCCAAAGTCACAAGGGCAATGAGAGGAAGCCGCTTCCCCCCCCCGCTGGCCGCCTGGTCAAATTGGCCGGTAGTTACGGCAGCCCCGCCTGGCTGACGGGACCCCAGCGGAACAGAAGCCCCAGGTGGGTGGGAGGGGCCTCGGAGGTCTCCCAGCCCAACCCCCCGCTTGGCCAGGACCGTTCCAAGGAAGGGAGCTGGATTCGCTTAACAACGGGGCTGCTTAATAACTGCTTCACTTAGCAACAGAAACATTGGCTCCGTTGTGGCCGTAAGTGCAGGGGGGGGGTCTCCTCTTCCGTTGATTGTGAGATATTGAAGAGAGACCAGGGAAGCCCCCCCCCCATCTCACCTTGTCTCCCTGGCCCAGGTTCTCCGCCTTGGCCTCGCTCAGGGTCTTCCAGTTGGAGCTGCCCCCGGGCGCCAGGCCCCCCCGCCCCGAAGAGATGGAGACGCACTCCTGGTGCTGCCCTTCCGAGTCAAACCTGGAGGAAAAGGGGCCTTTATTCCCAGAGGAAGCATTGGGGAGGGGTGGGGGGTGTTTCCCTCCATGAGCCACACGGGAAATGATTGCAGGGTCCGGCACGGATGGGTCACCCAAAGGGCCCGGCAGGATCGGCCCCCTTCTCATTCGGACCTGAGTGGCCTATAACCGGGGAAGCCAAGAGCCGCCTTGCCTGGCTGGTCTCTGCACTGTGGCTGCTCCCCGGAGGGAAGGCAGCGGGGCCTCGGCCAGGGGAGGGCAGCCAGGAAACCTGGGAGGAAGCTGCCCGGCCCAAGACGGAGCCGGGAGCAGCCGGACTGCCCTGCCAGCCCAACCCTCCAACTGGCCTGCCTGGCCCAGGCGGCAGAGAGGCCTCCGTGACAGGGGGAGGCCGCAGCTCAGCCACAGCCGGCAGGGTCCCTGGGAGCCTCAGCCCTGCTGAGGGGGAGGAGGTTGGGTTTGAAGAGGGAGAAGTTCCTGCGGCCCCTGGCGCTCCTACCCAGCCACCCTCTGCATCACTGCCTCACTCTCTTGGGGAAGGACGACGGGGGCTCCCAAACGGCTGCCCTCACGGCTTCCTCCCAGGCAGACAGGCTGCGGCCACCCAGAAGGCAGCAGGAGGGCAGCCCCCCCCCCCGCCCACAGGGAAAAGGCCCACTGTGGGTTCAGCCGATTCATGGGCTCACCTCCCCCTCTGAGCACAGGCAGCAGCCCCGTCCCCACCCTGGACCTTCAGCTCCTCCCCACCTTCCTGGGGAACCTGACCCCCATTCTCTGAACAGGCTTGGGGTGGGCTGCCCCCTGGAGGCCTCAGCAGCTCAATCTGGAGAGGGGGGCAGAGGAGGGCCGGCCGTCCCTTCAGTCTCCCCTGAACCACAGGGCGACTGGACCGGCACCGCACACCCCTGGCTGCTCGGCCTCCCTGCCTGCCCCACCGACCGACCGAACCGCCAGGGGCGCAGAGCAAACTTACCAGCCCCGCAGCTTGAAGGCCTGTGGGCAGTCGGGGTTCAGCAGGAGGGTGCTGGAGGAAACCACAGAGAGGCTCCGCCCCCCAAAGTCCGAGACTCGGGCCCCCCGGATGGCCACCACCGGCTGCCGGGAGCCGTCAAACTTCTCCGCCTGCAGAGCCGGGAGGGAGGAGAGGCCGTCAGGGCAGCCTTGGGGGGGGGGGGGGGGGCTGGAGCCAGGAGAGCCTTGAAGGGCCAAGAAGAGCTGCTTGTCCCGTTTCCCCCCCCCGGCCCCTGTGGAGAGCAGGGAGAGCTTCCCCTTAGCCCCCCTGCCCTGGGCCCCAGCAGTCCTAAGCCCAGCCTGGTGGGGAAGCAGCGCCCCAGTGGCCCCAGCACTTACGTCCGCGCCCCAGAGAGTGACGGTCACGGTCTTGCCCGACGTGTCCACCAGGTGCAGCTCCCTCTTGCAGACCTCCCGGTTGGAAGACTTGATGGTGACCGTCTGGGTCCCCTCGAAGCTCTTGCAGACCCCGATGACGTCTGGGAAAGAAGGCCAGGCTGAACCCCCCCTCACCCCCCAGGAGGGATCCCATCCTCTGCTGCCCTTCTCAGCCTCCCTCCCCCCCCAACAACAGAGAACCTCGGCTTCAGCCCCAGGAGCTCCCTGGTCCACAAGGAGGGCGGCTCCCCTGCCCGGGTGGGGGGGGGGCAGCGCCCTTGCAGGCCCCCTGGACGCAGCCTCCCTCCCTGGGCATCTGGCCCCCGAAAGGGGAGCTCGGGGCAGCTTCTCTGGCGGCAGCCAACACAGCCCCGGGGGGGGGGGCCCTCATGCCGCAGCGGCTGTTAACGGGTGGGGCTTTTCGCCAAAGCTGGAGCTGCGCAGCCCCCCCAGTCCCACCCGAGAGTGCGAATGGGCCCCCGTGGGCGCACTCCTGGCAACGGGGCCAACTCACCCACGAGGGAGTCCTTGCTGGCGCTCTCCAAGTCCCCGATGGCCACAAAGTCGAACTGGACGGAGGGCAGGTGCCCGGCGTCCTCGCAGGGAACGACGGAGGTCTCGTTGGAGAAGGTGATCTCGTAGTCGTTCTTCACGGAGGTGTACTGTTTGTTGGCCGTCTTCAGGTTCCCCTTGGAGAAGTAGTAGACCTGAGGAGGAGGTGGAGAGGGGGGCCTTGAGGGGCAGCTCAGCAGGGGAGTCGCTAAGCGAGGACCAGCCACTGCAGGCGGCTCTTCCGCCAGGCCCCACGCTCAGAGCTTCAACCCTCCCAACACACTCCCCCACACACACCTTGTTCAGCTCCAGGAGAGGGAAGAACTTGTCCACTTGGTCGTTAAAGGCCGTTGCTCGGATCTCCCCCTGGAGAAGAAGAAGCAGGAGGCTCAGGGAGGCGGTTAACTCCAGGGAGGCCCCAGGGCAGCCCCTTGACCAGGCCTCTGGCCATGGGGCCCCACCCGTCCTGATTGCCCGTTCTGGACAGGCTGCCCGCAGCGATCAACTCCAAAGAGAAGCACGTGGGGGAAGATCTAGCGGGTAAAACAGCCCCCCACCAAAGCCAGCAGCCCCCCCACCCCCCCTCTTCCACAGAGCTGGAAAGGGCCAGGGGAGCTTAGAACTGGCCCCTCCTCCTGTGCCCACTTCAAGGCCTCTGCCCAGGCGAAGTGCCGCCTTCCAGGGGGGTTGAGGGGACGGCAGCCGGTCCTGCCCACAGCCGTCCAGCCCGTGATGCTCCGCCTTCCCAGAACAGCCCCCAGGGCCCCCCCAAGGCAGCCCGGCACTCACGCTCTCGTCCACCATCTCTATGGAGAAGAGCTTCCCTTCCCCGCGGGAGTTGCTCCAGGTGCGGATCTGGCCCTTCTGGGTCACCCGGGCACAAATGGTCCACCTGGAGAGACACACACAGCAGCCACAGAGGGAGCTGGACCGGCTCCTCTGGCAGGACAGACCCCGAGGCCCCCAGCCCCAGCGGGAGCCCAGGCCGGCCCACCCTCCACATGGCAACACGGCCCCCAGGCACTTCAGCCCTGCCCCCACCCTTCCCTTCCGGGGCTCGTAGGCTACTGAGATTCTTGTAACGGTTTGTATTTCTGGCTTTATTATTATGGGCCCCGATTCCCCCGGAAGTAATTTAGCCTTTGGGTTTGTTGAACCGCCCCATTCCCCAACAACTGAGATGTGGCCTCTGCAGCCCAGTACTCCAGAATCAATCACCGCCCCCCGGCAGGGCATGGTCCCACCACCGCTGCTGGGCCGCACAAAGGAAGGGGACGCCGGGAGGGCCGGTGGCCAGGGCAGCCTTCCACTTACTTGGACTGGTAAGGGTTCAGGCTGGCGATGGGCACCACTTTGACCTGAGAGCCCCCCGGGGTGCTCAGGAGGCTGCTGCTCCCCGCCTTCCCCAGCAGTTTGGAAGAACCTGGGATAAAGCAAAGTTTCCCACGTCATCGCTGGTACCTGGGCTGCTGCCAAGCCCCCAAGCAGCTGCCCCGGGACGCCCGGGGACCGACTCTGTCCCCCGGAGAAAGGGGCCCTTCAGTAGCCAGCAACGCCCTGCCCCCCCCCCATACAGGTCATCTGGCACCAGGGGAGAGCCAAGGCCGCCCCCTCTGAGCAACTAAGGACGGCGTCCTCGGGAAACAGACCCCCATTTCTGGCCTAGGAGAGACCCCTCCCCCTTCACTGCTCCCACAGGGAACTAACCTCCCCCCCCCCAGAAGCCCAGGCATGGAGGGGCTCTGGCCTACAAAGGGCCCCAGGCCCTCCGGGGACTCAGCTCCCAGGGCCTTGCTGGAGCCTGTCCCTGCACAAATGGCCCAAAATGTCGGTTCCTGCACTTGGGGGGGAGGGAGGGTCTCCCTGGAAAGAATGAAGCTGTCTGTCACCTGCCAAGGCCAGGCAGGCTCTGCTCCTGGAGCAGCAATTAACATCCCCGCCTGCGATAATTATCTGCCAGCTCTGCAGATGACGGATCCTTTATTATTCATTAAGCTCTGCTGTGACCTGACGACGGGGCTGAGGAATGGTTTTTTCAGTTCTGTGCCAGCTTCCCTTTCCAGCTGGGAGTCCCCCGCCTCTAACAAAAGGCCCCCGGCCACCCGGACGCCAGCCCAGCTCAGGGCCAGGGGCCCATCAAAGCAGCGGGAGAAGCCACGGGACCCTCTGGTGGCCCTCTGCCTGGCTGGGGGCTTCCCTTTGGGGGCCCAGAGACAGAAACAGAGGCCTGTTTCAGGGTGCCCGTCTGTCCCTTCTTTCCAGGGGGCAGCTTTTCCAGCAGGGCCCCTCCCCTGCCACTCACTCCATGGGGCAGGGTGGGTGGGGGGGAGACTGGCTTTGGGGACGGTGCCCCTCCCTCCTGGCGGCCACATGCAGCTCCCTCTGTGACACGGCCTCCGGGGGGGGGGGGGGGGGACAGCTGCCCCGAAGGCCTCCCCCGTCTCTGAAGGGCCGAAAAGAGGCTGGAGCCGGACGCTCGGCTGCTGCTCCCAGCCCTGGGTTTGAAGAGAAGCAGAGCCGAAGGAGAAGCAACCCCCCCCCCAAAGGCCCTTCCACCCCTCACCTGCATCCGGAGACCCCCTCTGGAGCCCCGCTGGCTTCCCTGGGAAAGGGCTGGTTGCTGGGCTGGTGGCCACGGGCTGCCTCTCTGCTTGTCCAGCTGCTGTTCGGGGGAGAGGAGGGTTTTGTGGGGCGAGTGGCCCAGCGCTCTCCCTGCGGACACCCACACAGGCCGGGAGAGGCCTCACTGCGCCTGAATCCCCCCACCCCCACCGGGGACCCCTCCTTCCCCCTCTGCCCCCCTCAGAGCAAAGGGGGCATCGACTCGGGCAAAACAAGAAGGGGGCACGCCAATGTCCGGGGGGGGGGGCAGGAAGCCTGTGGCCCCCACTCAGGACCTTTCAGTGGCCTGGAACCGCTGCGCCCCCAGACTGATGGGGCGGGGTCCTTAGGGGCTCACGGGGCAGAAAACCGGCCCTTCTTAAGGAAATGGGGCCCATGCAAGGGATCCTCTCTCACCCGCCGGCTGGGGCCCTTCGGTCTGCCCGAGGAAGGAGGCCCCAACCCAGAGAGGCTGGGGCTCCTTCGGCTTGAGAGGCAGGGAGGAACAGGGGAAGCCAAGGGAAGCTGCAAGCCCCAAATCCCCCCCCCCCCCCATTTAGCCAGAGAGGCTCCTTTGAAGCGTTCCAACCCCCCCCCCCATCCCTAGGGAAGCAGGAGGAGGGTGCAGGCCACCTGCAGGGACTGACCCAGCCGGCCCTTTGGGGGATTGCCTGGAAAACACCTGAAGCCTCTCCGGCCGGCTGATGCGGAGGCCCACCTGGCCCCTTGACCCCAATCCCAGCCTCTTCACCTGCTTCTCCAGCTCGCCCAAGGGGTTTCCAGCCAAAGCCGGGGCTGCCGCTGCCCCCAGTTGGGGCAACTAGGGCAGAGCTGGGGCTGGCGGGGGAGCTCCACTCAAAGCCCCCCCCCCAAGCACACCGGCCTTCTCTCGCCTGTCGCACGGCCTGCCTCCCCCAGGACGGCTGATGGGAAATCGGCTGGCATACCCTGAGCCCCCCCCTTTCCTGGACAGAGCCCCCCCCATGCTCCCTGCGGAAAGGCACCACCGGGGGGGGGGGCCTTGAGCAAGCGACACCCTCCCCATCCCTGGCAGAGGGCCGGAGCTGCTCTGAGCACCCCACGGGAGCCCCCAAGGAGAGCCAAGCCTTGTGGCAAACCCAGGCTCCCCCCCCCACTGCTGCTGCCCCCCCCCAGGACAATGCGGAAGAGCCCCTCTGCAGCCCTCGGGAGGCTCCTCTTCCGGCCCCTGCTGTCCCTTATTCTTCTCTGAACTTCCCTCCCACCCTTGCAGAGGGGGCACTTCAGGCGCCCGACGAGGATGTGAAGCAGGCGAATGGATTTCTGCTCCAAGTGGAGGGGGTGCAGCGCTAAAGGTGTGAGATGATCTCAGCGGAGCGATTTCTGCAGAACTTCCTCCCTGGCGCTCTGCCCGAGAGTGGGGAGCCAGCGCAGCCCCCGTCCCTCCCTCTGGGCCCCCCCAGTGGAAAGCCTCTCTTACGCACGCACGCCCTGTGTGCTCATACAGGGGGGGTGTTTGCCAGCTGCTCTCCAGCCCCACTCCCAGGGGGGGGGAGGGGTCCCTTTTCTGGCATGCCAGTGGGCACCTTCAGAGCACTTGGCGGCCCAAAGGGGACCAGCTCAACTGGTGGGGAGGCATTGGGAGGGGGAGCCTCCACAGCGGCCCTTTCAGGACAAAAGTAGTCCAAGGAGGGAGGAGGAAGGGGAACAGATTCCACGGAACCACAGAGGCCACGGAGCTGCTGTGGGGCTCCCTCCTACATCAGGCAGCGCAAGAGGCACGGAGAGCCGCCTGCCAGGGCTCCAGGCGGGAGGGAGGGGCCCGGCTTGCTTCACGCAGGCAGCTCCACCTCCGATTTCCAGGCCGGAGGGAGCAGCGACTCTGCCAAAGCCTCCAGGGTGAGGGGCGACCTCAGCTGAGCAGTCCAGGGGGGGGGAGGGGCTCTGCTTAGTGGCCTCTCTGCAGTCGGCCGGCAGGACAAACTACATGCCTCCCCCCTCCCTCCCGGGAATCAGGGAGAGGGGTGTGTGGGGAGTGGTGCCCGCAAGGCCCACGCAGCCACTGGGGTCAGGGATTCCAGAAGGGCTTCAGCTCAAGGGATCCCCAAGGCCGACCTGCTCTGACCCCCCGAACAGAAAGAGCTCCTTGGGCTGCCCCTGTCCTGCGATGGGCCCAGGCAACGGATGCCCCAGTGCAGCTGGACCCAAACCCTGGACAGCAATGAGGAGAGCTGAACAAATCAATGCAGCCGGGAGAGCCACACTCCGCTCCCTCCCCCAAAGTGGGGGTCCTGGGATTCTAGGAGCCCCCCACTCCCCTCGGCCCCTCCGTTTCAGGAAACGGCTGGCGAGGGTTTAAAGCGCCAGAGTTAAAAGAAGCCGGGCCCAACTCCCATGCGCCCCACGGGCTCTCACAGCTCTTGGGAGGCGCCAGAGGGAGCCCCTGCGGACGGGGTGGGCGACCTCAGGGAAGGGCTGAGCTGGTGCCCCTGCCTGGCGCCCCTCCCTGGGCAGAGAGACCATGGGCCACCCAGAGCATTTGATCTCTTCACCCCGAGGCAACGTTCGTCTACCCACGAGGCTCCCCTGTGGCTCAGCCACAAATCACGGCCGGTCACGGTTCTTGAAGTGGGCCTGTCCCCTGCGGCTCCAAGCCCACGAATGCCACCTGCTGCGGCTCCTGCTGGGCCCTGTGATTCCATGCCCATCCCCCCTCCCTCAAATACCTACCCCAATGAAGATCAGGAGAGGCAGGAGGGGCAGGAAAGCAGCCATGTTTAAGCCAGGTTCAAAGGCTCCGGGCAAAAGGCAGCTGCCAAGGGCCAGCCAGGAAAGGCGGTTTACCTTCGGTGTACGGCACCGGATTCCCAATCTTGGCGGGGACCGCATGACCCGGCCGCAGAACCTCCATTTCCATCAGGACCACCACTCGCCTGCAAGGAGAAAAAGGGGCTGGCTCCAGGGGGCTGCCGGAGGGGCCCACCGGGAGAATCCTAAGCCAGCCTCCCCTCGGATTCTCCCCATCAGCCAGAAACGGCTCCCGGGGACCCTGGCTTCCCCGCTTCTTTTAGGGCTAAAAAGGAAGGCGCTTATCGAGAGCTGAAAAGGAGGCCAGGCGGAGGGAGCTTGCTGGACCCTCAGGCCCCCTCAGAGGCAGCCCGTAACGGACAGAGGCAACGGCCGAAGCAGGCAGAGGGCCCAGGTGGGCTGAGCTCCCGGCTGGCACTGCAGAGGCCACCCGAGGGAGCCCCATGGCCACCGCAGTCTGGCTCCTCTACCGATCCCAGAGTGTTTTCCAGGCACAAGGCGAAGGGCGCACAGAGCCCAGGACCATCAGCCCATCCGAAGGGCCCCGGGGGGCTGCCCAGCAAAAGCGGCATGGAGGGTCGAGGCGGTCAGACTGGCAGTCACAAACACCCGAAGGGCAGAGCCTCCTTGGAGGGAGAGCCAGGCTGAAGTCAGAGCCTGGATCTCCCCCCCCAAAAAAAACCTTCTCTCTGGCAGAGGCTCTCAAGGGCTGCGGAGCCCCTTCCCTCTCGGTGCCCGAGTTGCCCGCTTGAAGGTGACCTCGCCCTCCCCATTTTGCAACTCACGGAGCCGTTCTTTCCTCTGCCTCCTCCAAGCGCTTCCCGGCCTGCCTGGTGCCAGGAGAGACGCCAAGCGGGAAGTCGCATCGGCTTCGCTTCCATCCCCCCCAGGCTCGGCTTATGACCTTCCAGTCTCCCGCAAGGAGGGGCTGGAGGCGAACAGCCGGCTGTCTTGCTCTCCCACAAGAGGACAGGCGCTTCCATGCACCACCTGACTGGCGCCCAGCCCCCTGCCCGGACTCTGCCCCAGTTCCTGTGAGGACGCAGTGGTCCTGCCTCGGCCCACAGTGACCAGTGGGGAGACCCTGCACGGCGGCCAAGAACAGCCCACATGCACATCCCCACACGGGCTGAGGGCCACGGGACCCAGCCCTCCACTGAGAACCCACCTAGCTCCCCTTCCCATCTCGCCCGTTCCCCACTCAGCTATGGGCTGGGTGCAGGAGGGGCCCCTCAGTGGCCCTGCATTTGGCACCACAGCTGGTCTTCCCTCCCCCCCTCCGCCTGCCCTGTGCTTTGCCTGATTTGGTGCCCCCCCTCCTGATCTCCACACCAAAGAGCCTCCCCCCCTCCCAGCTGTAAGGGAGCTGCCTGCAATGATCTTGGGGTCCCTTTGGTGCCCCTGAAGCATCCTTCTGAAGGGGAGGGACCAGGCCCCCTCCAAGCGTGTATCACCACCGATTTGCAGAAGGCTGTAAGGATATTGATCTCTCTCTCTTTTCTTTTGCCAACGCCTTGAGCCGGGTGGCATTTTCATGGCGCTGTCTACTACGATTCCTTTCTGGGCCAGCTCCTGCCCACTCAGATGCCATTCAAAGGTAAGTTGGGCTGACAGAAGAGAATGTTTGTACTCAGGGTTGAGCTGCGGGGTCCCTGGGGCTCTCTGAGCTCGGTTGCTTTCTTGCAGACGTTTCACACACACACACCCGTCCCAACTAGGGAAGAGTTTTGGTCACCACACTATAAAAAGAAGGTTGAGACTCTAGAAATAGTGCAGAGAAGAGCAAGCAGAATGATCGGGGGACTAGAGGCTCAAACAGACGATGAAGGACCAGGGGAGACAGGAGAGCATCTTCCAATAGTTGAGGGGCCGCCCCAAAGAGGAGGAAGGGAGGCAACCTATTCTCCAAAGCACCCGAAGGCCAGAGAAGGAATAATGGATGGAAACTGACCAAGGAGAGATTCAACCTGGAAATAAAGAAGGAATTTCCAGACAGTGAAGAACAATCAACCAGTGAAAGAGAAGCTGCCTTTGGAAGTTGTGGGAGCTTCATCCCTGGAGGCTTCCAAGAAGAGACTGGACTGCCATCGCTCAGAAATGGCGTAGTGGGGTCTCCTCCTTGGACGGTTGGACTAGATGACCTCCAAGGTCCCTTCCAACTCTGTTAGATCATCTGCTCCCTCCTTTGATAATTAAATGTCTTTGAGAAAAGAAAGGAGCTCAGAGGGCACCAAGGACCTCGCAGGGGTTGGGATTTCTGTACCTTCCTCCCACAAGAGGCATCCTTTGTGTTGCCCTCGACCCGGAACCTGCCCGCCTCTCCTACAACCAAAGTTAGTTTGAACCCAGAGCTGCAGCTGAGTGCCTCAGCCTAAGCCCTCTTTCTTTCGGCTTCTGTCTTCAGGCCTTCTCACCCTCAGGAGGGGCCAGACGGGAGACGTTGGGCGGGGGGGGGCTTGGTGGCACAATTACTGGCAATTCTGGCTTGTTATTCTGTGAGAACACAACAAAGTCGCATCTCCCCCTAAAGCAGGGGAGAGCTCCCCCCCCCGTTCCCCCCTCTTTTCTCACCCTCTGTGCGCCAGGAATGATTCAGTGATTTCCGTGGGCGGATGGAAATGGGGACATGTGTCATTTCACAGACGCATCCGAACCATCCTCCCTCCCCTCAGGCACCCTCGGGGGACCCCCTCCCCAATCCTTCCTTCCGGACTCAGCCGTTACCTTCCGTCCTTCAGAGTGTTCACGATGAAGCGGTCAATCTGGCAAATGGCATTGGCGGTCAAGCTCTGGTCATCCACCAGAGGGTTCAGCTGGGTGGCCAGCATGAAAGCTGCAAAGGGAAGAGCGGCAGGCGTGAGGACATCTGGAAGGCCGGAAGTGCTCTCCCCACACAGAGAAGTGTAAAAGCTCGGCTGCCTTTCACCCGTCGTCCGATGAGGGGCCCAGGCGCAAACCAGCCTTTCCTTTCGCAAGCCGGATTGGATCAAAGGTTTGCAATACAATCCGTGGCATTGCTGCAGGGTCGCAATCATCCAAAGGGCCAACGGCTTTTTAATTTTGGGGCCTTGCGCTGGAGCCTCTATGCACCGAACCCCTCCTGCTCTTCCCTGGCTGAGCCTCCCCGCCCAGAGCCCCCTCACAAGCAGAGCCAGGGCAAGAAGGGGGTCCCGAGGAGCGCTGGGCTGCCCTGGGCGAGAGGCCTCGGGGTGCCGACCAGGGCTGCCCTGTTGAACAGGCCCTGGCCTCCGGCCGAGGCAAGCGGCTCCTCTTCCCGGAGCATTTGCCCTCACCAGCCCCTTCCTACATTTATAGGCCTCCTGCAGCGCCCGCTCCCACCAGGGCCTCAGGCACCCATCAGCCCTCCCATCCGAGGGGCTTTGGGAAGGATTTCGATCCCTCTGAACTTGATGGGAAGCCTTGTGCTTGTTCCCGGGGTCCTCAGCACAGGGAGGGGGAGGAGGAATGGCTGAACCGGAGATCTTCCCAGGGGATACGGCCGTCCCCCCCCACCCCGAGGCTGCTCTTCCACCCCCACCCCACGCCTGGGAGGGTCCCTTCACTGACAAGCAGGTGCTGATCCCTCAGGACCCCTTGTCCTCCCTCCGAAGCCCCCCAAGGCGCCTGGGTGCTTACAGGAGAGGGTGTTGACGCCGTCGCTCATCAGCATCCGGTAGCGAGGGGGCCCGTTCCCCGTGGAGATGGGGCGGATGCTCTGCGGGGAGAAACGCAGCTGGCTCAGCTGGGGGGCTCCTTCCCAACCGCAGGGCTGCCTTTGGTGGCAGGGAAGGCGTCTCCTCAACCGTACGGACGAAAACCGGACCCAGCGCTCCAAATACATGGCCAGTCCTTGACTTACGGCCACAAAATTTCCGTTGTTAAGTGAGACAGTTAAGCGAGTGTTCCCTCATTTTACGACCTTTCCTGCCAGGGTTGCTAAGTGAGTCACTGCAGTTGTCTAGTGGCACGGTTGTTAAGTGAGTCAGGCTCCCCCATGGTCGCAAAAGGGACTCACGTGACGCCCCAGACACTGAAACCGTCGTAGGTTCAGGCCGAGTGACCGTGGGGCGGGGGGGGGGGGGAGGCCGGAAGGGTCACTGAGCGGGAGAAGCGTCGTGGGGGGACGGGGGGGGCTACTCACGATCAGCTGCAGCACCGGCCGCTCCACCGGCTCCGCCTGCAGCAGCATGGCCTGCAATGGGGGGGGGGGGGAGAGAAAGAGAGAGAGTCGGCGGGGGAGGCCGAGGGGGGGCCCGGGAGACACCCCCCCCACTCCCCCCGGGACGGGGCCGGCCTCGCTCACCGCGATGGAGCCCTCGCTCAGCCTCGCCGCCGCCGCCGCCATCCCGCCTCCTCCTGCTGCCTCCTCCTCTTCCTCCTCCCGCGCGCGCTCTGCCGGGCCCCGCCCGCCGCTGTCACGTGGCCCCCGCCGGCGCCCCCGATTGGCCGAAAGGGGCGAGGGTCGCCCCGCCCCCTTCCCTTCGCGCGGGGCATGCCGGGAGGATGGAGCTGCTGCCGGCGGAGCCGTGGCGGGCGCGTGCGGGGCGCCTCTGGGAGTCTCTGGGGCCGCCGCGGAGGGAGGAGCTGAGCCGCGCACGGTCGCCCCGGGAGACGCTCCGCCTGGCCACGCCCCTCCTCCGGTGAGCCACGCCCCCTCCCCCGCCCCCTCCCCCCCTTTGCCTCGCCCCCCCCCTGACTCTCTCTTCCCCCCCCCAGGACCCCCGAGGAGGAGGAGGAGGAGGAGGAGGAGGAGGAGGGGGGCTGCCTGCGCCGCCTGGCCCGCCGCCTCTCGGTGCGGAAGGAGCCCCGGCTGGCCGAGCCCTGCAGGCAGGAGGGCAACCGGCGGTTCCGGGCAGGGGAGCACCGGGCGGCCGCCGCCCTCTACTCCAGGGTAAGAGGGGGCTGCAGGAGGGGGAGCCCCGTCACTTGGCCGCCACGGGGTTCGCTTAGCGACCGTGGCGGAGGAGGAGGAGGACCTCCTGGCCTGGCGAATGGAAATCCTGGCCCCCCTGGCGGTGGCGAGTCACGGGGTGCCTGTGCCGGTGACCCTCGACTTACAACGGGTCACTCCGTGGTCGTCAACAGTTACCCTCCGCCCTGAGGAAAGAGGGCCGCTTTCCACCACCACCACCCCGCTGCCTGATCAAAATTCAGACGCTTGGCCACTGACTCCTACTTATGACGGTTGCAAAGTTCTAGCGCCACTTCTTCCTTATAACCAAAGTCCGTGGGAAAAGCAGATTCACTTAAAGGCTGCAGTGATGCGCTGGGCAGGAAAAGTCATAAAATGGGACAAATTCAGTTAATTGTCTCCCTTAGCAGCAGAGATGTTGGGCTCAATTGTGGTCCTAAGTCGAGGGCTGCTGATACCAGACTCCACCCATAAGTAACTATTTGATTGCTGGGCCACAAAGAACATTATTGTTGTTGTTGTCGTCGTCTTGAATTGAATTGAATTGAATTGATTTTATTTGTAGGCCGCCCTTTTCCCTGAGGGGACTCAGGGCGGCTCACAGAAACCAGGGAGAGGGGAATACAATACAATACAATACTAAGACAACAACACATAATAAAAATAATACGCAACATGCATACAACATTCGGGCGGGGTAATGGTCCTTATCCCCAGGCCTGACGGGCGAGCCAGTTCTTCAAGGCTGTGCGGAAGGCCTGGACGGTGGAGAGGGTACGAATCTCTACGGGGAGCTCGTTCCAAAGGGTCGGGGCCACTGCTGAGAAGGCCCTCCTCCTTGTGGTTGCCAGCCGACACTGGCTGGCCGATGGAATGCGGAGGAGGCCTAACCTATGAGATCTTATAGGTCGTAGGGAGGTAATTGGCAGAAGGCGGTCTCTCAAGTATCCAGATCCACTGCCATGTAGGGCTTTATGGGTGATCAATAGCACCTTGAAGCGCATCCGGAGATCGACAGGTAGCCAGCGCAGCTCGCGGAGGATAGGTGTAATGCGGGTGAATCAGGGTGCACCCGCAATCACTCGCGCGGCTGCGTTCTGCACTAGCTGAAGTCGCCGGATGCTCCTCAAGGGCAGCCCCATGTAGAGCACGTTGCAGTATTCCAGCCTAGAAATCACGAGGGCCCGAGTGACTGTTGTGAGGGCCTCCCGGTTCAGGTAGGGTCGCAACTGGCGCACCAGGCGTACCTGGGCGAATGCCCCCCTGGTCACAGCCGCTATATGATGGTCGAATGACAGCTGTGAGTCCAGGAGGACTCCCAAGTTGCGAACCCTCTCTGAGGGGTGTAAAATTTGACCCCCCAGCCTGAGTGTTGGATTAATGGCCAAATTTTTGGGAGGAAAACACAACAGCCACTCGGTCTTTTCTGGGTTGAGCACAAGCTTGTTAATCCTCATCCAGTCCATGACGGCTTCAAGCCCCCGGTCCATTACGTCAACCGCTTCATTGATTTGGCACGGGGCGGACAGATACAATTGAGTATCGTCCGCGTATTGATGGTATCTAATCCCGTGCCTACGGATGATCTCTCCCAGCGGTTTCATGTAAATGTTAAATAGTAGGGGGGATAAGACCGAACCCTGCGGCACCCCATATTTCAGGGGCCTTGGGGACGATCTCTGCCCTCCCACTAACACCGACTGCGACCTGTCCGAGAGGTAGGAGGAGAACCACCGTAACACGGTGCCTCCCACTCCCACCTCCCGCAGTCTTCGCAGAAGGATACCATGGTCGATGGTATCGAAAGCCGCTGAAAGGTCAAGGAGGACCAGGATGGAGGGGTGTCCTTCATCTCTGGCTCTCCAAAGATCATCCATCAATGCGACCAAGGCGGTTTCAGTGCTGTAACCGGGTCTGAAGCCTGACTGGAAGGGGTCTAGGTAGTCTGCTTCCTCCAAGGACCGTTGGAGCTGGAAGGCCACCACCTTCTCAACAACCTTCCCCAGAAAGGGGAGGTTGGAGACCGGGCGGTAGTTGTTAAGGACAGCTGGATCTAGGGATGGCTTCTTCAGGAGGGGTCTCACCACCGCCGCCTTCAGTGCGGCGGGGAAGTTCCCCTCCCGAAGAGAGGCGGTTACAACCGCCTGGATCCAGCCTCGTGTCACCTCACTGCAGTTAGAAACCAGCCATGAGGGACACGGATCCAGGGCACAGGTGGAGGAACTCACAGCTCTCATGGCCTTGTCCACATCCCCGGGGATAACCTCCTGAAACTCAACCCAGAGCTGTTGAACTTGGTCCCCCTGGGTCTCGGCTGGAACTGCGGGTGTGGAGTCCAAGTCCGTCCGAAACCGAGCAATTTTGTCCGCTAAGAATTGGGCATATTCTTCAGCTCTGCCCTGCAAGGGTTCCCCCGCCTCCCTTTTGTTCAATAGGGAGCGGGTTATCCTAAACAGGGCGGCTGGGCGGGACTCAGCGGATGCGACCAGGGAGGCTATGTGTGATCTTTTAGCTGCCTTAAGTGCCCTAGTATATTCCCTGGTGCAGGTGGTTACCATTGCTCGGTTCGGTGCGGACTTGTCGGACCTCCAACGGTGCTCTAGGCATCTCCTCCGGCGCTTCATCTCCCGGAGTTCCTCGGTGAACCAAGGGGGTCTCCGGGATCCGCCGCCTCGGAGGGGCCGCAGTGGCGCAATCCGGTCGAGGGCCTCTGACGCTGCCGAGTGCCACGCAGCAGCCAGAGTTTCTGCCGGACTGTGGGCGAGAGTATCAGGAATAACCCCAAGCTCTGTCTGGAACCTTACTGGCTCCATAAGACGCCTGGGGCGGAACCACCTGGTCGGTTCCTCCTCCCTACAGTGGGGGTTTGGCCTCCGGAAGTCGAGCCTCAGTAGGTAATGGTCTGACCACGACAGGGGTATGATGTCACTCCCCCTCAGACCAAGATCACACATCCACTGCTCCGAGAGAAATACGAGGTCAAGCGTGTGTCCCGCTGAATGGGTTGGGCCTCGGATTACTTGAGTCAAGCCCATGGCTGTCATGGAAGCCATGAACTCCTGCGCCCCATCAGAGTTTTCACCGAGCGACGGCAAATTAAAGTCCCCCAGGACCATCAGCCTAGGGAACTCAATTGCCAGCTCGGCTACTGACTCGAGGAGCGAGGGGAGGGCTGCTGCAACGCTGTTGGGAGGCAGGTACGTTAGCAGCAAACCCACTTGACCCTTGAGGTCCAACTTTAACAGCAAAGACTCACACCCGACAATCTCCGGAGCAGGGACCCTACGAGGAACTAACGACTCCCGGATAACAACGGCCACACCCCCACCCCTTCCCTGGGCTCTCGGCTGATGTAGCACCTGAAATCAGTCTTCATCTGAGTGCAAACGTTTTGGGAGCCTCGGTCCAAGGCGAAGGGCAAACCCCATGCAGTGGGCCTCCCCTGCCACTCATGGAGTGGAGACCCCTACCATCTAGGCATGGATCTTACTCTAGACCCCGGGGGGGGGTTTCAAACTCACGGCGGCGTCACGTGGCGTATCAGGACTTCCCCTTCACTAAACAGGGGGTGAGGGTGGCAGCGCGTGACGCACCTGGCCATGGGCGGGGAGTTTGGGAGCCCTGCTCTGGTCCCTGCCCCAATTGCGTGTAGGGCCACAGCCATGACAAACCCCGATGAAGGGAGCCTGACCTCTGGCATTCCTGTGGGGGGGGGGAGGGGGTGTCAGTGGGGGTCAGGCCCCGAGAATGAAGAAAGACACACATGGTAACTTCTGGGCGTTTTCCTTTATTCTTCCTCACCCGTTGACAGAATCCTGCTAGTCTGAAGCAACTACATTGGTACCCTCCGTGCTTGTCATGAATTGGTTCTGGGACAATTACCCAAAATGATGAGTACCAAACAAATTTGCCCCATGGGGGATAACAGTGACTCACAAGGCAACCGACACCAACACGGTTTAGCTTGTGCGTTGAGTACGGGGACCAAATTTTCACATCCGAATGTGTTGAGCATCAAATCTGATGGTTTTCGAAGCTGCTGGGAACCAAAGTCCCCCTGTGGTTGCATCTCTGGGGACACGCCCTGAGAATTGCTAAGGGGGGGGGGGGCTGCCTTTAACCCTCTCTCTCCCATCAGACTTTCTAAGACTTAAGTTTCGCTTTCTCCACTTTCTGGAATTTATGTTATTTGTTTCTTCAGTGCGCTGTTCCTGATACCAGGTTGAAGGTGTGTTTGACTCCCAGGATTCCCCAGCCAGCATCCTGGGAGTTGAAGTCCACCCATCTTCAACTTGCCAAGGGGGAGAAACATGGCTTTAACCTAGTTGCTGCCCATCTTGCCATGGGGCAGCTCTGGGTAGCTTACGATAGGAAAACAGTGGAGGGGAAAGGGATGAAAATGGTGAAGCTAACGTTAGCAAAGGAATGAGGCAATAAAAAGAAAGAATACATGTACAATAATATGAATTAAAAGATGGTCAGAGGGGGAGCGGGAAGCGCAGGAGGGGGGGGGGAGTGCAGCCCCTCCCTCTGGGAATCCAGGCTGCCTCCCACAACTGATCTGAGCGGTGAAAGGCTGATGCCGCCTGTGCCAGCTGCCCTCTGCCTTTGGTTCTTGCAGGCCTTGTGCCACGCGGATGCTGGCAGCCCAGAAATGGCCGTCTGTTACGCCAACCGCTCTGCGGCCCTTTTCCACCTGGGTCAGTTTGAGGTGAGTTTAATCAGTTGCTTTTGCTCCGAGTCGGAAGTGCTTCCCCCCCAGAAGCACGAGGGGTTCCCCCAGCCCTCCTGCTTCCAAGGGGCGGCCTCTGCCAGGCGGCTGCAGGAAGGAGCCTTTCCAGGTCACCGCAGCTGCCCCCTCAGTCGCTGGCTCTTCGTAGTCAGTGCCATGAACTGCTGGGGGGGGGAGATGGGAGGGGGGGATGCTCAGAGGACAGTTCACTGCGACTCTCGGAGGAAGAGCTCCAAGGACCCCCGGCTGGGAACAGAGGGCAAACCTACCCTTGCTTGAATCTGATTGGACGGGGGGGGGGAGGCAACTAAGCGAGAGGAAAATTAGGCTTGGGGGGACTTGGGCCCCCCAGATCTTCTGTTCTGGCTGTGCAACTACTGCAGAGGTCCCCCAACCTTCCTGGCCTGGTGGAAGGGAAAGGGTGTGTGTGTGTGAGATTTTGCACAAGTAGCAGGCAAGTGTGTGTGTGCTCCCCCACTGCTGGCACAAGTGGGGACACGCATGCATTCCCATCCGGCGCTTTGGGCAGCCTGGTTCTGAAGAGCTCCTGGCCCGGTCGTGGGCTGCAGCCGGGGGAGCCCCTGAAACCCTGCCATCCCCTCGACCTTCAGTCAGCTCTGCCTTTCTCATCCACCGGAGGGAAGGCTGGGTCTTCGCCAGAGGCTGAAGCTGCGGCAGGTCTCGGGATTTGGTTTTCCATGGCCCTGAGAGGATGCTCCCACGGCAGCCTTTCCCCACCTCAGCAGCGTGAAGATAGGTGGACTTCAACTCCCAGAGGGCCCCAGGCAGCCAGGCCACGCACGGGGAGTTCACTGGCGGCAGGGGGGGGCCAGCAGGGATCCTCTGCAGACAGACGCGGGGAGGGGGGAGCTGAGCAGCCCCCCCCCCCTTGGGGAAGGTGGGGGTGGGAGCTCATATCGGGTCCACTGGGCCTGGGAGGGGGGGGGGAAGTGAAGGAAATTACAGGCCCACAGCTGGGACCAGAATTATCTCTGCTAAGCAAGGCAGTTGTTAAGTAAATTGCACCCATTTTGCAACTTTTTTTTGCCACAGTTGTTAAGTGAATCACACATCATTAAATAAATCCAGCTGCCCCCGCTGGCTTTCCTTGCCAGAAGTCATGTGACTGGCGTGGGGGGGGATCCCAACAGTTGTGGGAGCCCTGATTTCCCCTTTTTTTGTGTGTGCCAATGTGAGTCACACACAAGAGGTTTTAAGCCGCGGCCTTGTGCCTGTTAGTGGGGCAAAGGAGACAGGCCCAGCAGAAGCCGCCCAGGCCTCGCCCTGCCTGCCAGCCTCCCACCCCCCTCCAGGCCCATTCCTCCCTCTGACAAGGGTGGGGGGGGCTAGAGGAGGAAGCCAGGCATTCCACACACACACCCATGGCCGAGCGAGGGGGCATCTGGGGTGAAGGCCCCTCTGGGAAACACCTGACTTCCTCTCTGCAGGTCTGCCTGGAGGACATCGGACGGGCGCAGCAGGCGGGGAGCTGCCCAGAGAAGCTGCTGCCC
The DNA here is from genome assembly GCF_009769535.1 of Thamnophis elegans. NCBI lineage: Eukaryota > Metazoa > Chordata > Lepidosauria > Squamata > Natricidae > Thamnophis > Thamnophis elegans. The sequence goes on from NC_045544.1 coordinate 142,487,521, forward strand.
AAGATCCGGCTGCGCAGGGCCGAGTGCCTGCTGTCTCTGGGCCGGCTGCAGGAAGCGGCAGGCGCCCTCCACAGCCTCCAGGAGAGCCTCTCCGCAGACCAGAGGCCGGAGGCTGCCCGTCATCGGGCCCTGCTGGGCCGGCTGGACCAGCTGCGGGGCGGAGCCGGGGAGGGGAGCGGGGCCTCCCTTCGCCCGGCTGCTGGGCCTGGCCAGGCTCCACCGGACCCGGAGCCGTGGGAGGAGAGCGGCCGTGTCTCTGGCACCTCGGTGGCCGTGAGCCTGGGCTTTTCCAGCTGCAAAGGGCGCCACTTGGTTGCTGCCGAGTACCTTCCTCCTGGGAAGCTGCTAGTGAGGGAAGCGGCCTTCGCCAGCGTCCTCTGTCCTGGGCAGAGCCTCCTGCTGCAGGGGACCGTCCAGGCGCTGCAGGACGGCCGGCTGGCCAACCCCGACCTCCACTGCCACCACTGCCTGCGCCCGCTGCTGGCCTCTGTGCCCTGCCGAGGGTGCAGCTACAGCAGGTACTGCGGCCCTGCCTGTGCCCAGCTGGCGTGGAGTGGCTACCACTGGGCGGAATGTGCCCTCGGGGGGCTGCTGCTGGCACTGGGCGTCTTCTGCCATGTGGCCTTCCGGACCGTGCTGGTGGCCGGCTTCGCCCAAGTGAAGGCCTTGGTCACCCAGTCTCAGCAGGGGGGGGCCCCAGCCGCGGCAGAGAAGGACGCCCGGCCCATCCCTGGCTGTGAGGCCGATGGACGGTACAGCGGCTCCTACCGGGCCATCTTCAGCCTTCTGCCGCACACGGAGCGCCACAGCCCCGGCCTCAGGTTCCTCTGCGGGCTGAGCGTGGCAGCCTTGTGTGAGGCGCTGGAGGACGCCGGCCTGGAGGCCTGGATTGCGGTGGGGGCCACGAAGGAAGAGCCGGGGGCTGCGGAGGAGGGGGAGGAGGGGAGCCCCCCCACCGCGCTGGAGGTCTTGGGGGAGGCGATGCTGCGTCACGTCCTGCAGCTGCAGTGCAACGGCCAGGCTGTGACCACTCTGCGCCCGTCAGGTCAGTGGAGGTGGCGGCGGCGTAGTCTCTCCTAGGGGAAGCCGGGGCTGCGGGGGTCAAGGGGGCAGCTCCAGTTCTGCTCTTTTCTTCCCAGGGCCCGAAGACGGGCTGGTGGCCGGCAGTGGGCAGGTGCGCTTGGCCACGGGCTTCTTCCCCGCCCTCAGCCTGCTGAACCACTCCTGCGACCCCAACACCAGCGTGTCCTTCGCCGGCTGCACAGCGGAGGTCAGGGCCCTGCGCCCCATCCCTCGCGGGCAGGAGCTGCTCCACTGCTACGGTGAGTGAGCGGTGCCGGCCCTTCAGGCATCCCCCGAGGGAGGAAACGAGGCCCCCGTGGCTCAGGCCCCCACTGTGGTGGGGAAGCTGTTGCGACTCTGAAGGGCCTTCTCTTCCCCCTTTATCCTGGGGGTGGGGAGGAGTGTGACCCAGGGAGGGAGGGGCTGGTCTGAGGCTTCCATTAAGCTCTTGGCTGAAGGGCCCCCTGGACGTCCAGTCATTTTGATTGGACTGGACAGCTGTCCTCTCGCCCGCGGGGGGCTCTGGGCAGTGTCCGTAATTGAAACACACGCTGGAGAACGGTTGAAGCCAACGAAAAACTGTTTGAAAGCCAATTATGATAATAATAATAATAACAAGAATCAGCGCAGCCACCACCAAAGTACAGAAAAATTGCTGCAGGCTGTGAAAACGGAGAACAGCATAAGAACAACAGAAACAAAGGCAGAGTAGAAGGAAAAACAGCCGGATAGCAGATTAAATAGATGGAAAACCAAAGCTTTGCATGGACAGCACTTGAAAAACATGGAAGGAAATCGCAACAAAATCGCACAAATTGATTACAAAACTAGACACGGCCGAGTTGCTAAATTAATCCACTGGTCATTATGTAGAAAATACAATTTACCTGCATCCAGAAAGTCATGGGAACATAAAGTGGAAAAAGTTATCGAAAATGACAAGGTGAAGATCTTGTGGGACTTTCGAATACAAACGGATCGTCATTTGGAGCTCAACACGCCAAATATCACGGTTGTACAGGGCCGAAGTGTACAGTTTATTGATATCGCTGTTCCTGGAGATGCCAGAGTCGAAGAAAAAGAAGTAGAAAAAAAATCATGAAATATGGCGACCATCAAAAATACACGGCTGTGGATGAAGCATGTTAAGAGAGATACCCATTGTCATCGGGGCACTTGGCACCATGTCCAAGAATTTTACAAGATACACCAACAAATTGCAGCTTCCTGCAATAAAACCAGCGGAACTGCAAAAAACTGCACTACTTGGAACATCGTATATTTTTAAGAAGGCATTTGGTTGCTACCTAGGACCCTGGCAGTAAACCGTATCAACCATTAGCACCAGTCAGTGGTATTTGTAAGGCAGTTTTGAATGTTCAGTTGGCTGAGATTCACGATTAATGAATAAAGTATATATATAATAATAATATACAGTTAGACCCAATGCTGCCATTTAACGGGCTCCCCGCTTCCAGGGGACCCCCAGTGCCAATGGCAAAAGCAGCCTTGGGGGCCCAGAGTGCCAGCAGTGTTGGAGAAGCCCAGTGGGGCTCCTTGCCCGATTCCCCCCCCCCCCCACGAATGACAGGAGAAGTAGGGCAATCGGGCAGAGGTCCCGTACCAGGTGGGGCTTTCAAGGTCAGAACCAGCACCGGACGGGGACCCAGAGGAATAACGAGGGCAGTTCTTGGGGCACAGAGAGTTGCCTTCGGCACCAGCTGAAGACCGCCTACACGGGCAGCCCCGGAGCAGCCTGGAGACCCCCCCCCCGGGCCCCTGTTTGCTTTTCCTCTCCCGTCACCCGCTGCACCTGGAAACCCTGGGGGGGGGAGGGGTTGTTGGAAGCCCTCTGGAATATCACACTGCAGCAACTTAAAATCTAATCTTCAGGCATCAACATTATTATCCAGGCTGTGATTTTATGATTCTCTTTTCCATTAATTTTGAGAACAAATTCGAGAACTCGACAAAACCATGAGCAAGAGAGAGGTGTTTTTGTTTAAATGGGCATCAGAATAGCAATTCTGCGCCCCTCCCCACCCACCACCCACCCTCCCAACAACAAAAGGAGAGAGCGGATTTCCCAGCTGATGCAAAGCAGCCTGTGGAGCGACAGATGTGTATCGTGCCGGCATTAGGAGCGGCCGTTCTCCAGATGTGGGTTGACCGCCCTCTGCTCTGCCTCTCCAGTTGAAATTGGGCCCCAGTGGGTGATAAATGCTGCCCTCGTCCCGACGGTTATAATGCTGCAGCTGCCACCCCTGGAGCGATTTTCCTACCTGGCAAATGGATAGGATTTTTTTCCTCTTGGGGGGGGGGGAGATAGGAGGTACTGATTATTTTTAAGGGTAAATTGTGGGTGAGGAGCAAACTGTGGCCCTAAAATTGGAATATTGGAATTCCTGGCGTTATTCCCTGCTTCCATTTATTTATTAACGTATCTATGAGGGAAATTTACGTGGCTGCCCAATTCCCCCAATTCATGGCGACTCTGGGCAGCTTACAGAAACACAAAATAAAGACCCCAATCATCCCTCATCTACACACACACACACACACACACACACACACACCGGTGACAAGAACCAGGGCAGCCGCTTGGTGGGTTCTGTATCCTCCAGGGGCCCCCAGGCTCATCGCCAGAAACCCCCACCCCACCCACCCCTCAGGGCCTTTTGGAAAGCGTCAGAGTGGGGTCCAGGGTCAGCTGCGCAGGGAGGGAGCCGAGATGGAGCTTTTCACCAGAAAACAGCTGAGCCGAATCCCCTTCTTCCCCCCCCCCCCCCGTTTCCTGCAGGGCCCCACAGGTGCCGGATGGGGGCTGCCGAGAGGCGCAGGTGGCTCCTGGCTCAGTACTTCTTTGAGTGCCGCTGTCAGGCCTGCCTGGAGGAGCTGCAGCCCAGCGAGGCCCCCGAGGCTGCCCTCTTCCTCTGCCCGGCCTGCCAGAGGCCCATGCAGGTAAGTCTGCCCGGAGGCAGCTGCGAAGCCCCTCCCGCCCACCCCCTGTGGGCCCAGGCGTGCTGGGTGCCGTCGGAAGCGCCTGGCCAGGGCCCGTCCCCCATGTGTCCCTGGTCTTTCTAGGGGAGAGGCACCCTCCGCTGCTCAGGTGAGACCTGCGACCGCCTGGTCCCCGAGGAGGACTTCCACCGCCGGCTGCTCCGCCTTCAGCGCCTGACCCAGTCGGCCGAGGAGCTCCTGGAGCACGGCCAGCCGGGTGAGGCCCCCCCCTCCCTCCCCCCCCCCCCGTGTCCTGGTGCCCTTTCAGCAGGCAGGAGGGATTCCCGCGAGGGGCTCCGGGGCGCCCAGGAGAAGGTGGCCTCACCTGTCGCTCTCTCTCTCCATAAGTTACTCGAGGCAGCAAAGGTCCCTAATGCTCCTTCCTTCTCCCACCTCCCCCATCACAACAGCCCTGTGAGGTTGGCTGGGCTGAGAGAGAGGGTCGCCCCGCCAGCTTTCCTGCCTAAGGTGAACGGAGGGGCCTTGGTGCTCTCCTCTCCTGGGTGGTTTTCTTGCAGGCGCTTCAATCTGGGTAACCCCTTCAGTGCACTGATGTTGTTACCTAGTTGGGTCCTGAAACGTCTCCAAAACTTCTGCCAAGCTCAGAGAGCACCAAGGAGGCCTCGGTTCCCCCTTGAGCCAGAAATCTTCTCTTCTGCCAGCTAAGCTGGTCAGGAGCTCCTGGTTTCCAGCTACCTATCCTGCTGCCTTCACCACCAGCCGGCCATACGTAGATTTTATTTACTTCGCTTTATTAAACATTTATGTGGATTATTTGCGTAAGCAAGTGACGGGGGCTGCGGTGGATTTCTTTCTCCAATGCTTTTTAAAAAAGACCCAAAGCTTTATCTGAGGGGGGGAGCCCTCCCTTCGCCTCCCCAGAGGCCCCTCAGCCCCACTCCAGGCTGCAGGAGGCAACAGGGAGGGCCGGGCGCCCCCTCTGGGCCAGGGGGCCTTCCAGAGTCTTTGCCAAGAGGAAAAAGCCCCAAATCCTGAATCCATTGGAGAAGCAGAAACCCCTCCGCCTGGGGAAAGAAGGCTGGGGGGGGGGCCTGGGGAGCCTCCCTCCGTATCGGTGGGGAGGGCTGCCCCAGGAACGCTGCCTGCAGCCTCTCAAGCAAAGGGACCCCCTCCCCCACCCCCAAGGAAGGCCAGGCGTGACGTATGGGGTGGGTGGGTGGGTGGGCTCTCTGGGCGTGTGCTGACTGCCTCTTGGGGTCCAGAATGCCTGGGAGGGTGCAGCGTCCAGAGGGGCCGAGGGCAGACGTGGCAGCAGTGGCCAGCCGAGCCAGGGCTCTTGTGGGTGGACAGGGGTGGCTGTGCCAGCGTGCCCAGGCAGCTGCTTCCAACGGAAACGCCTGGGTTGCATCTGCTGCTCCAGGTACCAGCTTAGCCTCCTCAGCCTCCTTTCCCAGAGTTTCTGCACGCAGCAGCCGCCCCTCACCTTGCAGGGGGTGGAGAACATTTTTCGTTCAGAGCCCCCCCCTTTACTTCCCTCTGCCGGGGGGGGGGGTCGCCTTGGGCCTCTGCAGGGGCAGCTCTTTGCCTTCAGCCTCTGGGCCCCTCACAACGTCCTGCCTCCTGCAGAGTCTTCCAGGGGACCCTTCAGCTCTAGCCCAGCCGGGAAGCCTGGAGCCCCCTCCCCAGCCCCCCAGCCATGGCGTCTCCTAGGGAGGAGGGGGAGTCTGTTTTCAGAGCTGTTAAAGGAGGGCCTTGCAACCCCCTCGCTCCCTGGGGCAGGGGGGCTTTCCCCAAACAGGCGGGAAGGGCAGAGTTATTATCCTGGGGAGATCATGGGACAGCACACCCCTCAAACACGCACACAGACCCTGGGTGGCCCCCGGAGCTCCCTGCCCTGGGAATGGCCGTGCTCCGTGCCCCTCCTCTCCCAAGAGCCGTAAGGGGAGCAGCCTTCAGCCACGGACCTCCTGCTCTGCCTGCAAGGCTTCCAGGGTCTCTCCACCCCCTTTGAATTCTGCCCGGGACGAGTTCTATTCCCTGCAGGCTAAACAGCGGCACCAGAAGAGCTTCAGATTCCCACGCCAGCCCCGTGGGAAGGCTGGGTGGCAGTGAGGGATGGGCAGGGGAGAAGGTGGGGGACAGCCCCCCCCCAGCTGATGTCATAGACGGGCCGAGGGAAGGAATGGAGAGGGGTGCGTCTTTCTCCCCCTCCCCCCTTTTGACTCAGGGCATTTGGCATAACCGGAGACCTTTTGCCCCGGGCCCGTCCGGCTGCCCCGTGGAGGCTGGGGAGCCCTTCCCACTGCCCAGCCCAGATTGGGACGTCCCTGGCTGGCAGCCTCTTGGGATGACCGCTGGCCGGGACGGCCACTCAGGCTCTGCTCCCCTTCCAGGTCAGGCCCTGCAGCTGCTGCAGAAATGCCGGCTGGATGCCGAGAGCTTCCTGTCTCCAGCGCACCTGAGGAGGGGCGAGATCGAGGACCGCCTGGCCCAGGTGCACGCGGCAGCAGGTACGAGGCCCCCCGGGCTCCCTCCGCTCCTCCCCGAGGCTGCCGGGAGGGAGCCCTTCACTTGCCACCGCCAGTGGGGTGAGGGTTTTGGTGGCTAAACAAGGCGGCTGCTCAAATGGGCCGCCAGATTTCACGAACGTTTTTGCCGTGGATGTTAAGCAGGTCACTTAATATTTTCGGCTGTTAAGTGAATCGTGGGGTAATTAAGCGGATCCCGCTTGCCCCATTAACTAGCCTGCGGGAAGCCAATTTAGGAAGGGGGCAAATGGCAGCCAGACGATCCCGGGAGATGCTCCAAGCATGGTAAGTACACGCCTGTTGCCCAGACTTCCATCATGTGACTAAGGATGCCGTGACGGTCGTAAGTGTCAGGATTGGTCGGAAGTCCCTTTTTCCAATGTCTTCGTAGCTTCAGATGGCTGGGCTAAAGGAAGGGAGGCAGGTCCAGGACCCCCTGGGGGTCGGAGTCCCTTTGGCTGGCTGTGTAACCAACCCTTAGAGTAAGGAAGTAGGAAACTCCCGTCCCCCGTCCCCCTGCTTGGCTCAGGGCCTCCCTTTCCTTTGGCCCAGGCAGGTGGCAGGAGGCGGCCGGGCACCTGCGCAGGAGCATCCGGGCCGTGGAGGCCCATTTCGGCAGTGCCAGCATGGAAGCTGGCCAGGAAGTCTTCAAACTGGCCCAGGTCCTCTTCAATGGGTGAGCACGCTGCCCCCTCCCCGGCCTTTGGGGAGGGGCTCCCCCTGGCTGGCTTCTGGGGCTGTGGGTTTACACTGGGGTGTTCGGGAAGAGAAGACAGCTGGGGAAGGACCCATTCCCTCCCCACTCCGCCCCCCTCCCCCACGCTTCCCCCCTCCCTTCCTGGCTCCTGCCTTGAGGGGGGGGGCTGAGCTCTCCTCTTCCCGGGAACTGGCTGTTCAGACTGTGGCAGGGGAGCCTTCCTTGACTGTTTACATTGCAAAGGTCCAAAGGGGAATTCGGCCATCTGAGGACTGGGCCCTGGCTGTGATGCTCCTTCCCGGCCCATCCCCACCTCCCTTCTGAGCTCCCCCACCCCCCCAAATGTGAAATCAGCCCCCACCGGCCAGGTGCAGCCCTGGTCGAGGCCTGGTGGGGGGGGGCTCCCTGGTGCCTGCCCTGGGGGGCCCATCGGGTGCAGGGGAGGGGGGGCTCTGGGGGTTTGGCTCTGTTAACCTTTTCTCTCTCTGCCGGGGGGGGGGGGCTGCCAGGCGCTTGGCCTCCGAAGCCCTGCAGGCCGTCCGGAGGGCCGAGGCAATTTTATGGGTGCACCTGGGCACAGAGAGCGATCAGCTGCAGGAGCTGCGAGAGATGAGGACCTGCCTGGAGGGGCTGCTCCCAGCCGCCCCCGCAGCAGCAGCAGCAGCAGCAGCCCAGCTGCCGGGAGAGGATGCCCCGGTGGGCCTTGGAAACCCCCCTCCGGCCGCCCTCTAAGGGGCAAAGCAAGAAGCCACCAGACCGTGTGCAGAGGGGGGCCGCCTTGGTCTCGGGCTGGCTGACGGACCCGGGAGGGACCAAGATCTTCTGCGGATCCATCGGCCTCACCACCCACGAAGCCTTGCCAGGATGCCTGGATCTCTGCCAGACTCAGGGCACCACTGCTGCTGCGGTTGTTGACTCGGCTGAGGGGGCCTTGACGGGTGACGGGAAGAGCCTTTCCGTTCTTCTCCCCCCCAACCCCCCCATCCCCCCCCCCCATCGTTTCTCCCCCATCGGCCGGAGGTTGAAGAAGCCGCTTGGGAGGCTCTTGAGGCAGAAGCTCCTTTATTGGACCATGGAAGCAAAACCAGCTGCGGGACACAGTCAAGGACACCCCCTGCCCTTTGCTCCTGCGCCTGGGGGGCCCCAGGAGCGCTCTAGGCCTGCTGAGGGTCGAGGATCTTCCCGATGAAGAGGAGGGTGCCGGTGTCGTTGTCGTAGAGCACAAAGAGGAAGGGCCTCTCCAGGGTGTAGACGATGGGGAAGTTCAGCCGAGCGGCTTCCGTCTCCGAGGGAAACATGGCGCTGGCCCCGTCTTCCCCCAGCTCCAAGGCCACCTTGTGGTGCGCGTGGGAGAGCCGGAGGGCCTTGGCGGAGATCTTGCCCAAGTTCGGCGTGGAGAAGAGAGCCTGGAGCCCTGCGGACCAGGAAGGGGCGTTACCACCCGGTTGCCGCTTCCCCCCCCCCCCCCGAGGCCCGGAGGCAGACTAGTGTTCCCTGCCACGGCCAGGAGGGAGCCTCTGTTCAGTCCCCCCCCCCCAGGGACGAATGGCTCTCAAGCATTGCCGTGGCTCCTATGGTGAAGAGCAGCTGTTCGCGGACCCCCTCATCCCGTGGAAGGACCCGCCTGTGGCCAGACATGGAGAAACCCCTCCCCCCCTGGCCAAAGGACCCCCACGGGACACGTACTCATTTCCTTAAGCGCCTCCCCCAGCTTCGTCTCGGTCACCAGCCTCAGCCGCGGAACGCTCAGCGCAGCCTGGACGGTCTTGAGCTGCTTGTCGATGTCGTGGACGAACTCGGCGGTCAGGCTCTCCTCGATGAGGGTGAAGTTCTGGGTGAGGGTCTCGGGCAGGAAGAACATGATGCTGAGCCCTCCGGCCAGGGGCAGCTGAGCGATCTACAAGCGGAAGGGGGAGTGGGCGGGGGAGGAGCCGGCTTGGCACCCCCAGGAGGGGAAGGGGAGGGTGCCGGCCCCTCTCGGTTGGGGGGGCTTAGTTGCTGCCCCTCCAGTGGGCAGGCTCCCCACTGAGGGAGGGGCTGCGCTGCAGGGGGTGCCCAATCTCCAGATGTCATCGGAACAGGTGTCTGCCCCACACACAGCTGTTTGCTGGGCTGAGGAGTCCCAGGGTTGCTGTGGGAAGGGGCAAAGTGGCCAGAGAAGCCCCCAGGCAGCTGTGTTTCCCAGGTCCCACACACCCCTCCCGTCCGCTGACCTTGCAGCTGAGCTCAGAGTCAAAGCCGTATTTCAGGATGGCTCTGGGGGCCGACATCATGGACACCCGAATGCTGCGCCCTTCCTCCAGGTGGAAATCCTGAAGCTTGGTCAGCTTGGGGTCAAACCTGGTGGCCCACTGCCCTGTGGCCAGAGGGGAAGGAAAGGCCGAGTGGAGGACGCTCTCCCTTCGGACGACGCCTCCTTCCCCTCCCCTCCGGCCTTCCCCAGGCGAGCGGGCGTACCTTTGAAAGAGGCGGCCCCCAGCAGGAGGATGCTGAGCCCAACGGGGATCTCCCCCAGGAATCGGACGACTTTGCCCCCTGTCCGCTGCTGCACCCACTGGTTGATCTCCTGCAGATCTGCCCGGGCGTTTCCGCTGAGCACCCGCGGCCGGAAGCTGTAGGATTTCTCCAGCTCGTTCACAAAGGCCATTCTCATTCTCAACTCTGGGCGGGGAGAGAGAGCGCCCGGTTGAGGCCCCGGGGCCCCCGGGGGGGCTCTTTTGCCAGGAGCTGAGTTGTGGCGCCCACCCTCCCAGCCCCCCCCACCCCCGGAGGCCCAGCAGCTTTACTTCTCTCCATCACCAGGCGGGAGACGGTCTTCAGACCCTTGCTGGGGGCACCGATGCTGCCCAGGAGCCCCTTGTAGGTGCTGTGCAGGTTGGCCTTGTCCAGCGTGTCGTAGAAAAGGGCCCGCGAGATCACGTCCTCCGTCCGTTCACCCGCACCTGCCGGCCACACAGAGGGAGAGAGGGAGGGGGGCAGCCTGTTAGGGTCCCCTCGGGGGGCGATCTTGGCCCCGGGCAGCACCACCGGAGGGCAGCTCACCCAGCGAGAGGGCCGAGAGGGCTGTGGCGAGGCTGAAGGGGGAGAGCAGGACGTTGGCCGAGGGGTTCTGGCCGGACTGCTGGCGAAAGAGGGCGTAGCCAAAGTTTGAGACAGCGGCAGCCAGTTTGTTGATGGGGCTCCTGTAGAAGGGATCCTCCTCCTCCTCCTCCTGCCCAGCTTCCCTGGGGGGCTCCGGCTCCTTTAAGAGAGGGGCAGGGCGCTCGCTTAGGGTGGCCCCATCACAGCAGCCCGGGGGGGGGGGGGCTTTCTGCTGGGGGAGTCAGGGCAGCCTGTGAAGTGGCCCACCCCTGGGTGCCTGGTGAGTGGGAATCCCTCAAGGCCACCCAGCCACCCCCAGCCTGAACCGAAGGCTGCTCCATGCAGTTCGGGGGGGTGGCCCAACTGACCTGGGGGCTGCTTGCAGGGCTGACGTCTTGGCTTTGGCAGGAGACGGCCAGGGCGGCCAGCCCCAGGAGGACCACCAGGGCTTTCATGGCGGGACCTGTGGGGGCAGAAGGAGGACAGACAGACAGACGGACAACAGAGTTCCTCCTGCAAGGCGAGAGGGGCGGCCAGGGGGAGCTCTCTAAAGAAATCCTTGGGCAAAGGCCCTGTCTGAGGCCCCCTCTGGGAAGGGTCTCCGCCCTCCAGGCCACACTTGTCCCAGGGGGCCTTTTCCGAGAGGCAGCTGGGCTTTCTTGCCTTTTGTTCCCCTTGAAAACGTTTCGCTTCTCAGCCAAGAAGCTTCGTCAGTTCTCCCTCCGTCTTCTGGGACGAGAAGAGAAACCCAGGGGGCCCAGTTGCCTTCTGGAAGAAGCCCCTCTGGGTCAGGCTCTGCCCCTTTCCCCGGGTTCCCCTGACCCTACGGCCCGTGCGGGCGTCTGCATCTTCGGGCCAGGTGCCTCCACGCTTCCTCCTTTAGGCTCCTCCCGCCTCCCCGCCTGGCAGAGTTGCGCCCACTGGCAGCTTGGCGGTTCTTGCAAGCAGCCCCCTCTTGAGCGGATCTTCTCCAGGGGGGGCCCTGGGCCCGAAGCTCGGCTCTTCCTCCTCGACTGGGGGCGGGGGTGGACCCCAAGCTTTCCCCTGGGAAGCCAACCAAAAACAGGCGAGGTGGTGGGAGCCTCCTGCCCACAGTAGTGGCCAACCGCCTGTTTTGCCCACTTTGGGAAGAGCCCCCTCCGCCCTCGGCACCTGTGGGCCCAAGAGAGGCCGGCGGTGGGTGCTTTGGGGCCCCCCGGGAGCAGAGAGAGAGAAGGCTGCTTTCCATGGGGGCCTCCAGGACTCCTGCTCTTATTTCTCCCTTTGGTTTCAATGCCGTTAAGTTGTAAATAAACGTTTAAACTTAGTGGAACCGTATTCAGTTTTGTTCCAGTGGCTGAGCAGGGGTGTTGAACGTCGCTTGTGCCCCACGTGGCCTTTGTGCTCTTCCCATCGGTCGCTTAAGCCCCTTCCTCTCCCTCTGAGCAGCAAGTGACGAAGTAAACCCACGGGGGGGATTTCGGAATTCCACGTTTCCTTCGTCTTGCCGGCTTTTCTCGATGCGGGAGAGGAGTGTCCCACCTCTGCCTCCCTTCAGCCCCGGCTACAGCCGAGGGGCCCCTGGAGCTTCATTCCACCCGGTGGCCCTCAAAGGCCTTGACCTTAGGGGTCCCTGCACTTCCTCCGTACTGGACTCTGCGGACACGACGCAGGGCTCCACTCCAGGCAGCCGTGGGGGGGGGGGGGGAAGCAGGTTGCAAAGTGCAGGAACATTTGCATGGGTTAAATTGGCCCCCGGGGGGGGGGAAAGGGAGGGGGGCTGAACTCTACGTTTGCTGGGTTGGGGTTCTGCGTGGGGGTTCCCTGGGAAGCCCTGAGCAACCCACCCTTGAGACCTCCTGCTGCTTCCTAGGCCAGGCAGTGTTGGGGGGGGCACAGGCCCCGTTTTCCGGCTGTCGGAGGCTTTTCTGGCCCAGGGAGCAGGTTGCCCGATTTCTGGCTAACATCTGGCCGCCAGGGACGAACTCTAAACCGTAGCCAAAGCTCTCCAGGCTGGCGCCACCAGAATTATGTGGAAACAGCAGAAGCCTGCAATTACGGGAGCCCGTCCTGGGGCAGCCGATCTGCACAAGCTTCCAATTAACTCTGGTGCTGCGTCTCCCGACAGGAGGAGGAGGAGGAGCTGCCTGGAAATCCGGGGGGGGGGGGGGGAGAGACGCGGCCCAAAATAGGCCCTTGTGGCAGATCGGGTTGCTCCGTGGGGGCTTCTCTCGGGGCAGGGAAGGCAGGCCTGGAATTCTGGTTTGGCCCCCATTGCCAGCACCAGGCCAGAGTCTCCAGATTTTCCCCCTGGGGTCCCACTGGGTTTGAGTGAGCCTCAACATCTGGGTTCAATTAGCCCAGATGTCGGCAGGCAGCCCACAGAAAGCCAGCCAGGCTCGGCTCTTCCTCCAGACGGCCTCTCCAGAAGGAAGCCTCGGCTACAGCGGGTGGAGAATTTGGGGGTCCCAAAACCTATTCGAAGGGCTGCCATGAAGAAGAGGGGGGGTGTCACCCTATTCTCCAAAGCCCCTGAGGGCAGAACAAGAAGGAACGGGTAGGGACTCATCACCCAGGAGAAATTTCCTAGCAGAGAGCTCAGTTACCCAGTGGAACAGCTTCCCTCCAGCAGATGTGGGCGTTTCCATCTGTCTGAAACGGTAAGAGGGCCTCCTGCTTGAGCAGGGGGTTGGACTAGAAGACCTCCAAGGTCCCTTCTACTGTTATTCTGTTAAAAAGACCTGGGGGACCTGAAGGGCAGAGAGGTTGGAAAGGCAGTCTCTTCCACAAGGTGGGCTGTTCAGCTGCAGGGCAGAGGCACCTGCCCCTTGCCCAGTATGCCAGCTGGGCACCAGAAGGTTTGCCCAGGGACATGGCAGAGATGGGCTGGCTCCTCACCAGCCTGGCTTTGAAGGCCTGAGACTGACGGCTTCTTGCCCCCACTCCCGGCGTTCCTTAGTGCCAGCTCCCTCTCTCTCTCTCTCTCCCCCCTACACACACGCCTGCACACGCATGGACCCTGGCCTGAGGGAGGCAGAGCCATTCCTTACCTTCACCAGCCGTTTGCTCTCCAGCCGGCCCGCAGGGCGGTGTGCGCAGGGCAGGGGGAGCCTGGCGCTTATAACAGGCGCAGGGACGGCCAGAGGCTTCAGGTTACAGCTTTGTGGGGTCCCTCTTAAAGCAGCCGCCTCCTCTTTTCAGGCTGGCCCTCCGTCAGCCAAGCGAGAGGGTTGGTCAGGATCCAGGGGCTGTTGGGGAGCCAGAAGACGCAGCCCTCGTGCGCGCTCCAAGTAGTTTCAGTTTAAAGAAGTTGGAACTGGGCCTTGGGCCATTGCAGTCAGGGCTGGCCTTGCAAAAATGGTAAACCTACTTAGTGAGAAACCGGCTTCTGAAGGCAGAGGAGAGTCCACCTGGGGTCTCCTGCTGTGAGGTGAGAGCCCCTGGCCCAGGGGGCTTCCTGGGGGGCCCTGCACAGAGGGAGCCCTCTGGCCCCCTAGAGGGGGAGGGGGGTTTCTGGTTGGGGGGCAGCAGGTGCATCTATTTCCCCATGGAAAACAGCCTCCGGGGCTCTGCAACCCTGCAGAGGAGCCTCTGGCGAGGGGCAAGCAGAATTGCAGGCAGTCCTCAACTTACAACAGCTTATTTAGTGACCAATTGAAAAAAAGTGACACTTGGCAGTTTGAACACGCCCCCAGCAGCATCCTTGTGGTCAAAAGTCAGGTGTTTGGCAACTGGCTGGTTCTTACGACCGGTGTGGAGGGGTGGGGTGTCACATGATCCTCTTTTTGACAAGCAGATTCACTTAACAACCGTGTTACTAACTTCAGTGATTCACAACTGTGGCAAGGAAGGTCATGAAAAGGGGCAAAGCTCCCTTCACAAATGCTCCCCTCCATTGGGACCTTCTGTTGGGGATTCCTCCTTCCTCCAGGGAAGAAGGAGGGGAAAGGCTCCGATGGTTGAGTAGCCCTGATGGCCTTGGAGCCCCTGGCCTTCCGCCTGTCTCCACTGCTTTGATGCCCCCCCCCCGTGACGAGGAGGCTCCCTCCTGAGGCTCCCAGGCAGGCAGCGTAGCTGGGGAGGCCAGGACGGGTGGAAGCAGCCACGGAGCCTCTCGGGGGGCCTGGAAGAGGTGGGGGGGCAGGGGACTCCCCCAACCTCCACTGATTCAGGCCTTCCTCTGGGGACAGAGCCACACAGGAGATCCAAACGCCGGGAGGCCATTCCGGCCCCTCTTCTTCGGGCCGGGGGGGGGAGGGGAGCCCCCTTCTCCTCTCCAAGCAGAGAAGGGGCTTTTGCTGCAGGCCCTCCGTAAAGCCCCCCTCCCCCTGCCGGTCCCAACATCTCAGGCTAAGCCAGCTGAGGCCACAGCCCCCCTTGACCCTCCTGTGAAGGCCAGCGCCCTGTCCAGGCCTCTGGACGGTTGTTTTCCTGGACGCCCCCAGTGGGCGTTGGGACGTGGCTGCCTTCCTCCCCCCTGTGGAAAGGGAAGAGGACCGTCACTCCCAGCACCTTGATCTAGAACAGAGCCGGCTGGGGAATTCTGGGAGTCGAAGCCCACAAGGCCACCAGTTGCCAAGGTCGGAGACCCCTGGCCTGGGTGCTGGATCCAATCCAGAGGTGACTCTGCAGGTCCCCAGAGGAAATGCTGAAAGGGAGCCAAGTTGGCTTGGCAGCTACTAGAGGGTCTCATGGGCTGGAAGGCCTCCGGTCCCTTTGCCCTTCCGGCTCTCGTGCCCTGTGGAAAGCGGGCCCTCCTCCGCCCATCGCCCCCTCCGGCTGGCTGCAAGCAATCCTCCGCTTGCAACCGTTTAGTGACCGTTCAAAGTTACAACGGCACTGAAGACAGTCACCAATGACCGTTTCCCACGTGGCCACGGGATAGAAATTCAGACTCTTGGCAACTGACTCGTATTTATGACGGCTGCAGTCCCAGGGTCGTCTGATCCCCTTTTGCGACATTCTGGCAAGCAAAATCAATGGGGAAACCAGATTCACTTAAGAACAGTGTGACCAACTTCAGGGATTCACTTAACGACGGTGGCCAGAAAGGTTCATGAAAATAGGGCAAACGTCACTTAACAACTGCCATTGCTTAGCCATGGAAATGTTGGGCTCAGTGGTTGTAAGTCGAGGACCTCCTGTTCTCCCCCCACTTGGTCCCCTTGTTTGAGAAGTCGGCCTGGCTTTGATGCCGGAGAAGGAAGGAGACGAAGGATATTTGCAGTTTTATTTTGCATTATTTCCTCTACAATTCCCAGTGCTGAGTCTTCCTCTGTGTGTCCCAGCTTCAGCTGTCTGGTCCCCGAGCATCTTCTCCGCTCTCGTGATTTTGGAAGCAGGAAGAGAGGGGAGGGTTCCGAAGGAGGCGATGGTCTCGGATGCTCTTAAGGCATCCTGGGTGACAGCCTGTGTTCCAACCTCACAGGGTTGTGGTGCCATGGCCATCCTATCCTTTTTCAGCCTGAAACCACGGCAGGGGGCGGTGGGGTGGGGGGGCTTTCGAAGGGGGCGGCCTTGTGTGCAACGTGGACTGAGGGGGGGCTCCCTGGGCAAAGAGGAGTTCGCTCTGACTAAATGGGGGGGGGGGACATCCAGCCTGATGCCAAGGAAACCACTGAGGGGGGAGAGAAATCAATGGGGGGGGCTGCCAGGCCAGATGGGGAGCCCCGCATCTGGCAAGCTGAGGTGCCGGATCCCAACTGCCAGAGCCACCAGTGGCCGAGGGAGGCTCTCCCACCACCTCAGTTTCAAGATTGGAATGGGATCCCAACTGGGAGGGAGAGCCGCTTTGGGTGGGCAGCCATCGGGAGGGTCTTCTGGG
Organism: Thamnophis elegans; assembly: GCF_009769535.1. NCBI lineage: Eukaryota > Metazoa > Chordata > Lepidosauria > Squamata > Natricidae > Thamnophis > Thamnophis elegans. The sequence continues at coordinate 142,503,653 of NC_045544.1, forward strand.
AGGCCGGATTGTCTGGAATGGGGGGGGGAGCCCTGTGGCCCTTCAGGGCTTCCAGAGGCGACGCTCGTGATCAAGAGGCGGCCCTTCCTTCTCCCCGAGGGGGTCCTGGCCCGTCTTCTGCCGGGGAGCCCCAGGGCTGGGGTTCCGGATGGTGCCCAGGAAGAGGGGGATGCCTGTGACGTCCTCCGTGATCATGAGGATGAAGGGCTGGTCGAGGGAGAAGGCCGAGAAAGAGCGGGAAGCGACCACGCTGGTGGCTGCCGCTGCCTGCACTCCAGCCTCGGCCAGCTCCAGGGCGGCTCGGTGCTGGATGCTGGAGACCACCAGCGGCCCCTCGGCGATGTGGTGGAGGTCTGGGGCGGAGAAGAGCTCTCCGAGACCTGGAGGGGAGAGAGGAACCACGACTGTAGTGGCAGCAGCCGCTTCCCCATAGCTGAACGGGGGGTGTTGCCCCTCAGGCTCTGCGGCTGGGCTGGGCAGCCTGTCGGGAGAGGTTCCCCAGCCTCTTGCAGCTTCTCCACGCTGGAGGTGCCTGGAGGGACCCAAATGGGGCTTCACCTGCAGAGCCCGCCTGCTCACTTTCTTCCTTTGGGCAGGGGGCTTGGAGCAAGGAGGAGGAGGGGGAGACCCTCTTCCACCCACTGTCTGGGCGTCCCTCACCTAGCCGAGTCAAGGCCCCGTTGAGGTCCACGTGGTCCTCTAAGTGCAGCTTCGGCATCTTCACCATGGTGGGTCTCTCCTTGGGGAACGAGGCCTCCAGACCGAGCTGGAGGACCTCGGACAGAAGCTGAGAGAAGTTCTTGCGCAGGTGGAGCCGGGGGACGATGGCCACGAAGGAGGTGTTGCCCTTAAAGGGAAACTTGGCAACCTGGAGGAAAGAGCGCAGGAGGGTCCGTGAAGGGCAAGACACTCGACCGTGAGGCTGGGGACAATCATGGCAGCCTGTGGGGTGGTCTCTTCCCTTCCTGTGGGAGCCACGCTCCCGGCAGGGCAAGTAAACAATTCCCGGTTATCATGGCTGCCCTTCTGACGTCAGTAAGGTGGGGGGAGCAGTGGGGGACAGGGAGGGGAAGCGAAACCAAGCAGACCACCCTGACCATCCTGTGGGAAGCATGTCTCAAGGTCACACTAAAGAAAACCATTTTCTAACACCTAATTGGACAGTGACTGAGAACTAGGGGGTTGGCTGGGAACAAAGTTAACTATCTTTTGCACGTGAAAACTTCAGATTCAGCTTTGCTTCTTCAGTAACCACTTTGGCTGTATAGTAAAGTCTACTTTTGGCTAATTGTGGGCCAGGAGTCTTTCTTTCCTGACTGACCAGTTTGGGGCAGTGGACATCCCGGGACTCCTCTCCCCCTCCTCGCCCACCCTACCTCGGCCTCCCAGGACTCCGTTCTGAACCAGCTGAGGGGGAAGTCCCGTTCCTTCATCATCTCCACAGAGACCGCAGAGTCCTCGTCCAGGTGGAACAGGCTGGGCTCCGTCAGGAGTGGGTTGAATTTGGTCTTCCAGAACCCTGGTCCACAACAGAGAGGGCATCGGGGGGCAAAAGGCCGGTGAACTTTCCCTCCACCAAGCTGGTCTTTCCATCCTCAGAGCTGAAGGACTTGGGCTTCCAGCCCCACTTGGGAGAAATCACCCATGGTGGCTTCCTAAATCCCCCAGCCGGGCAGGAGACTCACCTTGGAAGTAGACCGCATTGAGAAGGACCATCACGATGTTGGGAGGCAGCTGGGTGAGCATTGTGGAGATCTGCCCATTGGTGGCTTCTTCCACCCACCTGTTGATGGTCTCCAGGTCAGCCCGGTTGTTCCCAGAAAGCAGGGCCGGCGTTGCTCCGTAGAACCTCTGGGATGCCTCCAGGAACTTCTCTTTGACCGGGAAGCCTGGGAAGGAGGAGGCACGGGAATCGGGCCCAGAAAGCGGGGAGGGTTTGTCTCACCACTGCCACCCCTGCCTCCTGGAGAGGAGGCTGCGATGCCGGGTTCCCTGGCCCGGAACGGACTGAGGGCTGTGCCTCACCCTGAAGGGGGGGGGCGGTTGTTGTGACGGAGTAGCATTCATTATTTGTGTATAAATAAACTTTGCTTCTATGGCCACGTGTCAAATAATGTTGCTTCTTCAGCAGAAAGAAATCCTTTTTGAAAGAGAGAGACGATGGCTCCTCCTAGGAAAACTGCATTCCTGGGATCCTGCCCACGTCAAGACCCACCCGCCAGTTTGATACCCTCATTATAAGCTGAACCTGAGGGGTGAAATGGAGCAGTTCAAAGCCTGTCAAAAGCCTTCAGAGCCTAGGGGAAATCCCGGGGTGAGAGAAAAGGGCTGATGATCCCCTGAGGGAAAGCCCTTCTTTTTGCCTTCTGGCTCTTCTCCCCCCATTTGAATTCGGCATCTGCATGTGGCAATAGAAGTGGCCAGGTAGACGAAGTGCCGTTTCTTGCAAAAAGCCTGAAGGGCACCAATGCCAGCCGAGGCAGCCTGGCACCAAAAGAGGCCTCTGGCATTTAATCTGCTGGCAGCCAGCGCTGGCACCCTGGGCAGATGGGCAAAAGGAGGTGTGTATGCCTCGGGCCCCCTCGCTGCCCTCCGGGGCCATCTTGCCAAAGCCCAGCAGCGTCAACCCCCCCCCGCCTCCCCCCCCCAGCTCTCCTAGGGCGAACATTGGAAGGGAAAGGATTGAAGAGCTTCCTGTCCTCAGAAGCCCCCCTCTCCCCCCTCTGAAGGGAGGGGCATCCTGGCTCCCCCCTCTCGCTCACACACACACAAATTGGGGGGGGAATGGCTGCCCGCCTCTTGCCCACTGGGGTGGGGGTGGGGGGCTCACCTTTCTCCAAGAAGAGGCGGCCGGCTATGCTGAGGGCCGTCTGGTGAAGGTGCTGGGTGATCCCCCGCAGCGCCTGGTGGAGGCAGGGCACGGACTCCATGTGCAGGACCTCCAGGAGGCGCTTCTGGGTCTGGTTGGCGGCCCCTGAAAAAAGCCAGGCTCACTTTGGGAAGCAGGGAAACAGTGGCTGAAGGAGCCTGGGGGGTGGGGGAGCAGCCCTTAGGAGCCCACCCGCCCTTGGACCAGAGGGGGGGGGGTGTCTCGGTGCAGTGGGGCTGCAGGGCGTCTCCCTCCCCCCGTTCATTCCTGGGGAGCCTTTCCACGGATCGAGGCCGTCCGCTCTCCCCCTTTGGCCTCCTCTGCTTTGGGGCTCAGCAGGACAAAGGGGAGAGCTGGGAATAGTGGAGGGGGAGGGGGGAGGCCAGGTGCCCCTCTGCAGGGTGCTCTTCCCAGAAGCCTCCCCCCTCCAAGAAGGGTCGTCTCCTGGGCGGTGTTACCGAGAGCCAGGTGGGCGAGGGCCAGGCCGATGCTGAGGGGAGAGAAGATGGTGTTGCCCGTGCTGTCCTCCGCTTCCATCTCCCGCAGGAGGTCCACCCCCAGGGCCCTCATGGCTGAAGCGATCTGGTCCACGCTTCCGGAAAGGGCTTGGTCCTGGCAGCCTTCCTCCTCCTCCTCCTCCTGCTCGAGAGAATTGGGGAGGTCCCCCAGCTCTTTCGACCCATCCGGAACCACCTCCCCTGGGATGGCAGCTTCATCTGGAAAGTGGGGAGACTTTGTGGGGTCCTGAAGGGCCCCTTGGGGTTCTGTTCCCGCCTGTGGCAGCCGATCATCTTCGGACGGGACTTCCACCGCAGGGACCTGCAAGGGGGGGAGGGGGAGAGAGAGAAGAACCTCCTGCCAGGAGCCCCGAGTTCAGAGCAGCTCCGGTGACAGGCTTCACAAGCTCTGCTGCTGCGGCTCCCTGCCCTGGAGACCCCCAGCCGTCTCTTCCCAGAGGGGCCCCGGAGGCCAGGAAGCCGGACCCTCTGAGCTTGGTTGCTTTCTGGCAGACGTTTCGTTACCCAACGACCAGACAGCCTCATCAGGGCCGGAAGGAGGTTTGCTCCGTTTTGCTCTCCGAGCGTCGTCGGTGGTGGTGGTTGTGGTTTTGGCGGTTGTTCAAGTTAAGTTTGATTCTTTGAGTTGGCAGCTCCGTGACGGGGGAATTGTTTACTCCTTGATTGCTGGTCAGGATCCCTCTTTGTGCTAATCCTGGCTCATCTGGATGGGCGGATCCTTCACTAGCGATCAAGAGCCTTCAAGGGGAAGGCCTGTCCTGCCCTCTGGACAGCCGGCCTCAAAGGAGATACACAAACGGACCCTCACCGTGGAGGGGATCGAACCAGATAAATGAGAATAGACCTGGAAGGGCCCCCGGAGGTCTTCTAGCCCAACCCCTCTGCTCGAGCGGGAGACCCTAGACCGTGGGTGTCAAACAGCCCCCAGCAGGTCAGATGTGTCACGCACTGGCCACGCCCAGTTTAGCGAACAGGGGGGGGGATTCACGTCACATGATGCCACTGTGACCACCCGAGTTCGACACCCCTGCCCTGTATCTCATTTCACCCCAAAGAAAACTGTCCACTCTCCTCTTAAACACCCGCAGCGCCGGAGCCCCAGGACGGCTGGCGTCCAGCCCTCCATACTGGTCCCTTCTCCTCCCTCTGAGGACGTTTCTCCCGAGTCCCAGTGGCTGCTCTCCCTCCTTGAGCCCCCATCCGTTGCTTCTTGTCTCGCCTTCCGGTGCTTTGGGGAATGGGGGGGGGCTCCTCTTCTTCGGGGAAGCCCCTCAACTACTGGAAGATGCTGTCTTGTCCCCCCCCCCCAGTCCTTCTTTTCTCCAGACCAGCCATGCCCAATTCTTGCAACGTTCTTCCTCTGTTTTAGCCTCCAGGCCTTTAACCCTCCTGGCTGCTCTTCCCTGATCCCTTCGCCCCCCCCCCGGCCTGCTGCCAAGACCCTCTCCCCGTTGCCCTGGGCCAGCCAGCTGAAGGAGGAGGTCCATGGCCTGGTCTTGGCCTACAGAGGGACCCCCCCCACTCCTTGCCCACCAGGGCGCAGAAGCCCCCCTCCCCATTTCCTCTCCCAGCTGCCCTTTACACTGTGGGCAGGCGTCCCCAGGGGGCGCTCTCCTGCCCTTGGGAGGAGTTTCACCTTTGCCCCCCCCCCCAGGACTGACTCGGTCTTCTGCGCCCGACCTGCCTTTTCCGGCCTCTGCCCCTCCTTTGTCCTAAGAGCTGCCCAGAGCCTCCCGCATGGCTGCCAGGGGGGCAGCTGAAGCAACAGCAAGGCAGAAGCTGACACAGGGCCGAGCAAAGCTCCCCACTTCCTGGCCCTGGGTGCCCCCTCGCTGACCTCCCCAGTGCCCCCTTGCAGGTTGGGGAAGCAGGATTCGAAGCGGCTTCCTCAGCTAGGGCCGCACAGAGAAGCCACCCAGGCCCCCTCCTCCTTACCAGCAGCGTGTTCCTCTGGGCACCGTCATCCCAGCCCACGTCGGGAACAAAGGTGGCCTGGAAGGGAAGCCCACAGTGAGCCACGGCTTCTTGCCACCCACTCCGGCTCTACCTCTGCAGGAGGCGGCATCAAAACACGGGAGACGGAGAGTGGCAAAGCCATTTTCAGGAGGGGCTCTCATGGGGGGGGGGCCACACCAATGCTGTCGACGGAAGAATGCTGCCCACGTCCCCCTCGGCCACTGGCCCGACCACGGCAGCCTTCGGGAGGGAGGTCACGGTCAGCTACAGCAGCCACAGAGGCCTTCTGTCCAGGAGGGGCCAGGATTCGATTCCAGACCTCGGGCGGGGGTCTTCTTCCTCGTGGCCCCCCCGCCCCACGGAGGGATCATCCAAGGGGAGCAGCTGCAACTCACCTGGTCTTGCCCAGCACTCAGAGCAGGCAGGCAGGCGGCCAGCAGTGGCCAGAGCAGCAGAGCCATCGGGAAGCAGAGGAGGGGGCTGCAGGAGGGGAGAGGCTGTGCTGAGCTGGGGCTCTGCGGAGGTTCCTTCCCCCCCCCTTCCCTTCAGGACCCCCGGGGTCAGCCCTGGCACCAAGGGGCACTGGCTGCAGCTAGCCTGGTTGCGGAAGGGCCTCCTTCTTTGGCCCTCTCCCCCCCTCTGCGGAGGAAGTGCCACATTTCCTGGGGGGCAGGAAGCACCCCCACCCCCACCCAGATCCGTCAGAAAACCCCAGGAAACGGAGTGGCTTCCAGACTGCCCAAAAAAGGGCAAGGGTTGTGCAGCCCAAGGATGGCAGAATTCTCGCCCCCCCCCCTCAGTTCACCCCCCTTGCTGCCCCTACTTCATCTCCTTCCTCGAGCAGCTTCTCCCCACAGCTCCGCCGCTACCCTGCTCTGGCCCTGAAAGGGGGCAGAAAGCCCCAGGCCAAGCAGGAAGCAGCAGCAACGCCTGCGCCACAGACTCCTTCCCCCTGGCAGAGTAAATATTGACTCCCGGTCTCCAGTTAAATATTTGTTCAGAATCTCAGGTCCAGGGAGCAATGCGGCCCCCTCCCAGTTTGACCGGAGGGGGTGGGCGGAGACAGGCCTCTGTGCCCTAGAGGAAGCAGCCTCTCTGGGGAGGGGGCCCAGACCCCCCCCACCTGCTCTTGGCAGCTTAGCCCCCCCCCATGCGCTCCTCTGAACAAGTGGGGAGAAAGCCCCCCTCCGCCCAACGGCCCCCACCCTCCCTCTCCCCTCTCCAGGCAGCCACAGCCCCTCCCCCTCCCGTGCTTTGTCAAGAGTGGAGAGGGAGGTTTCGGGGGGGGGGGGTGTTGAGAAGGCAGGACCGGGCTCACTTGGGGGAAAAATGTCCCTTAAAAGCCAGCCACTCCAACCCCCAGGGGAGGGGAGGGCAGGAGCCCCGCACAGCGTCCCTGTGGGGCTCTCGTGTCCAGCACGTAACCAGGGGCTTCTCCTCCTTGGTGGGATTGGCCCACGTCCGTCTACAGGCAGTTCTTGACTTGGTCGTCGGGAACAGAATCGTTAAGTGAATCGTGGCCCCCTGTTTTACCACCTTTTTTGCCCTTAAGCGAATCACAGCAGCTGCTACAAAGGAATCGTCCGGGTTCCTCACTGACTCTGTCGCAAACCGAGTGACCGCCTGAGCCTCGGAGGCCGCAGAGCTGCTGGACCCACCGACTGCTGAAGTGACCGGACTCTGACCAGGAGACTGGGGGGGGGAAAGGGGGCTGCTGCTGGGGCGTCCCTCTTCTCAGACCCCTGGCAACGGCAGTCCCAGGGCTGGAATCGAGGCCAGGCTGACCTCCCCCGTGGCAGACCCACAGCGGGGCCCTTTCCATGGGGTCTCTGGAGAAAAGGCCTGTCGCGCGTCCTCGAATCCGAGTCCCAGTCGGGGGAGGGAAGAGGCGCTACCGCATCCGCCTCTCCTTTGCTCTTTGGAGGACGGGGAGGATGCCTCCTCCAACTGAGATTGGGGGGGGGGCTTCCCCTCCTCCTCAGCAAAATGTCATTGAGGATCTCAGCTTCTCAGGACGTTTATTTCTTGCAATTGGTTCAATCAACAGTGAGAACACCTCCCCCCCCCCCCCGTGTCTGCCCCCACAATCCCAGTTCCAGGGGAGGGAGGGAAAGTGCTGGACTGGATCAGGGGAGAGAAAGCAGTGAAGGGAGGAGCCCAGCCTGACAGTCCTGCCCCCCCCCCCACAAAGGCTGTGGAATCCGCTGCTATTCCCTCCCTCCTCCTGCTAGCCCCCACGTTAGGGGGGAAGGGCACACAGACACCCCCAGGCATCCGGGGACATCTCTGCCGGTCCCCAGGGAGCATCAGGCACATAAGGCTTGGCGTTTCTTGGGCTGCCCTGCAGCAGGACTATGGGGGGGGAGGGTCGCCCCCGACCTTCCGGTTCCCCCCCCCCAGGCTTTTGGCCAGCCACAACTGTCCCCGTCCAGAAGCAGGGGCTAGGCCAGCAGCCGGACAGTGCCATTGTCCGAACCCAGCAGCAGCTGGCATTTGGTGGGAAGGAGAGCCAAGCTGGTGAGGGTCCCTCGGAAGTTCTCGGAGCTCAGCTTGGTGGTCCCGGGGGCCGAGGGACCCTGGAAAGCGTAGACACTGATCTTGTTGGCCACCGTGCCGGCCACCACCTCATTGCCGTAGAGGTCGAAGGTGTGGACGGGCTCCGAGGACGACTTGTACATCTGCAGGGGCTTCGGCTCCAGGTCTTTCCAGATGGTCAGCGAGTGGTCGGAGGAGGAGCTGACCAGAATGTTGCCCTCCGTGGCCTAACAGGGAGAGGAAATCAGCCTTGACCCAGCGCTGGTAGGTCCCAGGAGTGCTGCGACAGCCCTCGCCCACCCACCCCCTTTGCCCCTTCCCAGAATGGAAGGGAGGCTGGGAGCCTGCTAGTGGGCAGTGTCCGCCCCCAACTGCCCAGGGCTGAGACGGGAGGGGGCTGCAGGCTCCTTGGGGCCCCTGCTATTCCGCCCAGGGGCTAAACCCCATCTGCTCAGTCCAGGGGAGGCTGCCAGCACCTTTGCCAAGTGATGCCAGGGAAAAGCTCCAGCGTGAAGGGCCACCAGCACTTCCAGGACTCCCAAAGGCTCTGCTTCCACCCAGGCCCACCACCAGGCCAGGCAGCCTCCTCATTCCCCAGGCAGCCTGGGAGCTGGGCAACCCCAGAATCAGGCAGGCTGATGGGTCTCCTGGAAGTGGCCCTTGGAGCTGTTGGGCACAGCGCAGGAGCAGGAACCAGGATGGGCCTGGAAGTTGCCCTGGGGCCGCTGCGGCCTTCGCCCAGCCGCTCACCTTGACCTGAAGGATGTCTCCCTCGTGGGCTGACCAAGCCTTCTGGATCAGGCCCGTTCGGGTGTCCAGAAGGACCATGAAGCCGGAGGAGAAGCCGGCTGCCACGCTGCGCCCGCTGGGACTGACAGCCAGGCAGCGGATGAGGCCGGCGTTGGGTCCGCTGGCCAGCCGGAATTCCTGCTGTAGAGCCCAGAGTGAAGAGACGTCAGGGGACGATGGGTCATCGCCTCCACGAAGATCACTTCCCCAGCTAGGAAAAGCAGAGCAAGACCCTTGCCCCCCACCCCGCCACTCCTCTCCCCGCCATGGTCCCAGGCGCTACCTGCCAGCCTGGCTTCCGGTGGTCGATGAAGCGGAGCACCGAGTCCGCACTGGCGATGCTGATGCTGCCGTAGGGGGCGGGCATGGGGCAGAGGGCCGTGATGGGGGCCTTGGAGTCCAGCGCCTCAAAGCTACGCACCCCTTTTCCTGCAGAAGAGACCCGTCTGAGCTGCGCCCTCAGAGGGAAGGGGCTGCACAGGGGAAGGGGCAGGGCCCAGGAAGCACCGGAGGAGGTTTCAGAGACTCTCCCCAATGCCCTGACCCACACCGAAGGGGTGTCAAGCAGAGTCTCTGAGTTACTTCCAAATTGTCTTTAAAAAAAAAAAAAGCATTTGGGGTCTCGCTCTCAACATGGGAGCACATTCTGGCATTCTGCCAATGACACACACACACACACACAAACAGAGCCCATCCCCGGCACCCACGTGCTTAAAGCAACCTTAGGCTTGGCTTGCGTGGTTCATTGCCACAGGTGACCCCCTGCCAGGGACCCTGGGGAGGGCAGGAGGAGGGAAGCCCCAGGAAGACCCGCGGGTCTGGCAGCTACTTTGTCCGTGCACTTCGCAGAAACCCCCCCCCCTTCAAAAAAAAACCCCTTGCGGGATGCTCTTTCTCTGGCCTTTGGAGGGGGGGGGGAACTGCCCCACCGGGGTCTCCTTTCCTCCAGCTGAGGTGAGGAGGGGGCCTCTCCACTCAAGGAGGAGCTAATGCAGGAGGGGAGGGAGACCCCGCAGCCTTGAGCTTCAGGGAGACCCTCTGCCAGGGACTGCCCACCATGGCCACGGAAGGCGCCCGCGGATGAGCCCCCCACGCCCCCAGTCCCAAGCACCTCGGGGTCCGTCCAGGCCATTTGCTGGTGGTGAGTCGAGGTGGCCGGAGACTCGGGGGGGGGGGGGCACCTACCAGTGGGGACGTCCCAGATGTGGATGGTGCCGTCGCAGCTGACCACGTGCTGCGGGGCCTCCAGCAGGCCGACGTAGAAGACGGACTTCTTGTGCCGGTCGTAGGTCAGCCGGGGCTCGGTCTCGTGGGTGCCGTCCCCCCGGTTGTAGAGGGGCCAGAGGCGCACGGTCTTGTCCTTGCTGCCGCTCAGGAAGAAGTCCTCCCCGCTCAGGGGGGCCAGGCACTTGACGGCCCCCCCGTGGCCCACGAAGCTCTGCAGCCTGATCTGGTGGAAGTGGAAGGGGGGGTCGTGCTGCCCGACCCCGATCTCGTACTGCCAGTAAGCCAACCAGTTGCCCGAGAGGAGGCGGGCACTGGAACGCAGCTCCCGCTTGAGCGTCTCCCCCTCCTGGCCCCCCAGCTTGGGGAGCAGGCTGCCCCTGGCCCCGCTCGAGAACTCCTGCTGGCCTTCGGGGGGCACCTGGATGCGGTTGCCCACCAGCACGCCCCCGAAGGTGCCCGAACGCGGGTCCTCGGGCAGGGCGGAGGGGGGCTTGGCTCCCAGCGCCTCCTGCTCCGAGGGGGCCTGGCCCGGCCCAGCCTGCCTTTCGGACAAGGGAGTAGCCTGCTCCAGGTGAAGGCTGGCCAGCTGCCTGACGGAGGCGTGGTTGGGCACAATCGTGTGGAAGGCGTCACCTGCCGGGAGGGGAGGAAACAAGGGAGAAAGAGGAAAGTTTTGCTCCCAGATGGGGGGAGGGGGGGTTATCGCAAAACCCCAAGAAGCTTCATGCCCCCCCCCTGACCGATGGAGAAGCCCAGCCTCCCCCCCTCCCTCTCTTGCAGGGCGCAGGGGAGGGGCAGGAGCAGGGGGAGGAGGGAGGAGCAGGGTTCTCACCCAGCAGAGAAGAGAAGGGCACGAAGGCAACGTAGGCCATTTCTGGGCTGAAGACCTTCTGGAGCTCCAGAAGAGCCGAGGGGTCTGGAGACGGCGGCTGGCCCTGCCAAAAGGGGACCTGCTTTGTCACGCCTGCAGAGCGGCTGAAGGAGAAGGAAAGGCCCTCCCCGCCCGTCGCCTCCTCTTGGAGCCCCCGCAGGAGACTTTCCTGGCACGGAAGGGACCCGGCTCATTCCTACAGCAGCCGCCGTCCGGCCATGCCATCTAGACAGCTGCCAATAGCAATAGCAGTAGACTTATATACCGCTTCATAGGCCTTTCAGGCCTCTCTAAGCGGTTTACAGAGAGTCAGCATATTGCCCCCAACAATCTGGGTCCTCATTTTACCCACCTCGGAAGGATGGAAGGCTGAGTCAACCCTGAGCCGGTGAGATTTGAACCGCTGACCTGCTGATCTAGCAGTAGCCTGCAGTGCTGCATTTAACCACTGCGCCACCTTGGCCAGGAGGAGCCCCTTTGCCCACCCCAGCAGGATCCCAGAGGCAAATTGGAGGGCGGGCACTGAGCGTGGCCCCTCCCATCAGGGACCCTCCCAGGGGCACAGCAGACTCACGGACTCCGAGGGCAGGGAGGAGAAGCTCCGGAAGAAGGCCCGGAGGGCGTCGCGCAGGTGCTGCTGAGCCATCTCGGGTCCGATCCGTAAGCAAACCAGCACCATCAGCCGGATGGTTTTGAGGCACAAGACGACGCGGCCCTGGGCCCCACTGGGGAAACTGTTGGGAAGAGACCCTCAGCACCCACCGCGCTGCCCAGCCTGCCCCCCCGCCCCACCCCCCCCCAGCTGCTACATGGGAATCGCAGGCATTGCTTAAGGGGGGGGGGTGGCGTCTGTGCCTCTTCCAGCCGCCCCTCCGAGGGGAGCCTGTGCTGCACACGGGTGCTGAAGGAAGAGGCTGGCGGTGCTTTGGGCGCAGCCACTCGGCCCCCTCCCAGCCAGGCGCACCTGAGGGTGGGTGAGGTGAGGAAGCCCAGAAGGGGGAGCAGGACCTCCTGGCCGATCCTGGGGAGGATGTCCATCAGGGTGCTGTCCGACAGGTAGACCACGATCTTCTGGCCGAGCGCCACGGCTGCCAAGAGCCCAGCTTCCTTGCGGCTGTTCAGGCGGCTGGCTGCCGTCCCACTGCCAGGAGCAACCTGGAGGGAAAGCCTGGTGATGGGCAGGCACCGGAGCCCCCCCTGCAGCCCCCCCCCCACTGCCGAGCAGAAGGCCCCTCTCGGCCGACTACGACAGCGCTACTTGAGAGACCGCCTCCTGCCAATCACCTCCTCGCGACCAATTAGATCACACAGATTAGGCCTCCTCCGAATCACATCTGCCAGTCAGTGTCGACTGGCGACTACGTGGAGGAGAGCCTTCTCGGTAGTAGCTCCGACCCTTTGGAACGATCTCCCCGTGGGGATCCGTACCCTCACCACCCTCCAGACCTTCCGCACAGCCCTTAAGATCTGGCTATCCCGTCAGGCCTGGGGTTAGATTGGGATCCGTCCCCACCCGAATGATGAATGTTGTGTTCTATTTTTAATTATGTATTGTTTTATGTCTCACTGTTTGTATTCCCCTCCCCATGAATTGTAAGCCGCCCTGAGTCCCCCCAGGGAAAAGGGCGGCCTATAAATAAACTTTCCAATTCCAATTCCTACCATGCCAAAGAGGGGCCCCTAGTGGGGATGCGAAGGGTTTGGGGAGGGGGCCACAATCCAGCCCATGGCAGGGAGGGGCAGGAGCTCAGGCCAACGGCAGGGGTCAGCGAGGGGGAGGCTTCACGCGCTGGACAGGCTGGCCTTTTCCTCCACAGGGGGTGGGAAATGGGGAACTCTCTCCGGAGAGGCTGAGGAGTCGAGGAAGGGGGGGGAAGCTGAATGGCAATGGAATGGGAGGGGGGCAGAAGGGGGCAGAAGGGTCAGCTGGGGGTCCCGTTTCAAAGAGGCGCCTTGCTGACTCGGATGGCGGGGAAGAGGAAGGCGACATGAGGTGGGAGAGGGAGGGGCTGGGATTCTATTATGGGGCCAGGAGGGGGAATCTGTGACACACGCAGGGCACAGGTGCCAGGCAGAGCCCTCCACCCCAGCTCAGCGCCACCATGCCTGTGCGCACCCCTCCCGCTGCCCAGCTGATTTCCCGGTCTTGGCCACACGTGCGCAGGGGCAGGGCGCATGCGGGAGATGTGCTCTCATGCGCAGGGGAGAGCGCGGGGGGGGGGGGCTTTTGGTCCCAGGAGGCTGCAGGGAGGCCTGCTAGGCCCAAGACGGAGCACCGGGGGCGGTCACATGTGCGCATGTGCGGGTGGGGGAAGGCAGGGGTGTCACGTATACATGCGCAGGGGGCTGTCACACATGCATTGCACCATGGGTGCGGGCACGCATGTACTCGTATGGGCTTTTGGCCCATGACGACATCCCTGCTAGAGGGCATAAATTCAGGGGCTGCCTGGCGTTTCCACAGCCTGAAACAGGAAGAGGGTCTCGGGGGGGGGGGGGGAGGAAACACTCGGGTGAGACTCGCCCAGGGAGTGGCCCCTCCCACAACGGAGCCTCTGGCTCGGAGGGAAGAGCTGACATAAAAATGAGGAACTGCCTGATGGAAGCAAAAGCAGAAGGGGCCCCAACAGGCTTCCCCTGCAAAAGGCCTCAGTCCGGGGTGCGGGGGCTGACAGAGACTGACCCCCCCCCTTCCCTTGGCGGAAGCTGAGCACAATATGGGAGGGGGGGGGGGTGTCAGTCTCTGGCCTGCAGGAGCCCTTCAGCAGGACGAAGGCTGCAGTGCAAGGACACCCAGCCTGGCTAAGGGCAGCCTTTGGGTGCTGATGGACGGCCAGCCCACCGTCCTTCAGCTTGGAGGGTAGAAACCCTCCAAGAAATGCCCCCTGCCCGTCCAGCTGCCTGACCTCCACATCTGCCCCTCAGTCTCTCCTTGCAGCCTGGGCACCAAACTCGGGGAGGGGTTTTTAACCAAAGGGGGGGGGGGGGGGCTACAGATCTCCCACGGCCGACACCTGCGGTCCTGCAGGAGCGCCCGAAACGGCCATCCCTGAGTGGGCGGTGCAGTGGAGGTTAGGAGGGCCGGGGCAGAAGGCGGAAGACTGACCAGGTAGCTGATGTAAGGCAGGTAGAGGTAGGTGAGGACCGGCTCCCCGTAGAGGTGTGCTATGTGGACCAGGCAGGTGAGCACCGGCTCGGAGACCATGTCGCCCGCCACGGGCCGCCTCTGCTCCAGGTTCCCAGCGTTCGGAGGGCCACCCTCTTCGGACCCAGCCACAAACTGCTGCCTGCTTGCACCTTGGGGGGGGGGGAGCAGGAGTGTTGCCTAGGCGGTGGGAGGGGTGCATCCCGAGCCTTGCCAGCCATGCCACGTTGCCACCCGCACTCCCGTCCCAGGAGAGAAGCTCACCCAGATAGCAGGAGGCCAGCAGCCGGAGGAGGTTCCTGGCGACGTACCGGCAGGCGGTGGTGGGGCCCAGCTTGGCCGAGAGCCACCGCACCATCTTGCAGGCTGTGTCTGCAGTGAAGAGGGCAGATAAAGCGCAGCCCCAAAGTCACACCCAAAGCTCCCAGCCGTGCTGGCTCTCCTGCTCCCTGGGACACAGCAGGCCAGGCAGAGCCTCCAGCTGCTATGCTGGGGCACCCCCTCCCCCGTGGCTCCCCCCTCCTGGATTCTGACCCCCACTGGGTGGGGCGCTCCTGCTCTTCAAGCCAGGCCAAGGGGAAACCCTGAGCTGCAACGACCTGCTCCGTAGATCATTGCCCAGCAAGCTCCCCCCACCCCCCCCGAACTCTCTACAGGACGCCTCTCAGTCACGCGGGCAACTCACCTAGCAGGATACTCTGCTCTTTGTCCACATCCTGGTCCAGCAGATCTTGCCGGCTTTCCCCAGGCTCTGCCTGCCCATCTTCCTCAGCCAGAGTGGCCTCTGCAGAGTGGCCAGCAGCTCCTGAGAGAGCTGGCTCTTCTGCGGTCAAAGCAGCCTCCTTGCGGCCTTCTTCCCCGTCCTCTTCCTCCTCCTCCTCCTCCTCGCTGTGCTTCGGGTCACGGCTGCCGTCCAGGCACTGAAGGCCGGGAGCTTTATCTTGTAGGTCCTCTGCCAGGAGTTCCTTGCCGGCATCATCCTTGTCGCTCAGCTGGCCCAGGCTCAGGGCCTCGGCCAGGTAGAGGCCGTTTGGAAGCTCCTCGCTCTCTGGCGGGTAGGCCTGGTCGTGTAGGCTGATGCCGGACATGTAGTTCACCAGCTCCAGGCCGGCGTCCCCCTTGGCCTCCTCCCCAAAGGAGCGAGAGTCCGGGCTGCTCCTGCCGCTCTCCTCGCCGTCCTCCTCCGCCGCGCTCAGCATCAAAGCCTTGTTCTCCTCCTGGAAGGAGCCCTCTGCACCCCCCAGCACCTGCAGGAGGTGAGGCAGCAGGTGGGCGAGGAAGGGCTGCAGCCCCAGCCGGGCCATCAGCTGGGCCACGAAGCAGTCCGTGTAGAGGTAGAAGCGGCCATGCAGGCCCCGGGGGCTCTCGTAGGCACCGATCAGGAGCTTGAGCAGATACTTGTTGGTGTTCTTGGGGCCCAGGGCTCTGGCGATGGGCTCAAAGAGATACCAGGCGGCGTGGACAGCCGTCCTCTGCTCAGACAGCAGAGCTAGGATGAAGGGCAGCAGGATCTCCAGGCCTTCGGGAGTGATGCCGCTCAGCACCCCGTCCAGCTGCTGCCACAGCTGGAAGACCAGCTCGCGGCCCTGCCCCTCGTCCCCGGCCTCTTGGGAGAGGTAGGTCAGGATGAACCTGTGCAAGGCAGGGAAGTACGCCGGGAAGGGCAGGACCCCGCTGTAGGGGCTCAGCAGCTGCCAGGGGCATGGCGGGGGCAGGCCTTGCCAGACGGGCTTGTAGGCGAAGAGCTGGGGCCCCCTGCTGCTCCCCTCCTCCCCGAAAAGCTGGGGGTCAGGGACCTTCAGCCGCAGCAGCACCTCCAGCAGATGCTGCAGTGGAGGGGGAACCTCCTTGGGATGAAGCCAGCAGAGCCTCCGGACAGTCTGGAAGCGCTCCTGCAGTGAGGCCGTCGGCTTGGAGGTGCGCAGCTTGGGGGCAAAGAGGATCTCACCCACTAGCACCCCCAGCACCTGCATGTCCCTCTGGAAAAGGTCCGAGAGAGCCACTGGGGGCGGCAAGGGGGGTTGCTCCAGCCGGCCCACCGCCCCGTGCGCAGCCTTCAGCAGGAAAGCATCCAGCTTCTCCAGCTCCTCCAAAGCCTGGAGCAGCTTGTGGCCCTCTGGGAGGACCAGCTTCTCCTCCACCCCTTCCCCCTGGAGGAGGGGGCCAGCGGCCTTGGTCCTCCAGCCGAGAGGCCTGCTGTCTACAGGGAAGCCGGGACCCTGGGCGGGAGGACCGGGCAGCTCCGAGCCTCTGCCAGGCACCGGGGTAGATTCCAGGGCCTCTGCCCCCTGCTCCACCTCCTCTCCCAGGCTCGGCCCGAACTGGCTTTCGCAGGCAGCTGCATCAATGACCAGCCCAGCAGTCGCATGTCTCCACTTGGGGGTCTCCAGCACTCGTGTCTCCTGGACTGCGGGGATGAGGGGTCGGGCGAAGAGAGGGGCCTCCGTAGGCAGAAGGGTGGCCCCCACCAGCCGCCGGGGGTGGGGCTGATCGAAGAGTTGCACCACTCCGTAGCTGGTGAGGTGGGTGTGGTTGTCCACCAGATGCAGGCAGACGTTCTTCTCCTTGACCGCCTCCTTACCCAGCAGCTTGTAGCCAAAGGTGAGGTCGATCCAGTGGTGCAGGTCCCGAGAGACCTCTGGGCTCTCTAGTAGGGTCCGGTGGGCAGCAACAAACTCTTCGCAGGAGCTGTACCAGGGCGGCACCTCCAGATCCGGCATGTCAGGGTGGATGGACTTGAAGATGGTGGGGTCCGAGTAGAACTCGGGGATGCACTCATCAGGGGTCCAAGCCTGCATGCGCTCCAGGTTGGCTGGGTATTCGTTGGGCTCCCACTGGGACCGGACATGGGCGCACAGCACCGCCTTGGGTGTCCGCCGGGCTGTGTAGACGTAATAGGTGATGTCGGAGAGGACATCCGAGATGTGATGAGGAACGTGAGGCTGCTCCCCACTCAGGCCGCTTCCCCCCACCACAAAGGCCTGCTTGGTCATCTCATAGGTGAAGTCCAACTGCTTGTCCCCCTTGTTCAGGCGGAACTTGGACTTCCGCAGGTCCCGGAATTGTCCTCCTGGGGTGGTGAAGTCCATCACCCAAGGGAGCACCGGATGATAGTTGGGGTCCCTCGGGCGCCGCCCCACCAATCGGTTCAGGTGCATGAGGTAGTCAAAGTTGCTGAGGCGGCCATTCACCCAGTCCAGCACCAGATCCCCGAGGTCTAGCACGGACCCAGCCCCTTCTTCAGCCGCGGGGCCCCTGGTCCCCTGGCCCTCTGCTGACACTTGGTCTGGAGTGCTAGAAGCTACTGCTGCGGCTCCTCCCTCCCCGGCCCTCTCTCTGCCCGGCTGCTCGTACCCTTGAAGTGGGACCCTGAGCCGGGAACACAGCTTCTCATCCACAGCCACGTCCTCTAGCGAGAAGATGCCACATGCCAGGCCTGCCTCATGGCAGGCTTGCATGGCCAGCAAGACCTGGAAGAGGATGAAGAGCAGTTTGGCATGGCTGTTTGTCAGCTTGGCGGGGCTGAAGGTGATGAGGTCACGCAGGGAGTACCAGACGTACGGGAAGACCAGGAAGAGCATCTCCGAGGACTCCACCAGGACATCCGCCTGCAGGACGCTGGAGAAGCGTGGGGGGGCGTGGCAAGGGCCGTTGTCCTCTTTAGCAGGAGAGGAGCCAGAGAGGGCCCTCCCCACGTGGACCAGCGGGCAGCAGTAGAGCTTCTGGAGGGCCGCCCGGAGCCCCTCCAGGGCCTGGACAGAGGCTGGAGCCGGGGCTGGGTAGTAGCGCTGGACGTACAAGCGGTGGGCTTGTTTCCAGAGATTCCTACAGTTCTGGGAAGCCACCCTGCGCATGAACTCGTGAAGGGTCTCTGGGGTTCCTGTGGGCTCTTTCTGCGCATTGGCACTTGCGGTCAGCTGGTAGCGCAGCCAAACTTTCTGCAGTCCGTGGAGTTCCACTCGGGTCCAGCCTGCGGGCAGCTTCTGAACCGAGTGCTGGAGACAGGCGTGGATCTCCAGCTCGCTGAGGCCTTCGGGCTGTGGGCACGAGACAGGCAGCACCCCCCGCTCCTTCAGGCTCGCCAGCCATTTTAAGGGCACGAGAGCAACAACGTGGGAGCCCCTGAGCAGCAGCTGACTGCGGGCGATGCCCAAGTCTTTCTCCACCTGTGCCAGGAGGGGATCCATTGCAGCTCCTCACCGTTCCCTGCAGAGGCAAAGACTCGGGGTCACACGGGGAAGGAGAAGCGGGCAAAGCAGCGCCACTTCCTACTCACCCCCTGCCCCTTGGCTGACAGCCCCTCCCCCGGAGCCAAGCCTCGGTCTTCCCCCACACACACCGCATTTGTGGCCCTGCATTTGCCCTCCTCTGCTCCCGCCCGAAGTCTGCAAGGGGGCACCCCTGCCCCGCCCTCCTCCCGGGCTCAGCTGCCTCCAAACCTGGAGTCCCGGAACCCCTCCGAGCCGGCTACCGGAAGGGGTGTCCGGCCTGGCCGCGGACTCTCCGGAGCGCAGGAGGCGAAGGCGCCGGCCGGGCAGCTCAGCGGGCAGAGAGGCGAGGCTAGCGCGGATGGGCTGCAGCTGGGGGCGCCGGGGGGGGGGAGGACTCTCCCGCTGGAGCCGGGACTCACCGGGAGCACCAGCAGCCCCGCCTCCCGCCCTCTCGGATCAGCTGATGCGCGGGAGGGTCACGTGGCGCCGCTGCTCCGGAAAGACACAAAGTCCACGTGGCCGCCGCGTCGGGGCTGCCCCCTCCCACCCCACCCCCGGCAGCACCTTTGGGGGCTTCTCCGAAGAGACGGGCCTCCCCTCCCTTGCGGACGGGCACCCGGGGCTCATCTGCAGCGCGTTCCCCGCCTCCTGCACGCGCGGGCCGCCTTTCGGGGACCCGAGGCCTCGGGGCGGGGCGGCTGGTGCGGCGGGGTCCAGCAAGGGGCGCCTACAGCGGCCTCGGCCGGTCCTTGCTGGAGGAGGGCAACCGGGAAGAGGGCGGCCGTGGGCGCTTCTGCCTTTGTTCGGCTTCTATAGCGGCGCCTGACTGAGAGGCGTCCGGTGGAGCCCCGTCGGGAGGGGAGAGTCAGCAATCGGGCAGCCTGTTGGGCCGCTTGGCGGGCAAACCCGGGGGCTGAGCGGCGTCGCGCTGCCTGCCGCGGCAGCACCTGCCGAGCAGAAAGCCCCTGGGCCGACTCCAGTTCATCCCCCAGCCGGCCCTTCCGCCCCCTTTGCAAGAAGCCTCCAGCGGCCCCGAGTCCGTTGCCGGGGGCAGGCGGCGGTCCGAGAGCTCAACTTGGGCTGCTGCAAATCGAAGCGCTCATGTGGAAGGGGAAAACCGCACGGCCCCCGGCCTGCTTTGAGAGTCCCGCCGGCATCCTTCGCTTCAGCCCGCGGAGGCTCATTCTGGACAGGCTGCGCCCGGGGGGTGGGCGCGCAGGGGGATTCCTGCGTGGGGGGGGGGGTCCGGAAGAAGGCCGCCGCCTTCGTGGACTTCCTGAGCAGCCTGGCCGAGCGCCCCTCCCCCACGCCCGCCCGGCCGAATGCGGAGCTTCGCAGGTAAAAGGGCGGGGCGGGGGGCGATAGACCAGCCACTGCCAGCAGCTGAAAGAGCCGCTGTCTGCGGAGGTCAGAGGGAGTCCCTGCGGGGTCCCTTAGTAGAGGAGCCGGAGCGAGGGGCGGGCTGTCTTCTGAAGGGAGGGGGGTCTGGACTCTGCTAAAGCTGAAAGAGGCCGAGCCGCTGCTCTGTTGGGCCAGAGAGCCGCCTGGCAGAGGCTTGCAGGTGCCCAGACTCGGGGTCCAGGATCCCACTGCCTGCAAGGCCCTTCTCCCATGCTTCCTTAGCCCCCTTCCCCCCCCCCAGTGCACCCACAGCTTCGAATTCCTAATGCGCTGGTCAGCCTGACCATTAGGTGATGGGGAGATGGGTAGGGCAGTGCCGGGCGGCGGCAGCTCTGCCTGGAAACTGGGCTGCTTCGCCTCCCGTGACTCACCCAGGAATGTCTGGCGGAAAGGGGATTTGCTGCTGGCCAAGGACAGGGCTTTGGCTGGCCCACTGCCCACCCACCCACCCCAATTTGGAAGACACCATGGGGAAGGGAAGATGGGGCAGGGAACAAGCTGTTCCAACTTGGAAAAGGCCCCTTCCTCTTTGGAGTGGCTGCCCAGGGCTTTGGCCAGCTGAACGCTATCTCCTCCCCATGCCAACCTCTAGGGCAAAACCCTGTGGAGCCAGCCCTGCATGGAGTCCAGCTGGCCTCTGCGTCTGCCCACCCACTCAGGGAGGGGGACAGCAAGTAAGTGGCATTCTCCTGCCATGGCTCAGCTTGGAATGGCTGTCCAGGGAGAACTGAAGAGGTGGGCAAGAAGGGTGCCAAAGGCTGCCTGCCCTTTCCGTTTGGCCTCAGCCCCAGAACCGCACGGGTAGGGCTCTCTCCCTACGCTCAGGCCCAGTGGGAAGGAAGCCTGGTGGCTGCGGACCTGTAGCCAACCTTGGCTACTGCTATGGGAATGTGTGGTGTTGCCAAGCATCACTCTGTATGCAGAGCCTTTGGCCGCAGCAAACACCAGCTGGAAAGGGCATCTGTCCCTGGGCTCCTTCTCCAGCCACCCTCTCCTCCTCCTGTTCCTTCAGATGGGATGCCCATTGTGCAGGGTGGCTGGAGAAGGCGGCTCCCCCCCATGCCCTCCCCTGCTGGCATTTCAGGGAGCCTCAAAGACCCTGCTGTTCACCCAGGCCTTGGGCAAGTCCCTGTACAAATATAAGAAATAAATGCATTTCAGGTTGGAGACTCATAGAAATGGAGTAGGTCAGTTCTACTCAATCTCGGCCACTTTTAAGATGTGTGGACTTCAACTCCCAGAATTCCCCAGCTAGCAAGAGTGGCCCAGGTTGAGAAACATTTAAGACTTCCCATCTTTTGAATATCTATTGAGGAGGCCTGAAAGTTGGGAGCCCCCCAGAGTTTGGCATAAGATGGACAGTTATACAAATGTTACAAATAAATAAAATGTATTTGCTTTCTTTGTCAACCCTTTCATGTATCAGATCAATGCTTACACCATTCCTGGCCAAGATTCTCCGCCTGGTTTTGTGACTCAACGGAAAAGCATCGCATTTGTTTCCTTGCACACAATCCTGCTCCTCCTTTCACCCCCAGATCTTTTCTTAGCCCCCCCCCCCCGCCCCGTTCTTCATGAGATTTGCTTATTTATATCTCAACCGCCCAGCTCCGTCTCTCCATCAATAAAGTTGCAGAATGGAAGATTCCTGCCCTGGCAGGACTAGAAGACCTCGGAGGCCCCTTCTGCCACCCTTCAGAAGCAGTCGCGGGCGACCTTGCCACCGCGTGTCCCCTCCTCGCTCGCCTGCCTTTACGGTCCCCTCTGCCCCTCCTCTCAGGGCCTGGCGGGGGAGGAGGAGGAGGAGCTCGGATCGCATCGCACCCAAGTAGTCCGCTAGGCGCTCCGCGTTTCTTGCGAAGGCCCAGCCGGGCCAGAACCGCTCCAGACTCATCGGATTAACCGATGAGAGCTGCGCTCCAGCTGCTTCGTCCACCCGGCCGGGGCAGGGAGAGGGGCGGGAGGGGGTCCGGGGCGCTCCTTTCCGAACCGAGCGGCTCGCTCTTGCGGGGGGGAGGGGGCGCTGGACACGCGGGATCGGGCGCAAGGGCGGCGCTGGCCCTTTAAGCAATCTGCACAGTCATCGTCCGCACCGCCAGGATTGCCAAGTCACCGGGTTCAATTCAGTTCTCTCGGCCACGCCCCTCGGGGGCCCTGATTGGCCTGCGGCCGAGGACAGCTCCACTTCCGATTGGGTCCCGCACTTTGCAACAACTTCTCGGAATCTTGCCTACGTCACCGAAGTGGAATTCTTAAAGCTGCAGTGCGCGCGAAGGGGGGGCGGCGCGGGGGCGCCCCGGGGGCCTTTCCTGGCGCAGGAGTGGCGGCCTCCGGGGGGAGTGGTCGCGCCCCGCTTGGTTCTCTGGGCCGCGCCGCGCGTCCCGGGAGGCCACGGCTGCGCTCTGCGGGTCAGGAGGCCTCTGCGAGGGCCGGGGGGGGGGCTCTCGCCCCTTTAAGGCCCCCTCCCGAGTGGAAGAAAATGCCAACTCACAGTGGCGCTGGGCATGACGGGAGGGCGCAGGCGGAGGCGAAACTACATTTCCCGGCAGCCTCCTCCGCGCCGTGCCAGGGAAAGGAAAGGGCTCCTTGCCGCGAGTCAGGCCGGCGGCTCTTGCCAAGCCCCCGCCCGGCGGCCGGCACGTCGATCAGCTCCGCCGCATTCGCGCATTGGCCGCTTTCGCCAGGGGGGCTGTGACGGAACCGCCTCCGCTTCTGCCCATTGGCCGATCCGCCCGCCAATCCGAGGGCGGAGCGGCCGGGCGGCGATTGGGCGGCGAGCGAGGCGGCCAGCTGATCAGAGGCAGCGGCAGCCGGTGAGCGAGCGTGGCGGCGGCGGCAGGGCAGGGCAGGCGGCGGGCCGAATGAGCGGTCGGCCGGCCGGAGTCTCCTCCGACGAAGGGCGGGGGACCGGGCGGCGGCACTCGGGGGCGACCCGGGGCCGGTTCTGGCCATCGAAGGGGTGGCGGCCGCAGTCGGGTCACCTTCCGCCTTCCCTGGTGGGCGACGCAGCGGAGCCTCTGCCCGACGGGGGCCCCGGGGAGGGCGGGGGCCCCGGGGAGGGCGGCGGCCGCGGGGCTCCCGCTGGCAGCGGGCGCGCGGGGGGAGATCGGCCGGGCCGCTGTCGGAGGGGAAGGAGCGCGCCGCTCGCCGCCCCGAAGAAACTTTCTGCCGCGCCCCGCCGGGCCAGAAACTGGGCAGCCGCCGTCGCGCGCCTCGGTGGCCGCGGCCGGGACGCCCCTGCTGCTGATTCATGCCTCGCAGCCGGCGGCGGGCGGGGCGGGGCGGGGCGGAGCGCCTGCCCGTCCTTGGGCCGAAGTTCAGCGGCGTCGGAGGGGCCGTCAGACGGCTGGAATGCGGAGCATCCGGAGCAGGCACGCGGGGAATGCGCGTCGGCCTTAGCCGTTCCACGCGGGCGGCGGGTCTTGCCGGGTGCCAGGCGGGTCCGGGGTTGCGGAGAAGCTCCGAGACGGGGCTGCGATGACTCAGGCGACGGGCGGCGTCTGGGGCGGAAGCGGCTCCGGTCTTTCTGCTGGGTGGGGGGCGAGTGCCGGGTCTTCCCTCCGCTCTAACGGCGCCCCTCTCTCCCCCTCCCCAGCCTGGCGCTCCGGCCCCTTTGGCTACCCGCAGCAGTTCTTCAGTGGCACGCTTTACGTCCCCTCCGGCAACTAAAGCTGCCAGTTGAAGAACTGTTGGCCGTAGCTGCACTCGGCCAGGGCCGGCCGACGGACGGACGGACGGACCGACACAGCCCCGGCCGGCAGCTGCACCGGGTCCTTGACAGGTAAGGCAGCCTGCTAGTCCGTCCTTCTCCGGAGCCCCCGGGACGTCCAGGCCTCTCCTGCCGGGCCGAGAGGGGCCTCGTTGGACAGCTGCAAGTGGTGGAGTGCTGCTTTGCCCCGCCCAGTCGGTCCTTGGCCTGCTGCCTCAGCTGGTCCCGGCTGGGCTCTGTGGATGATATGGGGGGTGTCTGGCTGCTCCCCTGGCCAGAGGAGGTCCCAGTTCTCCTCCTTTGAGTCTCCATTGCTGGGCAGAGGCTTCCAGTCAACCTGTTTCCCCACCACCACCACCCCGACACACACACACACACACCACACACACACAGGGAGCATGGGTGGTGGGACCCTCGGAGCCCTTTTGCCCCTCATGGCAGCAGCAGCAGCAGCAGCACCTGGGGTGGTGGACTTGGCCAGGGGCTCCCTTGCAACCGCTGGGTGCCCTGGTGTTCAGCCCAGTTCCCAGGATGTGACAGGAAGAGGCAGGCGGGGCTGAGCGGAAAGGGGCGTGTGTGATCCTCTTTCCCCCTTGGCCCAGCAGTGGGGGGGGGTGGGGGGCAGGACCTAGGTGGAAGCCTGCCAGCTGAGTTGAGGAGACAGAAGCTGCCCTGGCCCAGCCCTCTGCCTTGTCCTGTCCCCAGACAACCTTTTGGGGGGGGGGGGGGACAGTATAGGCTTCCCTGACATTCAGGAGTCGGTGCCCTCCAGGCGTGCGGATCGATGCCAGGACGGCCACTCCACCTGCTGGCTGAGCGTGGAACTGCTGGGCTGTGGAAGCTGGCGGTCCAAGGGAGAACCCCGAGAGGGCTGCGGTGGTTGGGGGGGATTCTGCTTCTGCCTTGGAACTGGGTGTGCTGCGTCCCTGCTTCCTTCGTTCTAAGCTAGGAAGGAACATTGCATGGGAGGGCAGGGACAGATTTCATAACCTTCCCTCTCCCCCCCCCTTTTGGGGCTCTGTTGCTCTTGGTCCAGTTCGCCCTGCAGCGGGATTACACCCCCCCCCCCAAGGACCGCAGCTATAAATAACCGCGGGCCCCAGAAGTCAACTCTTCATTCCTTTCAGTCTCTTCTTTAACAGAGAAAGGCCTTGTTCCAGCCGGAGGGAGTCGGAGGCGACCTTGAATGGGTCTGACCATCCCACCCGCCAGAGCAGATTTTCCCAGCCTTGAAGATGCATGGACTTCAACCTGGCTGGCTGGGGGATTCTGGGAATTAAAGTCCACATAAAGTTGCCAGGCCAGGAAGCCTTAGCGCCCCGAGGCTGGAGCAGAGCCAAAAGCCTCCTGGGGGTCGGTGGCCCCCTGCTCAAAAGTCTCAGAAGAAGGGGACCAAAGTCAGAGTTTTCTTGTTCTCGGTTTATTTCAGCTGGGTGAAAGGGGGCTTCTGCCTGTGACCCCCAAGCGGTGAGGCCGTCTATTGGGGCGGCTCTTCATTCAGCACCTCCTTCGCCTCCATCATGGACCTGCAAAGAGGCCACTTGGCTCAGGGGGGGCTCAGGACAAAGGACCAGGGGACTGGCAATTGGGGAGGGGGGGACTTACTCTGCCTCCTGCTTGGAGATGCGTTTCCCGGAGTACAGGGTCTCGGCCACCACGGCCACCAGGGGGTCAAAGTTCAGGCTGGCCACTGCAGTCACCCAGCCATCCCTGGGGGAGAAGAGTGGTCAGGGGGGGAGCCATCTCCCTGGGGAGGGGGAGGGGTGCAGAGCAGGGGTGAAATTCAGCAGGTTCTGACGGGTTCTGGAGAAGCCATAGTGGAAATTTTGAGTAGTTGGGAGGACCGGCAAATGCCACCTCTGTGCGGAGGGAATGGGGATTTTGCAGTGTCCTTCCCCTGCCACGCCCACTGGACTGATAGTAAAAAAAAATTGAATTTCACCGCTGGTGCAGAGGGCCCCAAAAGCTGTGAGAGAGGCAAGGCAGTTGCTTCCTCCCCAACCTCCCCCCGTGTTCCTGACTGCAAAGACTGGGTCACCGCTAAGCAGAGTTCCCCCTCTGCCCCCATTGGCATTTGGGTGGGGCACAACTATGGGGAACAGATGCTAATGGAGGTGAGGTCGCCATTATCGCAATAGGAAAGGAGGATTTCCCCAGCTCCCTCCTTGCGTAGAACCTGCTTGTCTTGCTCCTGAAAGCCAGGTAGGTGCTTTGCCTCTCCGGCTGCTCCTCACCTCAGGTAGAAAAGGAGGAACCTCTCCTGGCCCAGTTCGCCTTTCGGCACAGTCTCCGTGTAGCCCTTCCCGTAGCCTGAGAAAGAGCAGGGAGAGGTTCACTCCGGCCGAGCAGCCCTGGAAGCCTTCCCGGACCTCAGAGCTTCCACCTTGTACGCCTCGCTGCCCTACCCGGACGGCCCCCCCTCCACCCCCCAGCCGTACCTGCGTAGCGGATGCTCTTCGACTGCAGCTTCGTCCAGAAGAAGGGCACCGTGTGGAGCGGCTTCTGCCTGCGCAACATGTTCAGGGCCGCCACATGTCCTGGGCAGGAAAGAGACAGGCCGTCTGCCCCCCTTGCCAGGCGAGGAAGCTGGCTGTCTCAAGGGCTCTGGGGGCTGGGGGGGGGCAGGGACCCAGTTGGGCCCACGCAAAAGGTCTGGAAATGGAGCACAGCCCTGGGCTTGCCCTGCGCCACACCTGGGGGAAACCAGCGGCTCCGAGGAGACCCAGCCCAGCCTTGCTCTGGGAACGCAGGGGCCAACAGGCTCCCCTGCACTTGAGCCAAGGTTGCCCACGAGAGGGTCGATGCAGGCCGAGTGCCCCATTCAGAGAACTCCCCTCCCAGGAGCTTCCTCCAGCCTGGGCCAGGATGTCCCGGGGACTTCTCCTGGGGCTGATTCAGGGCCCAGCTAGACCCGGCTTCTGCTCTGCCATCCTTGGGGTGGGACTGGCTACTGACAACTGTGCCCCCTCCTGGCCCATAGCCAAAGTGTAGCTCGAAAGAGGCGGGTACCGTGGGCTTGGGCGATCTGCCAGTGATAGATGGACGCAGACTTTCCACCAAACAGAGCCACGGGGAAGGAGGCCACGTCCCCAGCAGCAAAGACAGAGGGGACGCTGGTCTGCATGAACTGGAAGGGAGCAGAGAGACTGGTCAGTGAATGGAGGGGGGAGGCACTCCCTCAGGGTGACCCACCCCTGCTTACCAGGTCCACCAGGATGGCACCGCCACGGTCAAGGCGGATGGAGCTTCCCTGGACAAAACTGGAATTCGGAGTGACGCCTGTGGAGGGGAAGTGGAGCCTCCGGTCAGGCCAGTGCGGTCCCGTGTGAGGGCTGGCCCCACTCCCTCCAAGGACATGGGGACATCCTTGCTAATAAGGCAGCTGCAAGAAAAAGCCTGCCCCTCCAGATGTGGCCAGCTGCAGCCCTGGTGCCCCCAGCTGGTGGGCAGGAGCAGAGCCCTCTGTCCCTCAGCCTTTGCTGCTCCCCCTGGTGGGCAGAGGAGGAAATGCTGGCGCTGTTCCATCCTGATCACAGACCATTGGAAATAGGAAGCGGCTCCTTCTGCCTTAAAAAGTAGCAGAAGGCGGCCCTGCCCGTCTCCCCTCCTCTTTCAGTGTGAAAATGGTTCCAGAGCACCTCCAACTCACCGATGCCCACCACCACCAAGTCCGCAGGGAGAACTGAACCGTTGCTAAGGACAACCCTGGTGACCTGGGGAAGAAAAGGAGGCAGAGATGCAGCAGCCCCTCCCCCCCTTTTCAAAGTCCTGATCTGCCAGCTTCTGGGGCAGCAGGGGGTCCCAGACCTTCCCATCTTCTCCCTGCATCTGGGCCACATCTGTCTTCATGTGGAACCGAACTCCCTGGGCTTGGAGCATCTGGAAGGGAGGGAGGGAAAAAGAGGAAGGAAGGAAGGATTATTCTCCTTGGATCAGTGCCCTCATCCAGTCACCTCCCCTCCAGGGCGGCTCCAGGAAGCAGCTCTAGTTCACAGGCCATGGGGGGCCTAGAAGGGGCTTTGCTGAGCCTCAGGAGTCCTTGAGCCAAGTGGGCACTTGTGCCCACCAAAGAAAGAAATGTTTGCATTGCTCAGGAACTTTCCCTGTGACGCACCGTCTTCCGGTGGCGGCTACAATAAAAGAAAGCTAGAGATGTTTTTCCACCCAGACACCCAGGAATTGCTGCTTGAACTTGGCTGCAAGGATCAGCCTATGTGGAGGTGCCCCTGGGCACCCCCCTCCTTGCTGTGGGATCGCTTGCCCCTCCCTACCTTCATGGCCACGGTGCCCACCTGACCCCCCAGGGTCAGCAGGTAGGGCAGCTCTTCTTTCTCCACCACGTGTAGCTGGGCTGCTTTGCCAACCAGGCTGGCTGCCACCTCCATCCCTGTGAGGGGGGGGGAAGGCCAGGAGCTGAGAGGAGGCAGGCATGGAAAGTCGAAGCGGGAGGGGTGGGCAGCTCATAGCTGGGGGTGCAGATGAGCCCAGAGTCCCCATACCAATGAAAGAGGCTCCTACAATCACGACGGTCTTGCCAAGGGCCAAGGCCAGGATCCGGTCGGCATCTTCAGGGGTGAGGAGCGTGCGGACATTATCCAGGCTACAACCTGGGCACCGGAGCTTCCGAGGGCTGGGCAGAGGGGAGAGAAGCCCATCAGTCCCCGCCTGGTACCCACAGTGACACCTGGGCCGCCCCCTCTGCTCCCCCCCTCCCCCGGGGGCCTCATTTACCTGCTGCCTGTGGCAATCAGCAGGCTGCTATACGCCTGGGATCTCCCATCCCGGAAGTGGGCCATCTTGCCTGCAGGATCCAGAGACACGACCTGCAGCCGTGTGGAAGTCAGGCCAGATGCAGAAGCCCAAGTGAAACCCCCTCCCCCCATCCAGGCTGACCCCAAGCCAGCAGCAGACTCGAAGGAGACCTTCCCGCGGTGGCTGCTGGCACAGGAGCCGTGAGGGGGGAGCCCAGCGGGCAGAGGTTGGTTTCCTTCCCAGTGCAGGAGTGACCCTTCCTCAATGGAGCCGTTTCCTCCTCTGAGCTTCGGGACATGGCAGCCCGAGCCGCCTGCTCACCGGATGGGGACGGGACAAAAAGCACCAAGGGGAGGTTGAATCGTGCCAAACCATCCCTACCCACCTCGCTCTGCTTCCGGACTTCAATGTCGTGGGCATCCAAGAAACTCTGGCTCCGGAGATACAGGCTGTCGGCTGGGGCCCCCGAGTACTAGGAGGCCGGAGGAGAAGCAAGGCTTAAGAGCTGGGGGGCCCTTTCAGCAATCGGGAGCATCCAAGGGGAGGGGGGATAGGAATCTGAGGCATCCCCCTTTTCCTCTCGTGAGGGGAGGTGTCCCACCTCTGGACCTCAATGTGCTTTCTTGGGCCAGCCCCCTTCCTCTCCCACGGCAGCTTCCAAAGGCTCATGCCTGACCACAAGAATGGGGGGGTGACCCCCCCTCCTCCTCTGCACAGCAGCTGCTGCCCTCCCCCCTCTGCACACTACTCAACTCCTCCCCCCCCACGTGCCAAGGCAAGCCCCTCCCCAGCCCAAACCTGGGTCAACTTTGTCCTGTCGTAGGGAAGGTGATCTTCCCAGGTGGCCATGACGATCCTTCCGGTGAAACCCTCTTGCCGAAGCGTCTCCGCGCAGGTCAGGGCTGCCGGGCCTGGCAGGGAGGGGAGGGAGAGATCCGGTCCAGCTCTGCCCCGTCCCTGGACCAAAGCCTGGCTCTGTCCACCACCACCACCCCGCCTTGACCACAGGCCCACCTGCTCCCAGCAGCAGGATCGTCTGGGGGTCCATCTGGCACTCTCTGGCCATGGGCTTCACTCTGCGGCTGCTCTCGAGATCCTGTCAGGGAAGGAAGGAAGGGGAGGGAAGGAAGGAAGGGGAGGGGAGCAGCGAGATGCCCTGCTGGCCACTATAGATCAGGCACGGGGCCCACCTACCTTCATCCTGGCTGAAATATGCACCTGCCCCTCCTCCACGGTCACCTGCAACAAGAAAGGGCTTTTCCTGAGAGATCGGGGGCCAGACCGTGCCAGGCTTCCCCTTCCCTTGGCAGTCTGGAAGGAGCGGCCTTTCTGAGGCCTCCCCCCCCACAAGCAGTAACCGGGGGCCCAAGAGTGCCCTTCCTGATGCCCAGGACAGGAAGGCAGATGACCCATTCGTCCCCCAACTGACCTACCCCCCCCCACCTAACCAGGCTGCCTCGCTGCGCCTGGCCAGCCCTGAGCCTTCCCCGTGACACAGCCCTCTCCCGCGATGGCTGGGGTTATCTCTGGCACCCTCTTTCTGTCACTGCTTCGCCCACCAGGTCGGCTAACCGGTTCTGTTTTGCTTCAACTGGAAGGCAGCTGTGCACACAGCCAGTTGGTCTAGCGGTTAAAGCTTCAGGTTGGAAAGACGGAGACGGTGAGTTCTAGTCCTGCCTTGGGCTTGAAAGCCGGCTGGGTGGCTTTGGAGCAGCCCCTCCCTCCCTCCCTCGGGCCAACCCACCTCATAAGGTTGCTGCTGTGTGAAAACAGGAGGAGGAGGGAGGAGCACTGGGTCTGTTTTCTACCTGGGGCTATTTGTAAACGTAATAAATGTGGGATGTAAATAAGAAACCTCTACTCTTGAGTCATTATGAAAGTGGGATATGATTCAATGAAATCTGCCTGCATCCTCAGGACGGTCTTTTTATCCTGCCCAGGTTGCAGAGCGGATGCCAGCTGGGGCTGCTGTGCCAAAGCAGTGGGGTTGCCCCACAGGGTGGGAAGAGGAGGGCCAACCCCAGTCTGCTGCACCCAGCTGGGACGGCATACAAGCCCAGCGGGCCTAGGCCTGTGGGGCGCACTCACAAGCGCAGTGGGCTCCGGCAGGAGCTGCACAGACCCCAAGAGCTCAGCAGAGGACAACCTGGGGGCTCCTTGCCCCTCTTAAGGGCTCCAGAGTCATCCATGGCCCCCAAGGAAAAGAGACACTGGGAGGCGGCTGGAGAAGATGCCCCCCCCCCCCCACCCAGAGCAGTGTATGAAAGCCTCTGGGAGCTGGGACCTTACATGCTCCTTGGGGGGGGGGGGGCAGGCAGAGTTCAAACGTACTTGGAAAACAGGCAGACAGTCCAGGGTGGGATACTCCTCAATGTCACCGGTCTCAGTGCTGAAGCAGGCTCCATGCCAGGGGCAGCGCAACCGGCCCTTTGCCAAGTAGCCTGAAAGCCAGAAAAAGAGACCCACGGAGGGGGGGGGGAGGGAGAGGCAGTGTCCTCTGAGAAACCGGAGCACAAAATGCCCCGAGAGGCAGCTGAGACTGCGGGACCACCCAGGCCTCAAGGGGGCGTGGGGTGCTCTTGAGGTCCAAGGCCTCTTTGGGGTCCCCACGAGGAGCAGCCCCTCACCATGAGCAGAGCCTGGATCCAGAGCACCCGAAAGCCAGGCCTTTGCTCCCCACCCAGACCCTCCCCAGTTCAGAGGAGGCTGCACAGGGGGGGGGGAGGAGGGGTTCACCTTTGCAGAGGGCAGCTCCGGCATGAGGGCAGCGGCCGCCCAGCGCTCGGATGACCGGTCCTTCCCTCAACAGCAGCACAGGGTATCCGGCCACCTCGACCTCCCGCATCCTGCACCAAAGGGGGCGGAAGAGCCATGGCTCAAGAAGCCTTTGCTAGGCTAGGAGCCCCCCCCCCACAAAATGGATTGGGACTGGAGGAAGTGCTGGTGGTAGCAGGTCCCCCTGCACCAGTTGGAAGCCGCCCCCCCCCCCAACCTCCGTGTAAAAGCCAGGAATGGGACTCTTGGAATGGGCCAAAGGAGATGCATTTCACACATGGCCAGGAAATAGTGGTGTCCCCCCCCCACCTTAACCAAAAGGAGCCCCTGGCTGAGCCCCCCACCCCACAAGGGCTGCCTTGAGGGCTCAGAGGTTGCAGAAGAGAGCCGGCCCAGACCATCCATTCAGAAACCGTGGTCAGCTGCACCAGGATGGGTGGGTGGGAGGGAGGGAAGTCCCCTACGAGCTCCCAAGGGAGGCTCTGAAGGACCAGCCAGGCCCTGGTCAAGGGCCAGGCAGCCTTGGAGGCATTCAGTCGCCTCTTGAGGGGCCTCGGCTGCAGTCTCAGCAGCAAAGCCCCTCTTTCCTTTGGAGGCCCCACCAGCCAGACCCACCAACCCACCCAAGAAGAAGCAGGAGGGCCGCATCTCAGGGCAGGGAAAGGGTGGGGCCCTAAGGGCAGCCCGGCCCTCTTCCCCCCAACAGGAGCCTCTCTCTGACCCCGGAGGGGCTCCCCTCAACCGGTCAGGAGGCTGACCTGGGCGCCAGCAGCCGCATGCATGCCGGCTCAACTTGTGCACAAGAAGCCCCCAAGCAGAGGGGTCAGCCCTGTCCTGACCCCAGGGATGCTGACTCACTCGCCGTCCTGGAGCTGATCTTCATGGCAGACACGCTGAGTGACCAGGCTGTTTCCACCATCCCCCTTCTGGGCTGAGGCTGGAAAGAGAGAGGAAGGAGGAAGTTGGGGAGACCCTCTCGCATCCCCCCTCCCCTCCCAGGGGCCCCTCTGCAGCAGCTGCAGGTCCTGCATGGTGCATTGAAAGGACCGTAGAGGCTCCTCAGAAAACCCACCCACCCTTTCTGCCACTGGGGCCGGCACCAAAAGGTCCATAAGCAGCCGCTGGGAACTGGGGCAGCGCAAAGATTCCCCCCCCCACCCCGCTCCGGACGAGAGAGCTTCTCAGCTGGGAGCCTCGGTGGCTGTCAAAGGAGGAGGAGGAGGCTGGCCTTTCCTGGGGCAGCTGCAGGAGCCGCCTTTGCAAGCAGAGCAAGAGGCAGGGAGCGCCAAGGTCCCACTCTGCCACCTGGGCAGATCTTTGCCAGGCAAAATCTTTCAACCACACTTCTTAGTTAAGCCCTGCCAGAGGCAGAGCCCCAGCTGCCCAGGCACCCCACCGCTACTTGGATCCCACCCCCACTTTGAAAAATGGGGGAAGAGCTTGGAGGTTTGGCTTGTCTTTTGGTGTCCCCCCCCCTTCCCCAGGGGTGAGAGAGAAGGACTGGCCCAACTCTGGCTTCCTGAGACTAGAACTCACAGCCTCCTAATTTCTGCCCTGGTGCCTAATCATCGCGCCAGAGGGGCTCTCTGTGGTGATAAGACCGTCTGTTATGGGAAACTTTAACTCAAATCAAACTGAAATGCTAAGGTAATAAAGTCAAAAAAATTGTAAAGTAGCCTCATTTCCCCAGCCCCACCCAAGTCAACTGCCTCTCCCCTTCTGGTTGCCTCTTGAATAGCTGCAAACCGTGATGCCCCCCCCCCAGGAAGAATTATCCACCTCACTTCAAACAAACGCAATAAGCCTGATGCGTCCTTGCCTTAATTCCCAGCCAGACAGGTTTTCCAGGATGGGAATTCGGGGGTGGGGTGTCACAGTGGAGCAGAGCTGGGGGGGTGGGGGAACGAGACGCCTTGGCAAGTCCAGAGTCTGGCAGGAGGGAGCCGAAGGAGAGTTGCTGCTTTCTCTCGCTAAAGGCAGGGCGGGCGAATGGCTTGGTGGGTCCACCTAGTGCGGCCCCTCGTACAGGGTTAATGGCTGCCCCAGTTGTTGGACTCGAACGACAGGGGGCTGGACGGAGCAGACAGCCAGGCGGCAAGCGATCTCCGCTCCGCGCTGTGACCCCTTTCAGCTCCCAAAGCCCTGGAGGGATCCGGCGAAGAGCCTTCCGGCACTGGACCCACACAACATTCCAGCTGGCCGTTTCCAGCAGGGGAGGGGAACTCGGCCCCTTTGGCGCCCAAGGAAGATAAAAGCCCAGCGCCAAGTGGATCCCCGGGAGGGGGGCCTTCAGCCTCGAACGCCCAGGGCTTCTGCTCCCACATCGTGGCACACCCGGAGAGGCTCCCCCCCCCCCGCCCACTCAGCCAAGGCCCCCGCTCCATCCTCAGAGCCGCCCCCCACCCAGGAGCCCAGACTCACCGAGGCTTGGCGGTGCTGCCATCGGAGTGGGACACAGGGCGGCGGCGGCGGCGGCGGCGTCTCGGAACAAAAGAGGGGACGGGACGCGCCTACAAGCGGACCGTCCCTCCATCGCCCATTCAACCTGGCGCCGCCTCCGAACTTGCCCAAAGTGGGCGGCGTGCATTCATGTAGGCATTTATAAGCCGCCCGACTCCGCCGGCGAGAATCCTGGCGACTCCCAGCCGAGGGGGCGGGCGGGTAGGGCAGCGTTGGGGCCCTGCCCATTCCAGCGGACCGGGGGCTGCAGGGGCTGCACCGCAGAAGCGCCCGAGGAGACGACCTGCCGCTGCGCCTGAGGGTCTCCGTCCGGGCACCGCCACCTGTTTCGGGCCAGCGCTACCCTCTTTTCTGGGCTTCCCGCCGGCCAGACTCGGACGAGCCCCCGAGCGGGGAAGGCGAAACCGGCACTGATGCCAACAAGTAAAGCTCTCTCTACCTGACTCCTCCAAGCGGCAGCCGAAAGGCGTCGGGCGGCCGCGGACCGGAGTCGGGCGGACTGGGACGGCGCTCAGGGCTCGGCGGTCGTGGGCAGCCGGCGGCACGGCTGACTTCAGCGGGCTGGCCAGCGGGTTCCCGGGGGCTTCGGGATGCCACAGCGCCCGCTCGCTTTGGGGTGAGTGGCCGCCTGCAGACCCGGTCAACCTTGTCGGTTGAGCCCCCGCTAACCAGGCAGATTCCCGGCAGCGCAAAACACTTCTCCCTCCTGGAACGCCGAAAGTTGCGCTTGAAGCAGAGGAGGTCCCCGCGGCTCAGGCCCGTCCCGTCCCCTGCTCCGAGTCTCCGCGCTCCCAAGGCTGCCCGCCCAGCTCGCAGGCCCGGCACTGCCCACCCTGCAGAAGCCACGAGGGTTGCCGAGCGGCGGGGCGCTCCCCAAGGCCGGGTCGGGCTTTCGCAACCCGCCGCGGAGGTCCAACGCGCCGCCGTCGGCTTCGGGGGTTTGCGGCTGCTGAAGCTGCTCGGGGGCGCTGCGGGCAAAGCTCCCGGGGCACCAGTGCCGGGCCGTGGCTCTCTGTCCGAGGGGAGGGGGTGCGTCGCCATGGAGACGGGGCGGCCGCGGAGCCAATGGCGGGCGCCGCCGGGGGACGGTTTGTCCGCCGTCACACCCCGCGGCTCCTCCCGCTCCGCGGTTGCCCCTTTCCCCCCCGGCCCTCCGCGCTCTTGGCTCCCCGCTGCCCTCGGGCTTGCTGCGCTCCGCTCCGGGCGACGGCGAGTGGCGGGGCCGGCGGGCTCGGGGCTCCGGCAGCCCCGCCATGGATTTAGTGCTGCTGCTGGGGGGCTCGGTGGGCGCCTTTCGGCTGCTCAACACCGTCGTGGAGCGCCTGGTGCCGCCACCCTCTCGGGCGCAGCCCCTCCGCTGGAAGTGGCGCAATATTTGGACGTCGCTTGCCCACAGCCTGCTGAGCAGCTCCTGGGCCCTCCTCGGGTGGGTGGGGGGTCGCGGTCGGGGTGGGCAGGTGGAGCCGCGCCGGGCGAGCACTCACAGAACTCCGCTTTCTCCGCCGCAGGTTCTACTTCTACCCCCCGATGGGCGAGGATCTCATCGACCAATTCTCGCCCTCCGCGCACTGCTTGCTGGGCATCTCCATCGGTAAGTGCCTCTCTCGCCCAGACCTTTCCCCGACCAGCCGCCCCCGCGAAGAGCAGGGCAGGGCGGAGGTAAGAAAGGAAAGCTTCGGGGTGCTTGAAGAGGCTCCTGCGGCTCAGGGATAGAGCTGAAGCACAGAAGCGCCCCCAACTCTGTCGCCAGCCGCACCCCTCTTTTCTCCCGCTGGAGGGGGGGGCAGCCCAGCTGCACGTTGCCGGCCCTGGAGTGCAGCCTCCTCCACGCTTCTGTGCTGGCATCTGGCGGAGGAGGGCACTGGTGCCAGGCGAGCCCCTCGCTGTTCCCTTCCTTGCATGTGACCGCGGGGGCACACAATCGCTCCATTTTCCTGCTCCGTGGCTGCCTGAGACTGCCCCTTCCTCTTGAGGGAAGCTTACAACTTGGTCTGCCCCAACACCCCCCCCCCTTAACTGCAACAAAGGAGTAACAGAAAGGTCCATTCTGTAAAGTTTACTCCTCCAAGTGGGCTGGATTGCGGTTCCCAGGAACTCTAGACAACATCGGGAGGGGTGCGATGGGGAAAGACATCCCCCCCCACCTCCTCCAGAACAGCAGGCAATAGCAATAGCAATAGCAGTGGACTTATATACCGCTTCATAGGCCTTCCAGGCCTCTCTAAGCGGTTTACAGAGAGTCAGCATATTGCCCCCAACAACAATCCGGGTCCTCATTTCACCCACCTCGGAAGGATGGAAGGCTGAGTCAACCCTGAGCCGGTGAGATTTGAACCGCTGACCTGCTGATCTAGCAGTAGCCTGCAGTGCTGCATTTAACCACTGCGCCACCTTGGCTCTTGGCAGGGGGGTGCTGGGGCTAAATCACCAACTGCTCTTCCCCGTTGGAGGCTGGGGCTGGGTCTGGGTCTGGGCAATGGGGTGAGTGGGGATGGATAGTCAGAGTGGTGACTTACGTCTACCTGTCTCTGGCGTTGCACACTGATCCCTCAGCATGGGGACGGGGATTCCTAGGGAGTCCCAACTGTTAGCTCAGCCTCCGCTGGTCCCCACTTGTTGCTGTTCTGGGAGAGCCTGAAGGCCCTGCTTGAAAGGACAACTGACCAATATGGGAAGAGTTGCACTGAGAGCCCCTTGCACTTCACTGTACACACACACACACAACCACACCAATCATCTGAGCTGAGCCAGAGGTTCGCTCAAGGGTGCTGGGAGGGGGGAGAGGTCAGCTGAAGAGTTTCCAGCAGTTCAAGCAGAGGCAATTCATTCCTGGAGGTCTGCTTAGAGCCCCTTTTCCCTTTCAGGCTGGATATCCCTACATGGGGGCGAAGCTTAAAATACTTTTCCTCTTTGAAAGTTTTCCCTGCAGTCTTTCCCACACGTCCCTTTCCTTGGACAAATTGACAGAATTAGGGGCAGCCCATGCTCTTCAATGACCACACCATTAAGGGTCCTTTAAGCAGATAAAATGAACACCTCCTAATGGACCTTTCTAGTGGTCAGTGTGCAGGTAACAAGCCTCACTGTTGGGGGCTGGTTGTGCGTATTTGGTTCCTAGTTAAATTTTCCTGGCTTTTGCTGGAGCCAGGTGGAATAAAACTTTTTTCCCCCCCAAGTTAAAACTTTTTATTACTTTATTAGGAATAAAACTTTATTAAGGTGATGCTTCAAAATGTTTACAAACACACCAATGTGTATTTGTGTTAATGCAAACTTCTGTGTCTATTTTCAGGTTAACATTTGCATGTTAACTGTTACAAAAGGAATTTGAATCCCTATAGGATTAAGTCTGGGGTTAGGATTAAGTTAATCGCTCTAAGGCTGCTAGGGTTTTAAAAAGTTCCCCCGTCCGTCCGTCCGTCCGTCCATCTGTCCTTCTCCCCCCACCCTTGGAGGAATTATTTCAAATGCCTAAACAAACTATTTTAGAAAAGGCTGGAAATGCATTTCAGGGGCTTCTTTTCCTGAATTCAACGTGCTGGTTTTAAAATTCCACAAGAATTAAAGGCCTCCTTAGGCTATTATTTATTTCACAATGCACAAAATAGGGTTTGCTTCCCCAGGTCAGCGGAGCCTAGAGTTCAGTCCATCACTCCTTCAGTTCTGGTTTGAATCCGAGTGGTAGTCAACCAGTTCTGACAGGTTCTGGAGAACCAGTAGTGGGAATTTTGAGTAGTTCAGAGAACTGGCAAATAGGCTGGCCCTGCCCCGGCTTCTGAACAGAAGAAGGGAGCAGGAAAGCAGGTGAGTGGGGTGGGGAGGGAATGGGGATTTTGCAGTAAACTTCCTCTGCCACGCCCACCAAGCCACGCCCACCAAGCCACGCCCACAGAACCAGTAGTAAAAAAAAATGGAATCCCACCACTGGTTTGAATCCATATAGAATGAGGGCTAGGTGTAGGCCAGTTATGTGCCTAGGGTTGTTGCTCCTTCTCTGATGGGATTCGATTCAAGGTCTCCTGTGTGGTGGCCATCCTGACCTGGGGGCTCCAGCCTCAGGAGGGAGGGGCTGCTGTGCACAGAGATTGATGTCTGCATGCCCTTGGGATTCGCACCATTGCTTTATTTATATGCTGCCTTAACAGTTTTTAAATAACTTAAAGTAGCCAAGATGGAGAAAGGCTGCCTTAGGTAGCTTTATCCAGAGATCTGGAAAGGACCTGGCACCACAGGAACCTACCCATCTGCTCTCCAGGCAGGACCTTTTCCTCCCTCCATTGTCATTCCTGCCAATCACACCTGTCCGGGGGTCTCCCAAACACTCTCCCGCTGCCCATGTGCCCGGCTTCCCTGTGCCAGCTGCTCTTGAACCTCTGTGGAGCAACGGCTTGCTCTAACCAGCCTGGGATGGCCTCTCTCCAATACTGGCCTTTTCCAGAAAACCTCGTTTCCACCCATCTGTGTTCACCTCTCTTTTCTATGCTGAGCCTGTCCGGGTGTGAGAAGGGGGCTTCTCCTTCTGCTGGCCCTAGGACCTCTTCTCCAGCAGCCCAGCTTCCTGGGACGAGTCAGTGAGGGCCAGCCGTGGGGCGGCTGTTTTATCGCAGCTCAAAGTGCTGTATGCCTCCCTTGGCCTTCCCCGCGGGGACCTTCCCCGAGGTTTCCAAAGCACTTGGAAGATACTCCTTGCCTACTGTGGGTGCACTTCTCACTGGAGGGCCTTCGACTCCCCCCACCCCTCTCCCGGCTGAGCAAAGGTGAGTCCTTGCAAGGGCTCTTCCCCCCCCCCCCCCGGAGGCTCTTCTCGTGGCCTAGGTTTCCTTTGGGTGGACTGGGCTCTTTTTCCACTTTCTTCTCCGGCAACCTCTTTGCTTGTCAGCTGCTGATTCACCCTCCATGGGCTCCTTCCCAGGGTCCAGATGTTGTCCTCACACTCAGAACCTGCGGGAGCCACTCTAGACCAACCGTCTCCACTGCTTTTCGTCTCTGCTCTCAGCCTCTCCTGCCAACCTAGCCGCTGGCTCCAGAAAAGTTGCAGGCTCCCTTCTGCTCCCCTTCCCGGGAAGTCCCCTCCGGCAGCTCCCGTCTCCTCTCTTACCTGTCAGCCCCCTCCAGCACAGAGCGCAGCATCGTCCAGGCTCCATCGCGCCTCTCCCTTCTCTGCTTTCCCTGCCACTTTTTGTATTCTGCATCCAAGACTTGTAATGCCACCCTCCAGGTGCCTCTGGCATCTCCCCCTCTTGGTCCGGGTGCCTGTCATCTTGTGCTAAGTCGCCTGCCTTCCTTAAAAGGGAAGGGGTGGCCTTAAGGCAGGCCCATCCGTTTTCCTTAGAACATAGAAGAATAACCCGCTGGAAGGGACCTCGGAGTTCTTCCAGTCCAGCCAGCGGGGGACTCTATGCAATTTAAGACAAGTGGCTGTCAAATGTCTTCTTTAAAACCTACAGTGTTGTTGTAGTACCCACAGTTCTGGAGGGAAGCTGTTCCATCAGTCGATTGCTCTCACCGTTAGTAATGTCTTCAGCTGGGCATTTCAACCCAGGACACGTGTGTGACTTTGGACCTTCATTCCGAGAAGGATCCAGATGGGTTGAAGCTGGCTCAGAGAAGGTCCCCGCGGGACCCGCCCTGTGAGGAGCAGCTGCTGGGGCTGGCCTTGTGGAACAAGCAGAAGGATCCGGGTGTTCCGGAGGGGGGGGGGCACGATGAAGCATGAGCTGGCAGTCTGCTGAAGCTGCCAAAGGAGCCAATGCAATCTTTGGTTGCCCCAACAGAGGAACACGGAAGGAGAACATGGGGAGAGATACAACTGTCCTGGTGCTCTGTGGCTGCAGTTGCCCAAATGCTACAAGAAGGGCGCTGGGCAACGGACGGAGTGAATGGGCGGCTAAATCCCATGGAGAAGGAAATAGCCGGCTGTTTTTATGCTCAGGGAGAATGGAGACGCAACAGAGCCCACTTGAATGCCACAAGGGGAAGATCCCCTGCTTTTACTCTGCACAGTCTCCAAGGGAAGGCTGAGAGCCAATGGGCTGAAGCTTTACAGAGATCCAGCCTTGAAACCAGCAGGAATCTCCTGACTTCGAGTGCTCTGAAGCAAAGACCAGCTGGCCTCCTGGAATTGTTCTCAGGCAACGACCAGGCTGCCGTTCGCTTGCTCTGGGCCGGGGCTTGGGAAGGGAAGGCCTCCAGCGCCCTTTCCAAGAGCTTGATTCGGTGTTCGATTTAGGCCCCAGAAAGGAGAAACTGGATAGCTGCATTTGGGGACATAGAAGGGTCCCGTAGAGAAGAGGGTCAGGATCTCCCATCCATGGTTATAGATGGTGAGGTGTAGGAGGTTGCAGTGTCCTAGATCTTGCTGAAATCTGAGGAAAAACATATGGAAGATTTGTCTGCTGAAAATCTGAATTTGCTACCTTGGGAAGTTTTTAAGAGCAGCCTGGGCAGCTGAATCTCATGGTCACTTTCATCCTTCCCCTGCCTTGCAGAGGGTTGGACAACATGATCTTCACGCTCCCTCTAACTCACATTGGGATGATTTGGTGAAAGGTTGGCATGGCGTGTGAAGACACCCACAAGCTCTTTAGTCAACTTAGTTAAGCACAGTGTGCAAAGCCTACAGCCTGCCTGAGCACCCTAAGAAGTTACAATTCTCATGGGTTTGTTCCATTTAAATTGGAGTAAAAACAAGGGTCTTTTAAAGTAAAGCGAAAGCATAAAGTTTAAAGACATCTCACAGCTTTTGAATCTTCAACAGAAGATTTAAAGCAGCAACTTCATGGCAAAAGAGCGGGATGAAGGGAGACCATAGCTGGGAGTCCACTTTCTGGGCCAGAGGAGACAAAGCCACTTGGACAGCCTCCCCTTCTGATTATGCTGCCTGAGAGATTTGGCAGACAGTGGGCGGGGGGGGGGGGAGGGGGAGGGGGGAAGAGCCAATCTGGACTTCATCCCAGCATCCAGCCCTAGAGATGAACCAGGAACAAAGAGGGCCCGGCTCCTCCGCTTTCCCCACCCCCGATTCTGGGGTTGGCCTGATTCTGCTTGGCCTTCCTGGTCACCCAGCTGGTCTGGAAAGCAGGTGTGGAGTAACCCCGGAAGGAGAACCAGGTTCTGAGCCAGGAGTTGTGAGTCTGCGGCAGAGAGAACCGGCTGCTTGCTGATGGGACGTCTCTTCTTCCCTCACAGGGTATTTTGTGCAGGACTTCTTGGACATGGTATGTAACCAGAAGCTTCAGAAATGTTGGGAGCTGCTCTTCCATCACTTTGTGGTGAGTTACTGTCTCTCATGTTAAGAAGACGTGACTGTTCCGGGCAAGGGGTGAGTTGGGAGGAGCAGCCAAGCTCCGAGGGTGCAGGACGCCTGTGGCCGGGAGAGCTGGCAGAGAGGCCTCGTCGGGCTTGGGCTGGGCTCCTCCTGGGGAGTTTTGTCCTCTTGGCCGAAGAAGGAGCGTGGGACTCAGGATGGCCGTAGCAAGGATGTCCCTGCAGGGGCCTCCAACACCGCCTGGCCCTGACTTGGTCTGCTAGCCAGAAGGGCAAGAGGCCCTTTGCTGTTTGCTGCCGGGCCCTTGCCGAGGCCACGGGGGTCCAACCTGTTTCAGCCCCAATGACCGCTGCAACTGTGCCCACCTGCTGCCCACTGGCCATCTCACCAGGCTGGCCGGGCCATAGCAAGGAGGGAGGGATCCCCTTCATTCTGCCATAGTTCGTGTCAGTTGGGGTGCCAGCCCTCGGCCTCAATGCAGGGCAGGGGGCACGAAGGGGGCAGGAGGGTCTCTGAGCCTGTGCAGAGGGTGCCTTCGTGGAACTCCTGCAGGAAGGGGTGTGCTTTTGAACCCCCAGCTTCAGTGGGGAACTCTGGGTGGCCCACGTCAGAATTAAATTCAGCAGAGGCCCAGCCTGGCTTCCAACTTAAACAGCTCAACTCCTTACAATCCTCCTTAAGCACATCTTGCAGGGTGGCAGGGGGAGGGGAAACGGGCTTGTTCTGCAGAAGCTGTTCAAGGAGAGCTCAGTCCTCAGCAACTCAGGTGCTGTGAATTGGCTCCCACCAATGGAGGGGCTTCCCTGCCCGCTCCTGTAAGTAGCTGGGGGCCGAGAGGTGGGAATGCAGAGGGGAACCTGTAGGTGCTTTCCATCAGCCAGAGAGAGCTGACGGGGGGGGGGGCATGGCTGAAGAGGAGGTGGGGGCTGCTGTTTGAGAGGCTGTTAAGGCTTAGAACTAACTTTTAAAACTCTGGCTGAGGGTGGGAGGGGGGGCAGGGCTGCCCTCTGCCACAGGGCCCCCTTTCTGAGGCTTGTGGGGGCAGAACAGACGCCTGGGGGCTGGCCTGGTCCATGGATCAGGAGGCGGGTCAGGCTGTGATCTGCCCCGTAGGAACAGCTGGGGAGCAGGTGGTGACAGTGGGAGCTGCCCAACTGCTTTCAGGGCCAGAAGGTTCCCATCTGTGGCAGCAGCCGGATTCTTGCCGCTTCCGCCAGGGGGCTCCAGGGCCGGACGCTCCCGGGGGAAGAGCCAGCTGGGCCTTGCTGTCTTCCAGGTGATTGTTTGCTTTGGCTTTGCTTTCCTGGCTCGTCGCTTTGTGGGCTTTGCGATGGTGGCTCTGCTGGTGGAGATCAACTCTGTCTTCCTGCACCTGCGGACGATCCTGAGGATGGCCGGCTTGGCCAACACTCCCTTCTTCCGCCTCGCCAGCCT
Source organism: Thamnophis elegans (assembly GCF_009769535.1). NCBI lineage: Eukaryota > Metazoa > Chordata > Lepidosauria > Squamata > Natricidae > Thamnophis > Thamnophis elegans. The sequence continues at coordinate 142,545,572 of NC_045544.1, forward strand.
CGTCAACCTTGGCACCTACCTGGTGTTCCGAATCCTGATCTTGGCCTGGATGAGCCGCTGGCTGGCCCTTAACCGGGAGAAGGTCCCGGCAGTCCCCTACGTCATGGGCACGGTGGGCATGGCCATCATGCTGTCCATCAACATTGTCCTCTTCTACCGCCTGCTACGCTGCGACTTCCTCCCATCTCGCAAGAAGTAACGGCTCGCCACCAAGCACCAGGGGAAGGAGAGCCAGCCGAACAAGGCAGAGGGCCCAAGCGGGCAGGGGGAGAGGAGGGTTCCCCCCAGCGTCTCGGGAGCCCCTTTGCTGCCGAGCGATGCAGATGGGAGCAGGGCCAGCCTTCCCGGAGAGCCCTGTGGAACAGTGTCGTTGTGCTGCTTGGCGGGAAGGCTGGGAGCGATGACGACACAGCCAGGTGGGTTCCGCTTTGCCTTCCATGAGGGAAGGGGCTTATTGAAATGACTTTGCCCTGTGCATCTGTGTTCTGGCCTTTACTTCTGGTACCTGGTTCCCTGAAGAAGGCGAGTCTCCTGGGAACAGGTGCTCTCCGCCTCGCCCCTTCCCTTCCACCCCTGCCCCATGGCAATACCCGAGATGCTGCCAGGCCGTGGAAGGGTGTGGCAGAGAGACCGTCTCACCGTCCCCCCCTCCCTGATGCCCATGGTGGACTCCCTGGAGAATAGCATTTCGTCAGGAGCCTCCCTGGGAGCTTCTACCCTTCCGTTCGGGGTTTTAATTGCTAACGTTCTGTAGGTCAATGTCACTAGTGCTGGTACAAAAGGGACCGGGACAGACCGGGGGGGGGGGGGGGGCTTGGGAATGGAAAAAGAGCAAGGACAGATCAGAGCCTCGGGGGTTTTGCTGGAAGCTTCCCTGTCAACAGCCATTCCTCCTCTCTTCCCCCCCCCCCAAGAGTTACAAGCAGGCCCTGCAGCCCTTCCTTCCCTTTGAGCCGAGGAAGGCAGCGTCCAAGGCTGTCAGCCTCTGTCCCTTCCGGCTTCCCCAAAGGCTGGATTCCCAGGCCCGTCCCTGGAACTGCCACCCTGATGCCAACTGCCAGTGCCTTTCACCCACTAAGTGCCCAGTAATTATCTCTAAACCTAGGATTACAAAGCAGCTATCCGATTTTTTTTCTTTGTGTAACAAGATGTTAGATGATGCGTGTGCACACAAGAATAAAGAAACTTTAGTGAATGCTAATTTTTTGGCCCCGCTTGTCAGGCCGACAGAGCCTCTGGAGTTGGAGGAGGGGAAATCTTTGATACTAAAAGCAAGGAGTTTGAAGTCAAAGCGGCTGCCCAGGGTGGGAACATACGGAGTTTGCACCACCCGTACGGACAGATGTGGGGATGCCCAAAGGAGAGGTGGTAGAAGTATGTTCTGCCAGGGAAAAACCAGACCTCCTCCAAGACTGGCAGGGCCAGCTACTGTATATGCACAGCGACCAGGCCACACATCCATTCACGCGGACGATGTTATGTCTGCAAGCGACACGTGAACTTAACGGCACCAAGAATTGCAGAGTTCAACAACTGAGCTACAAATATTCTCCTTTATTGGAATTGCCTTCTGCAACCATGTCCAGATACATTTTATGAAGAAACCGTTGATGGTTCTCTGTCCAACGGATGGGAAGGGCCTCCATCTCAGCCTCTTTGGGTCCGGTGTCTCTGGCGGGGGATGGGGTGGAAAAGGTCCCCATCGCAGAGAGGTGCCAGGCAATGCGTTCAGGAGGGCTGAAGGGATAGCAAAGCATAGAGCATTTCAGCCTCAATAACGGCGCTTCCTGAGCCTTCAGCATTTGTCTGGGTCAATAAACGCGCTGAGCCAGCTGCCGTGCTATCCCTGGGCAGTATGCAGATCCAGCCAACTGGCAGCAAGAGGCGGAGAATAGGAGTTAAAAGAAATTAGAATTAGCGCTATGTGATGCTGCTTTTTTTGTTTTTGTTCTATTGTGTGTGTATGTGTTGTCTGTGTAATAAAAATACAAATTTAATAAAAAAAGTAATTAGAATTAGAATGAATAGAATATAGAACAGAACCTAGAATATCTTGGAGGTCTTCTCCAGGACCACCTGCTCAAGCAGGAGGACCTATACTATTTAAGACGAACTGCTGTCCAGTCTCCTCTTAAAAACCTCCAGTGATGAAGCACCTACTTCTGAAAGCGAGGGGTTCCCCTGGTTAATTGTTCTTACCCTCCTTGTTTCTTCTCCTGCCTTCTGGTGCTTTGGAGAATAATTTGACCCCCTCTTCTTTGTGGCAGCCCTTCAAATTTTGGAATACTGCTATCATGTCACCCCTAATTCTTCTGTTCTGGACAAACCCAAATCCTGCAATGGTTCTTCATGTGTTTTGATCATCTTACTTGCTTTTCTCTGAACTTTTTCCAGTCTCAACATTTGAGACACCACATTTTTTGTAATGTGGCCAAACTGCATGCAGGATTCGAGGCGTGGCCTTACTAAGGCTTTATAAAGTGGCACTAATACTTTGCGTGATCTTGATTCTATGCCTCCGTTTATGCAACCCAGGACTGTTATGTCTTTTTGGCAGCTGCCGCACACAGCTGGCTCACGTTTAAGCGATTGTCCACTAGGAGACCAAGGTCCCTCTCGCAGTGACTGTTTTTGAGCCAGGTCTTGCCTAATCGGTACTTGCACCCTTGATTTTTCCTGCCTAAATATAAAACTTTGCTTGTCTCCACATTAAAATTCATTTTGTTGGGTAGGACCCAGTGTTCAGGTCTGTCAAAGCTCCATCTGGATCTTGAGCCTATCTTCTGGGCGTTAGCAACTGCTGCCAGCTTATTTTCGTTCCGCAAATTTGGTAAGTTCCCCTTCTGACCCCTCATGTGTGTGAGAAGACGCTGAAGAGTCCTGGGCCTAAGACGGAGCCTCCTGGGGGCCCAAAGGGCTTCCCTCCCTCCCTCCCTGTAGGCACGCAGAGGCCCCCCGAGGGACTCGTCGTTGAGGGCGGTTTCTCAGGCAGGTTGACGATGCCCGCCCCGCCTTCCTCTTCCTGGCCAAGACGCAGGTGGCGGCCCACTTTGCGCGAAGTCTTAAGCTCGCAACGTCCCCTATTCGGCTGGGCCCCTAATTTGGTCCCTTCGCCAAAGACGGAGCGGAGGCCGACTGGGCCTGGCCTGCTTTTCACGAGATCCTGTGGCTCCCAGGGCCTCGCGGGGGCTCCGCTGCTCCATCGCCGCTCGTGGGGCTCCGGGCCCGAGGAGTCCGCGCCGAAAGGGGCCTAACGGATCCATGGGCCTCCCCGCCGGACACCGGAAGATCTCCGATCGTTTCCGGGGCGGAGAAAAACCGTCCATCGGAGCCGGCGCTGATTGGTCAGAGGCAGTCATGGACCCGCCTTCACATCCGGTTCCGGAGGCCTGCGCCTGCGCACTCTTGGCGGGGAGCGTGCAAAGCGGTCCTCGCCGCTGCCATTACCGGAGTTTAGCGCGGAGGAGCGAAGGGAGTTCCTGGTCGTAGCCGTCGGGGCTGCCGGGCGCGGAGCCCTCGCTAGGGGAAGGCAAGTACGGGGCTCCCCTTCCCTCCCCGGGCCCCGCCTTCCGCCCCCCTCCCCCGGTTCGGCCGGTGTGTTTTGTGTGTGCGCTCGCGCGCGCGCCATGAAAGCTGGAAGGGCCTCCCGGCCGGTCTCTCCGCCTGCTCTGCGCGGGGCCCCGACGGTCGCCCCCCCCCCGCCCTCCCTCGGCCAGTGGCCCTTCCCGCCCCCCCCCACCGCATGGATAGGAGGCGTCTCCTCCCCCCCCCCCAGACGGGATGGCGGTTCCCGGCGTGCCTGCGGGGGAGGGGCGGCCTGCGGGGCCCCCGGGAGCAGCCCCTCCCCCTCCTCCCTCTGGGGCCCCTCCGTGCCGCAGCTGATTCCGGAGCTGCTCTGCGTCCCGCCGCCCCGACCTCGGCTTCCCGTGGAGCCCAAGACCCGCCTCGCCAGGCGGCTTTCGGGCCTCGGTGGGCGGCAGCCGGAGGAGACTGGGGGGGGGGGACTGTCTGGGGGAGCCGGCGGGTGGGCTGGGCCAGAACCCCCCCCCCCAACGCCCCCCCCCTCTTCTCCTGGCAAGGAGGCCGCTGCTTCTTTGGTCGCCCCCGCCAAGCCACCGATGCGGCCCAGCCGCCCTCAGGCTGCCTGGAGATGCCCCTGGGAGCCCTTTTGGAGTCCTTCCTCCGCAGGGAGGGAGGGAGGGAAAGCAGGCCAAGAGCCTGCAGCGAATTCTCCCTGCCCCAGGGCCACTTGCCTTTGGGCCTGGTAGCTGCCCTCCTGGAAGTTTCCATGTTGATGATCCTTTGTCCCCCATGCAGCCCTTGGTGGAAATCCACCCCGGTGCTTCTGAGGAGATCCCTTGGTGGGAGCCGCCTGGAGCTCTGAGCTGGGGCAGCTGTGAAGGAGCCACTGCCTGCCTTCTCTGAAGGGGACCCTCCGTTGGGACTGCGGGGTGACTGGTCCTCTCTGGTCCTCGCGGTGGTTCTGCGCTTTTGCAGAATCTCATTTATCCCCCTACAGACATTTTCTGGACGAAGCCCCCAAGGCCCTGTTGCCGCTGTGTCTTCTCTGCGGTTCTGCCTGACTGGCTTGTGCTGCTTCTGCTTCTCCCGGAGTTCCCTGTGCCTGGCCCTCCGTCAGAGATTGTCTCTGCTCTCTTCCCAGGTTGCGTTGCTCACCATGGCAGGAGTCTTCCCTTTCCGGGGCCCATGCCCCCCAATGCCCACCCCCTTGACTCCGTTGCCCGACTACATGTCGGAGGAGAAATTGCAGGAAAAAGGTACGGTCACGGCACGAGGCTTCGTCCCCACTGCCCCCATGCCGGCGGTTGGGTGGGGGGAATACCAGGGGCTGAGTGAAGAGGCTTTCATGCTGGAGGGGTGGGGTCCTCTCTCTCTTCAGCCCGAAAATGGCAGCAGCTGCAGGCAAAGCGCTATGCCGAGAAGAGGAAATTTGGCTTTGTGGATGCCCAGAAGGAGGACATGCCGCCTGAGCACGTGAGGAAGATCATCCGTGATCACGGAGACATGACCAACAGGAAATTCCGTCATGACAAGCGGGTCTATTTGGGGTGAGACTTGGGCCGGGACGTTGGGCAATTGCGCCGAGAAAGAGCCAGGCGGGAGGCTTGGCTGAGCCGTACGAATCTCCAGCGCAGGTGTTTTCATTGAGGAGATCTTTGGGCGAAGAGCGTTGTGGGAAGGGGATGCTTGGCGCTGCCCAGTAGATGCTGTGGGTGGTCAGGGGTCGAGTGCTGTGGTTCAGCTCGCAGCAGTTTGAGCCCCATGGATTGAATCCCTGCGTTTCCTGTCTTGGACGTTTTGCTAAGTCTCTTAAAAGGAGCTGAGCCCTAGAAGAGGAAGAGGAGAGGGTGAGCTGGTCACACCGCTTCAGCTTCTCCTCAGGGTGTGGAGCCTGAGGGGGCTGGCGGGTGGCCCCCTGGGCAGAGTCTCAACAGGGCGCACATATGAGAATCCCAAGGATTCCCTTGGCGCCCGGGCTCCCGGGAATCTCCTGCTGCAAGGGCCGGCGGTACTTTGCCTTCCCCTCTGCAGGCGGGGCCTCACGATGGAGGTCGGACAAGAAGCGGAAGCCGCAGAGACGCTAGGAATGTGCTCTATTATTCTAGGCTAGAATAGCAGAACCTTGGAATGCAGTGAGATTCCTGCAGATTTGGGCGAATAGCTGAGCAGACTTTTCCTGCCAGTCCTCCCCTGCATTGCTGCACAGGCTGTGCTGGCCAACCGGAATCCAGCAGTGGATACCACGTGCTTTTCCCCCTTTCCCCCCTCCCTCCCAGGGCCCTGAAGTACATGCCCCACGCAGTTCTGAAGCTCCTGGAGAACATGCCGATGCCCTGGGAGCAGATCCGGGACGTGCCTGTCCTCTACCATATCACCGGGGCCATTTCCTTCGTGAACGAGATCCCGTGGGTGATTGAGCCGGTGTACATCGCCCAGTGGGGGTAAGGGAGCCTCCCAGTCTGGTACTTGCGGGTGGGGGAGGGGCAGGCAGGTTGGCTGCGATCGGCCTGGCGCCGTGGCTGATTCCTGGCCTCGGATGCGTCCCAAGGTCCATGTGGATCATGATGAGGCGGGAGAAGAGGGACCGGCGGCATTTCAAGCGAATGCGCTTCCCGCCCTTTGACGATGAAGAGCCCCCCCTTGACTACGCGGACAACATCCTGGACGTGGAGCCCCTGGAGGCCATCCAGCTGGAGCTGGACCCGGAGGAAGACGCTCCCGTCTTGGACTGGTTCTACGACCACCAGCCCCTGAAGGACAGCCGCAAGTGCGTACCCCTACTCATTCCCTTCCGGGGGAGGAATAATAAATAGTGCCAAGTATCCCCATCCCCAGCCGGAGAACCGATGGGGTTCCAGGTCCCAGATTCAGGGTGGGGGGGGGGTGCTTGAACCCAGAGTAGGATGTCCTTTGCTGGGACATCGAAAGGGCCCCGGGCGCCTCCTGCTTCCTTCTGTCTCTGCAGTTCATGCTCTGACCTCGTGGAAGGTCCAGGAGAGCTGTGGAAATAGCCCCTCCCCCCAGGGGCTCCCCCAGGTTCTCCCAGGCAGAACGGAGGCTTTGTGGGAGGGGCAGTTGCTAAAGTGCCCCTCACCCCCCCCCCCCGTGACCTCTATCTCTTCTGGGCCTGCAGGTACGTCAACGGCTCCACCTACCAGCGATGGCAGTTCACCCTCCCCATGATGTCTACCCTCTACCGCCTGGCCAACCAGCTCCTCACAGACCTGGTGGACGACAACTACTTCTACCTCTTCGACCTGAAGGCCTTCTTCACATCCAAGGCCCTCAACATGGCCATTCCAGGGGGCCCCAAGTTTGAGCCCCTGGTTCGGGACATCAACCTGCAGTGAGTGGCAGAGACTTTGCCTGGGGGGCAGTCTGTGGGCGGGGCTTGCTTGTGGGACCCCCCTGCGTTGCCTCAGAGTGATGGTCAGAACGGGGCATGGTCAGTTGGTGGGTTGGTTTGGGGAAAAGAGCCTGAAGGGTTCACACACAAGAGTGTGTGTTGGGAGGGAGGGAGGGAGGGAGGGAGGAGGATCCCTTGACCTCTGGCTAGGATGGGGGGGGCATTGCCTGGGGGCCTCTCTGAGTGGCCCCCTCCCAAGGCAGATCTTCCGCTTCAAAGGGACGAGGACTGGAATGAATTTAATGACATCAACAAGATCATCATCCGGCAGCCGATCCGGACCGAGTACAAGATCGCCTTCCCCTACCTCTACAACAACCTTCCCCACCACGTCCACCTCACCTGGTGAGATCGGCTGCGCGGAGCTGCTGAGGTTGGCTGGCGGTGGGAAGAGCGGAGGGAGCGGAGAGGTGGGCTGGGCTGACCATTGGCAGGCTGGACGCTGGCCGGGAGGTTCAGTTGGCATTAAATCCAGTTCAGGCGCTGGCAGCGCCTGGAGAAGCTCTCTTGGGGGGCGGGGAGGGTCTCCTTTTGCTAAGAGCATCTCGTCCTCTGCAGGTATCACACCCCCAACGTGGTCTTCATCAAAACGGAGGATCCAGACCTGCCAGCTTTCTATTTTGATCCCCTCATTAACCCCATTTCACACAGACATTCGGTTAAGGTGAGACCGGTGGGGGTGCAAAAGCCTGCCCTTCCTGTTTCTGCCCTCTTCCGTCTCCGGAGGGAGCCTGGAGGGCCTTTCAAGCAGGAATGAAAACATACAGGGAAACCACCACCCCCGCCCCCAGGTGAGGGACTAAAGCAAATGAATAAGGAGTGTAAATAAGGGGATAAAATCCAGAAGAAGAATGGGAGAGGAGGGGGCTTGCAGGGAACCTTCTGCCCCGTCCGGAGGAGCCTTTGAAGGGGGAGGGGGTTATCTTGTTCCTGGGCTTCTCCGCCCGGCCCCCTTCCTAGACAAGGGGGGGGGCTCCCTCGGGGCCTCCGTGACACCACCTCTGATCCTCCCAGAGCCAGGAGCCGCTCCCTGATGACGACGAGGAGTTTGAGCTGCCAGAGTTTGTGGAGCCCTTCCTCAAGGAGACCCCTCTCTACACAGACAACACGGCCAACGGCATCGCCCTCCTCTGGGCACCGCGACCCTTCAACCTGCGCTCTGGCCGCACCCGGCGAGCCCTGGACATCCCTCTGGTCAAGAACTGGTAAGCCGGCTGAAGTGGCCCAATTGGCCCCCTTTCCCCCTGGGTGGCGCCCCTGACGGCTGCTCTCCTCTGGGGCTCTGGTTCTGGGCAGGCTGAGAACTCGCCGCTTTCCCCTCCCCGGCTGTCAGGTACCGGGAGCATTGCCCCGCCGGGCAGCCTGTGAAGGTGCGGGTCTCTTACCAGAAGCTCCTGAAGTACTACGTCCTCAACGCGCTCAAGCACAGGCCCCCCAAGGCCCAGAAGAAGAGGTGAGTGGGGGGCTCATTCTTGGGGTCTCCCGCCCCTTGGGAGGAGGTGGCAGCTCAGACTGGCTGGCGGGTAGAGGGGAGAGCCCAGCGTGCCCGCCCAGCGCCCCGCTCGTCTGCTGCCCCCAGGTACCTCTTCCGCTCCTTCAAGGCCACCAAGTTCTTCCAGTCCACCAAGCTGGACTGGGTGGAGGTGGGGCTGCAGGTCTGCCGCCAGGGCTACAACATGCTCAACCTCCTGATCCACCGCAAGAACCTCAACTACCTCCACCTGGACTACAACTTCAACCTGAAGCCCGTCAAGACCCTCACCACCAAGGTGCCTCCCCCCTTCCCTTCCCCTCTAGCAGGGAGCGGTGAGGCCCTCAGGCTGCCCTGCACGTCCCTCACCCGTGCTGCTTCCAGGAAACTGCGCCCGGGAGGGAGGGAGGGGGGCAAAGGAGCCTGCTGGGACTGTCCCTGCTGGACTGCCCTCTTCCTTGGGGCTCCCTAGTCGTCTGTCCCCCCCCAACCCCCCTCCAGGCGCTGCTCAGGGTCTCTCCTCTCGCTCGGTAGGAAAGGAAGAAGTCTCGTTTTGGCAATGCCTTCCACCTGTGCCGGGAGGTGCTGCGTCTGACCAAGCTGGTGGTGGACAGCCATGTCCAGTACAGGCTGGGAAACGTGGATGCCTTCCAGGTGGGTGGCGCCATCCTGTTGAACACCGGGACCGTGGGAGGTCCTGTGGCACACTGCAAGCCCCTCCCCCCCCCACCTGGCCCAGCGTATGTCCAGGAACACCCCCCCCCAAAAAAAAACCCTGAACCCTTAGCCGGGTGCCTCCTCTCAGCCCCGCTGCTTCTCCCCACAGCTGTCAGACGGCCTCCAGTACATCTTCGCTCACGTGGGGCAGCTGACTGGGATGTACCGGTACAAATACAAGCTGATGAGGCAGATCCGGATGTGCAAAGACCTCAAGCACCTCATTTACTACCGCTTCAACACCGTGAGTGCAGCTCAGCCGCTGGGGAGGTTCAGCCTCGGCTGCCATGCCCACGAGAGGGAAGTCAGGGGGGCCCATCCCGTTTCGGGCAGCTGTGAGGAGGGTCCCGGGTGCCTGGTTGTCCCTGTGAAGCCGACTCAGTGTTTCCTTCCCTTGTCCAGGGGCCGGTGGGGAAAGGCCCCGGCTGTGGTTTCTGGGCTCCTGGCTGGCGTGTGTGGCTCTTCTTCATGAGAGGGATTACGCCCCTGCTGGAGCGGTGGCTGGGGAACCTCCTGGCCAGGCAGTTTGAGGGTAAGCAGAGCCTCTGGCCGGGTTTAGTCCTGGAGCAGCAAAACGTCCCGCTTGCAACTCCTCCAGTAGCTTTGGGCCGTTTGTGGTCCTGGAAAGGTTTCCTGAAGGTTCATTCATCCCTCAGAAGTGCCACGGGAACCACTTGGCCTCCTCCCCAGCCGGATCCTAAAAGCTCCCGGGCACTAGGTCCCCTGGTCCACTGGCTCTCCCGCCTCTAGTGGAGAGATTTATAACTGAGGAGCTTCACCCCACGGTAGGCGGTGGTCTGCCCTGGTGGTTACTGTGGCACTCAGCAACAGGAGAGAGAAGACCAGATCATTTGGCCTTCCCTAGTGGGGATCCCTGGGCTTGACCTCTCCCCTCCCTTCACTGCTGGCCCAGGTGGGTAGCAGAGTTGGTGACGCTTGAAGCCATCAGAGCAGCCAAGGGTAACCGGGTGTCAATCCTGGCTGAATAAATTTCACCCAGGACCCTCTGCGGCTCCAGGCCAAAACAGATTCTGTCGCGGCTGGGCAAGTTGTTGCAATTCTCCCCCATTTCCCCTGCTGCTTCTGTGCTGTGGTTGATCACTTTTTCTCTAAAAACCAAAGTCCTTTCAAATCAACCTGAGAGCTTCCCTGTTATCCTGGGGAGGCCAAGTGATCTCCTGGAAGGTCCAGGGAGCGACCATCCAGGGAGTCTCTTTCTCACCCTTCCTTCCAGGCCGCCATTCAAAGGGGGTGGCCAAGACTGTCACCAAGCAGCGGGTGGAGTCCCACTTCGACCTGGAGCTGCGGGCGGCAGTGATGCACGACATCCTGGACATGATGCCTGAGGGGATCAAGCAGAACAAGGCCCGGACCATCCTGCAGCACCTGAGTGAGGCCTGGCGGTGCTGGAAGGCCAATATCCCTTGGAAGGTGAGTCCCCCTCCCTCCCTCCCTCTGAATGGGGCCGGTCGTTCAGGTGGGCCAGCTTTTCCTTTCCCTCCTGTCCCACCGCAGGTCCCGGGGCTGCCAACTCCCATCGAGAACATGATCTTGCGGTACGTGAAGGCCAAAGCGGACTGGTGGACCAACACAGCGCATTACAACCGGGAGCGCATCCGCCGCGGGGCCACTGTGGACAAGACGGTCTGCAAGAAGAACCTGGGCCGCCTGACTCGCCTCTACCTGAAGGCCGAGCAGGAGAGGCAGCACAACTACCTGAAGGTAGGCAGCCCCTTGTGCCTCTCGCTGGGGGAGGCAGGCCGGCCTGCCGCAGGCGGCAAAGCTTTGACCCTGCTGCTGTGGTTCGTCTGCAGGACGGGCCGTACATCACCGCGGAGGAGGCTGTGGCCGTTTACACCACCACGGTGCACTGGCTGGAGAGCCGGCGCTTCTCCCCCATCCCTTTCCCTCCCCTCTCCTACAAGCACGACACGAAGCTCCTGATCCTGGCCCTGGAGAGGCTGAAGGAGGCTTACAGGTACCCTGGGGGGGGGGGGGCTGGCTAAAGGTGGGAGGGGGGAATGGGGAGGGGCTCAGCATCTCCCACAGCGCAGCACCCAAGCCCTCTTTGGTGAAAAGGCCTTCCTTGTTTTTGCCCCGACTCTTTCCCACGCTGAGCCTATTGGGCCGCGAGTGCCTCCTTTTGTGTGGAGATCCCACTGGCTTCACCTGCCTCCTTGCTTACCTGACTTGCTTCCTGGAGCTCCCTCTGAAAGGGTCTGAGCTGCCCTCCCAAACCGCACTTCCTTCCCCCAGTGTGAAGTCTCGTCTGAACCAGTCCCAGCGGGAGGAGCTGGGGCTGATCGAGCAGGCCTATGACAACCCTCACGAGGCCCTTTCGCGCATCAAGCGACATTTGCTGACCCAGCGAGCCTTCAAGGAGGTGAGCCTCGGCAGGAGGGGAGGGCAGCCTTGATCAAGCCTTTCGCACCAGTGGCTGTGCCGTACGAGGGCCTGACGCACGGCTGCCCTGATCAGCGTGTTCCTTGGTCAGGTGGGCATCGAGTTTATGGACCTCTACAGCCACCTGGTCCCTGTCTATGACGTGGAGCCCCTGGAGAAGATCACAGACGCCTACCTGGACCAATACCTGTGGTACGAGGCAGACAAGAGACGCCTCTTCCCTCCGTGGATCAAACCAGCCGACACGGAGCCCCCTCCGCTGCTGGTATACAAGTGGTGCCAGGGTGAGTCTGGGCGTAGGGTCTCCCCAGTGAAGACCGGGTGGCCTGAATTGAGAGGCAGTGATGGAGGGAGGAAAGAGCAGGATGGGGAGGGGGGGGCATCTGTCGTTCTTCCAGGACAGCGGAGAAGGATGTGACCGGCCAGCCAGGCCTCTGGTCCCGACTGGTGCAGGGTGCAAAGGGGGCCCTTCCTCCCTTGCAATCTTCCCACGTGTTTTTGGCGGCTTCCAGGCATTAACAACCTGCAGGACGTGTGGGAGACCAGCGAAGGGGAGTGCAACGTCATGCTGGAGTCCCGCTTTGAGAAGATGTACGAGAAGATCGACTTGACGCTGCTTAACAGGCTGCTGCGTCTCATCGTTGACCACAACATCGCCGACTACATGACAGCCAAGAACAACGTGGTCATCAACTACAAGGTAGGCTGAGCTGGCAGCTGGGCTCCCGGTGCAGGCGTGACCCCGGAGGCGCCCTTCACCCTCTTCTCCTCCCCCTCCCCAGGACATGAACCACACCAACTCCTACGGGATCATCCGGGGCCTGCAGTTCGCCTCCTTCATTGTCCAGTACTACGGGCTGGTGATGGATCTGCTGGTGCTCGGCCTGCACCGCGCCAGTGAGATGGCCGGCCCCCCGCAGATGCCCAACGACTTCCTCAGCTTCCAAGACTTGGCCACAGAGGTGGCCCACCCGATACGCTTGTTCTGCAGATACATCGACCGCATCCACATCTTTTTCAGGTGCCAATTGGGGAGGGGGGCACTTGGCATGCCTGGCAGGGACAGCGCTGCTCTGATTTGAGCCCCCCCCCCTCCCAAAGACATTGCCCTTTTCCCACCAGTTGGGTGTGTGGGGCCCTCAGGGGAGGGAGCTGTGTCCTGGCAGGGCCCAGGGATCATGGACTCAAAGAGGTGTCGTGATCCTCGTCTGTCCTCCTTGATTCTCAGCAGCTGCTTTGCCTGTCCAGCAAGCTGGGAGCAGCCTGCTTGTAGTCCCAGGGCCGGGCTGGGCTATTTGGTCAGCCTGGGGGGTCTCGCAGGCAGACCACTGGCAGTCCACCTGTCCTGGGCCCCACCCCATCTCCAGGGACAGCGCGTAGAGAGGGTTGACGCCTCTGGGCTGCCGTTCTGCAGGTTCACGGCGGATGAGGCCAGGGACCTGATCCAGCGCTACCTGACCGAGCATCCGGATCCAAACAACGAGAACATCGTGGGCTACAACAACAAGAAGTGCTGGCCTCGTGATGCTCGCATGCGCCTCATGAAGCATGACGTCAACCTGTGAGTGTGTGGCCGGCAGAGGGGCTGCCCTCCCAGAGGGGCGGAGGCTGGAGGGGCAGCCCGTAAACCTGGTGCTTCTCCCTGGCAGGGGCCGTGCCGTCTTCTGGGACATCAAGAACCGGCTGCCGCGCTCCGTCACCACGGTGCAGTGGGAGAACAGCTTTGTGTCTGTGTACAGCAAGGACAACCCCAACCTGCTTTTCAACATGTGCGGCTTCGAGTGTCGCATCCTGCCCAAGTGCCGGACGAGCTACGAAGAGTTCACCCACAAGGACGGGGTGTGGAACTTGCAGAATGAGGTGGGTGTCTTCCGGGGGGGGGGCAGGTGGGGGCTGACAAAATGCCACCCCCTCAAGCTCATCGCTCTCTGCTCTCGCAGGTGACCAAGGAACGCACCGCCCAGTGCTTCTTGCGCGTGGACGATGAGTCCATGCAGCGGTTCCACAACCGGGTCAGGCAGATCCTGATGGCCTCCGGCTCCACCACCTTCACCAAGGTAGGGGGGCCGGGAGGAGGGAGGGGGTCTCCACTGAGGCGGCACCGGCAAGAGGAGCACCTAAACTCCCGTCCCTCCTCCTCCCCCGCTGGCAGATCGTGAATAAGTGGAACACGGCCCTGATCGGCTTAATGACCTACTTCCGGGAGGCCGTGGTGAACACCCAGGAGCTGCTGGACTTGCTGGTGAAGTGCGAGAACAAGATCCAGACTCGGATCAAGATTGGCCTGAACTCCAAGATGCCCAGCCGCTTCCCGCCCGTGGTCTTCTACACCCCCAAGGAGCTTGGGGGGCTGGGCATGCTCTCCATGGGCCACGTCCTGATCCCTCAGTCTGACCTCAGGTGCGGAGAGGCGGTTGAGCTGTCTCCTGGGGAGGGCCGGTTGACCTCCGCCCCCTGGGTTGAGCAAGTCGGGTCTGCTCCTTAGGTGGTCCAAGCAGACGGACGTGGGCATCACTCACTTCCGGTCCGGAATGAGCCACGAGGAGGACCAGCTGATCCCCAACCTGTACCGGTACATCCAGCCGTGGGAGAGTGAATTCATCGACTCCCAGCGGGTGTGGGCCGAATACGCCCTCAAGCGGCAGGAAGCCATTGCTCAGAACAGGTGGGTTGCTGGGAGGGGGGAAAGCGGACCCTCGGCCAGACTCAGGAGGAGGAGGAGGAGGAAGAAGCCCGGTGCAGGGCGAGTTCCCACTGGGGGATCATCCCCTGGAGTGGCTCTTCTGGCCTCCACCCCAACGCTAAGGCAGGATTTGCACGCTGCCTTTAAAAGAGCCCCCCGATTCATCGGTCTGCAACCAGAAGCAAACCGAACGGGCTGGTTCCATAGATGGTGCCTGGCCCAGAACCAGTTAGGCCAGGTTTGAAAGGGACCGGGCTTAGCGTATCAGTGTGAATGTCAGCCTCCGGGTCCTCCCTGGCCCTGGTGAGGCGGCCTTTGGCTCAGCAAGCATTCAGCCCCTTCTCCCTGTGGCAGGCGCCTGACCCTGGAGGACCTGGAGGACTCGTGGGACAGAGGCATCCCACGCATCAACACCCTCTTCCAGAAGGACCGTCACACGCTGGCCTACGACAAGGGCTGGAGGGTCAGGACGGATTTCAAGCAGTACCAGGTTTGCCTCCCCCCCCCCCCAATGCTCCCCAGCGTGCCCTCCTCCTGGTAGCGGGTGCTGTGGGCGAACCCGACGATCCCTTCTCCCCCCTCCTCCCTCCCTCCAGGTGCTGAAGCAGAACCCCTTCTGGTGGACCCACCAGCGCCACGACGGGAAGCTCTGGAACCTGAACAACTACCGCACGGACATGATCCAGGCCCTGGGCGGGGTGGAGGGCATCCTGGAGCACACGCTCTTTAAGGGCACCTACTTTCCCACCTGGGAGGGGCTCTTCTGGTGAGGATCCCTCCGTGCCAGGGCCTTTGGGGAGCAGGGGGGGGGGCTGCGGGCACCTCCTGGCGTGACGCCTCCTGCTCTCCCGCCCATCCAGGGAAAAAGCCAGTGGCTTCGAGGAGTCCATGAAGTGGAAGAAGCTGACCAACGCCCAGCGTTCGGGTCTCAATCAGATCCCCAACCGGAGGTTCACCCTCTGGTGGTCTCCCACCATCAACAGGGCCAACGTGAGTCACGCTGCCGTCCGGTGCCACGGGGGTACCCTTGGGGATTGGTCCGGCAGGGCTTTGGGGGTGAGGGTGGTGAAGGGGGCCCCTGTGCTAAGGCTCGATGAGGCCTCACCCCTCTCGCCCTCCCCCCTGGCAGGTCTACGTGGGCTTCCAGGTGCAGCTGGACCTGACTGGCATCTTCATGCATGGCAAAATCCCCACGCTGAAGATCTCCCTGATCCAGATCTTCCGGGCTCACTTGTGGCAGAAGATCCACGAAAGCATCGTCATGGACCTCTGCCAGGTGAGACTCCTTCGGCTCCTCCCCTAACAGGCAACCTCCAAGCCAGGGGGGTTTGGGGCCCCCTCCCCACTCGCTCCCAACCTCCCTTCCTCCCTCTCGGCCGATTCCAGGTGTTTGACCAGGAGCTGGACGCCTTGGAGATTGAGACAGTGCAGAAGGAGACCATCCACCCCAGGAAGTCCTACAAGATGAACTCCTCCTGCGCGGACATCCTCCTCTTCGCCTCCTACAAGTGGAACGTCTCCCGGCCCTCCCTGCTGGCAGACTCCAAGTAAGCCCCCTGGGGTTGGAGGTGGGAGATGGGGGCTCCTCCCCAGCCGCCCCCTCCCGCCTGCTTTTCCCATGCTGACGGCCCCCTGCCCTTCCCCCTCCTCTTCCGCTGCTGCTGCTGCTGCTCAGGGACGTGATGGACAGCACCACCACCCAGAAGTACTGGATCGACATCCAGCTGCGTTGGGGAGACTATGATTCACATGACATCGAGCGTTACGCCCGGGCAAAGTTCCTGGACTACACTACGGACAACATGAGCATCTACCCCTCCCCCACCGGGGTCCTCATTGCCATTGACCTGGCCTACAACCTGCACAGGTGAGGAGGGGGGCAGGGACCCGGCACACAGGGTGGTGGGTCAGCCGCAGAAAGCAGGGCTCTCTCGGGTGGGGGTAGGGAGGGGGCAGAGTTCTGGCCCTCAGGGACTGACGCTCTTCCCCGCCCTCCTCCCAGCGCCTACGGGAACTGGTTCCCAGGGAGCAAGCCCCTGATCCAGCAGGCCATGGCCAAGATCATGAAGGCCAACCCGGCCTTGTACGTGCTGAGGGAGCGGATCCGCAAGGGGCTGCAGCTTTACTCCTCGGAGCCCACCGAGCCCTACCTGTCCTCGCAGAACTACGGGGAGCTCTTCTCCAACCAGATCATCTGGTTTGTGGACGACACCAACGTCTACAGGGTCACCATCCACAAGGTGAGGGGCTCTGGGCTGCCCCTCCCTGGCAGTCGGGGGGAAGGGGAGGGCCTGAGCACCTCCTGATCAGCAGCCGCTCCTTCCAGACCTTCGAGGGGAACCTGACCACGAAGCCCATCAACGGGGCCATCTTCATCTTCAACCCTCGGACCGGGCAGCTCTTCTTGAAGATCATCCACACTTCCGTCTGGGCTGGGCAAAAGCGTTTGGGCCAGGTGAGGTCATGGGCCCCCTGGGCCTCTGCTTGGAGGAGGGAGGGAGGGAGGGAACCCCCTTCTCATGCCCCTGCTGCCCCCTTTCTTGCCAGCTGGCCAAGTGGAAGACGGCGGAAGAGGTGGCGGCTCTGATCCGGTCCCTGCCTGTGGAGGAGCAGCCCAAGCAGATCATCGTCACCCGGAAGGGCATGTTGGATCCCTTGGAGGTAGGCCGAGCGGGGGCAGGAGAGGAGAGGGAGGGAGGGAGGCGTCTCCTCCTCCCTCTGTGGCCGTAGCCTGGAGCTCTGGACAATGACCGGTGGGACCCCTCATCTCCCCCAACAGGTACACCTCCTGGACTTCCCCAACATTGTGATCAAGGGCTCGGAGCTGCAGCTTCCCTTCCAGGCCTGCCTGAAGGTGGAGAAGTTTGGGGACCTCATCTTGAAGGCGACCGAACCCCAGATGGTCCTCTTCAACCTTTACGATGACTGGCTGAAGACCATCTCTTCCTACACGGTGAGCCCCCTGCCGTTCCCACACGGGCACACTCGAAGGGCCGGCTGCGCCTGGACGGGCGCCAAGCGGCCCCCGCCCCTCCCCCAGGTGCGCGTGGGATGCCAATTCCCTTCGCCTTCCCTCCCAGGCCTTTTCCCGCCTGATCCTCATCCTGCGGGCGCTGCACGTGAACAATGATCGGGCCAAAGTCATCCTGAAGCCGGACAAGACCACCATCACCGAGCCTCACCACATCTGGCCCACCTTGACCGATGAGGAGTGGATCAAAGTGGAGGTGCAGCTGAAGGACCTGATCTTGGCCGACTATGGCAAGAAGAACAAGTAGGTGGCCCTCTTGGCCTCCCTTGGTGTGGAGGAGGGCCGAGGTTGAGGCCGGGGGTGGGGGTGGGGGGGATCTTGGCCAGCGCCCTGAAGCCCCAGCGGAGGGGCTCTGGAGGCTTCCGTCTGCCAACCCGCCCTGTCCCACTCGCTCTTTGCCAGTGTGAACGTGGCTTCCTTGACCCAGTCCGAGATCCGGGACATCATCCTCGGCATGGAGATCTCAGCGCCTTCCCAGCAGCGGCAGCAGATCGCAGAGATCGAGAAGCAGACCAAGGAGCAGAGCCAGCTGACGGCCACCCAGACGCGGACGGTCAACAAACACGGCGACGAGATCATCACATCCACCACCAGCAACTACGAGACCCAGACCTTCTCCTCCAAGACCGAGTGGCGGGTCAGGTGCGTGGCGGCAGCCCAGAGGGAGGGAGGGAGGGAGGGAGGGCCGGCTCCCTGCTCAGGTGCCGCTTGGCCCAGGCGGTCACACCCTTTGCTTCCTCCCCCAGGGCCATCTCTGCCGCCAACCTGCACTTGCGCACCAACCACATCTACGTCTCCTCGGATGATATCAAAGAGACCGGCTACACCTACATCCTGCCCAAGAACGTCCTGAAGAAGTTCATCTGCATCTCCGACCTGCGAGCTCAGGTGTGCCCCCCCCCCCAGGGACCCCTTTTGGCTCAGAGTCTCCCTCCTCTCTGCTTCTGCATCACGTTTTGAGAAGGGAGGGGGGAGCCAGTAAGGCCTCTGGGCTTTGCCTCTCTGAGGAGGCCACCAAGAGCGCCCGCCCGGATATCTTTGCCCCCTCACACGTCCCAGGAGTTTCAGCCGAGTGCCCCTCGTGGGCCCGCCTCCCTTTGCCCAGGGCCTCGGCTGCCAGTGCCTGGGTGACCCGGCCCCTGTTCCCCCAGATTGCGGGATACCTCTATGGGGTGAGTCCCCCAGACAACCCCCAGGTGAAGGAGATCCGGTGTATTGTGATGGTGCCTCAGTGGGGAACCCATCAGACCGTCCACCTCCCCGGCCAGCTGCCCCAGCATGAGTACCTGAAGGTGAGCCATCTTTTTGGGGTGCCCCAGGTGTGCGTGGGGTCCCTGGGGGGTCTTTCGTGTCTCCAGAGGAGGCCGTTGGGTGCTGCTGTCTTGCGGGGAGGGAGGGAGGGGCCTCTCTGCTGTTAACACTGCTTGACACCACCACCGTCCCCGGCTTCTGCCCCCAACGTAGGAAATGGAGCCTCTGGGGTGGATTCACACCCAACCCAACGAGTCCCCCCAGCTCTCCCCACAAGATGTGACCACCCACGCCAAAGTCATGGCCGAGAACCCCTCCTGGGACGGGGAGAAGACCATCATCATCACCTGCAGGTCAGTCTGGGCGCTCGCTCGCTCGCTCGTCGCCTGGGGGGAGGAGCCGATGGGCCCCCTTCGCTGACCGGCCCCTCCTCCCACAGCTTCACTCCGGGCTCCTGCACCCTGACCGCCTACAAGCTGACCCCCAGTGGCTACGAGTGGGGCCGGCAGAACACGGACAAGGGCAACAACCCCAAGGGATACCTGCCCTCCCACTATGAGCGGGTGCAGATGCTGCTCTCCGACCGCTTCCTGGGCTTCTTCATGGTGCCGGCCCAGAGCTCCTGGAACTACAACTTCATGGGTGAGCGGGGGAGACGCCGGGGGTCCAGAGCCCCCACGGGCCCCGCATGTCACAACCAGCCCGTTGCCCTTGCTGCGGGCCACGGAATGGCAGAAGCGGCGTGAGGAGTGGGGAGGGCACCGCTTCCGCTGTCCCCTCTGCAGCACTCCCCCCCCCCCCCGCGAGGGTCCCTGGCCGTTTTGGGGTCTGGAGCTGGACTCTCCTCCCTTGCAGGCGTCCGGCATGACCCCAACATGAAGTACGAGCTGCAGCTGGCCAACCCGAAGGAGTTCTACCACGAGGTCCATCGTCCCTCCCACTTCCTCAACTTCGCCCTCCTGCAGGAGGGGGAGGTCTACTCGGCAGACCGGGAGGATCTCTATTCCTAGACTGGCAGCCGCCCTCCCCCCACCCTCACCCCGTTGGGCTTGTGTGAAGAAGAAGACAACGTGTTTCTGTTTCTGTATAGTGTCCGCCTGACCTTTCAGTTGTTTAATAAAATTTTGTATGCTGTAAAGGCGTCTCTTGTGGAGCCTCTCAGCTGCTCAGCCCCTCCCGAAAGGCTCCGCTCAGTTGGGGGGGGGCAGGAAGGGGGGGAGGGAACCAGGCTGGCAGGACTTGGGGGCGATCCTGAGGCCAACCAGCCTGCACGAGGACTGGGGCGGGCGGGGGGGGGAACCTGGGCTGGAGCCCCTCCCCGAGGGAAAGGACCACTTTCGCTTCCCCTCCGAAGGGAAAGCGGCGACACACGCAGGCCGGCCGTCCCGCCCGCTCTTTCCGAGCCCCCTGCGCTGCTTCTGGCGCGGGGAATCGGCTTCAGCGCCACCCGCCTTCCGCGCGCCTGGACAGCGGCCGGAGGCAGCTTCGGGGCGTCCCCCGCCGAGCGGCTGGGCCAGCTGTAGGCCGAGTCCTGCCAGGGACGCCTCTCCGGGCGCGGGCGAGCGAGGCGGGGCGAGCGAGGAGGTGGAAGGCGGGGCGGCGCCGCCTCTTCTGCCGCCCGAGCGCAGTCGCCGTTGGGGCGCGCTGGGGCAGCGCCGCCGTCGCCTGTCCGGAACCGGAGCGCGGCGGCGGGGCGGATGGAGGCGGCCTACGTGTACCGCCTGGCGGCCGCGCTGGGCTCAGAGCTACAGCGGCTCTCGGAGGACTTCGGGACGGCCGCCCTGGCCGGGCTGGTCGCGCAGGTGGTGAGGCTCCTGGAGTTGCTGGAGACGCTGGCGGCGGGCGGGCTCGGCGGGGCTCCCGAACCGCTGCTGGGAGCGTCGTCGGACGAGGAAGCGCCCGGTGCCGCCGCCGCCGCCGCAGAGGATTCGCGGCAGGTGCGAAGGGCAGCGCGCTCCCCGGCCGGGAAGGCTCCGGCGTTTCCCCGCGGCCGGGCACGGGCGGCCCCATTGCGCGCCCTCCCCGGTGGCGGCTTGGGCGGAGGGGGGCGGGAGATCGGGGGGCCCGAGTCTGCGTCCCCATCCCGGCTGGCCCGCGCCTCCCCTGCGCCGCCGGCTGCGGAGCGCTTGGCGCAGGTCGAAGCGAGCCGTGCGCTTCTTCCCTCGGCAGGTGGCGGAGCAGCGGCTGGCCGAAGCCCTGCAGCGGGAGCGGCGCCTCCAGAGCCGGCTGGCCCAGCTGGAAGAGGAGCAGCAGCGCGCCTTGAGCCGCCTGGCGGGGGGCCAAGCCCAGGAAGGTGAGCGGGGGGGGGGCTTTCCTGGAGAGCCCTGGCCGCTGCCCTGCCGCTTCTGCCGGAGCTTTCTCTGCGCACCCACCTGCTGCTTCGCCCCGCTTGGACTTTGAGCTGCGGGGACTCAGCGGCCGTTTGGGCGACTTCCTTGTTTTGGTCCTGTGAAGCGCCGGCCGGGGGGGGGGGCGGGTGGGGGGGCATGGGGTGCCCTTTAACAGACCTCGCTTAGCTTGCATGGCTGCAGTGAGCGATTCCACGGGTGCGTGCGTGTTTGTGTGTGTGTGTGCGCGCGTGCGTGCTTGTGAGGCGGAGAGAGCAGCTGCATTTGTACAACAGGCCTCTCTGGAGGGGGCGGGGTGTTCCGCAATTCTAGCCTGGTTGCTTAAGTCATCAGGCCTGGTGTTGTCCTGTCTGGGGAGGGCAGCAGCCTCCCGGTGGTCTCCCTTGTGCGGCCCTGCTCCAGGCTCCGTGGCTGGATGGGCCAGGAGAGCATCCGGAGCCAAGCTGGACTGGAGAGAAGCAGAGGGAGGCTCCCTTCATCACCCGAAGTTTCCAGCTATGCATCAGGAGTTGCAGCTCAGCCAGTAATGAAATCTGGGCCTCCGGAGAGGAAAGGCAGGCGTGAGCCTTGTTGGGTGCCCAGCATAGCCTGGCGCTGCTGCCTTTCAGGATGCCACTCCCTGGCAGGGAGGAGGGGGGGCCCCTCCTCCTTTGGCCGACTCTTCCCAAGGGAGGGGGTTAAACTCGCCCCAGAGGGCTCTGAAGCTCAGGGCCTGTCAGGTGATGTGAATAATTCCACCTGCAGGTTTCCCATGGAGCTTTCTGTGCAGATCAGTGGGCTTTCTCAGTTCTTGCCATCTTTTGTCTTCCATCGGCTGTTTAATTGGTTTTATTACAATGTCCCAGTTTGTGGGAGCTACGCAGCGTCATTGGGAGCTTACAGGTCTGAAGGAACATAAACAATTAAACAAGTAAATGCACCTTGAATGCTGTCATCGGGTAACTCTTGATTGGGAAAGTAGCTGAAGAGCTAAGTGGCTGCCAGGGTGGGTCCCTGGCATTGTCCCTCGGAGCCCCCATGTGCCAGAGGAGCAGGAGATGCTGCCAGGGCACCCGATGTCCGTGGGCATCCTGCCTGCTGCGGCTTGAGCCTCCTTCAAGGTCTCCCTTTGCTGCTTACTTCCCGCATGAGAGGCACCTTCTCCTGCCCGTGAGTGCTGCGAATGGGCATCAGCCTTGCGAGGTTCCTTCGGCCCAAAGCTCAGCCAAGTGATGGCAAAGCCAAAGGGATGCCACAAAGCCGTTTTCTGTCCCACCCCAGACGGCCCCGGGCGCCAAGAGCGGGAGCTGATGCTGCAGCTGAAGGAGGTGGTGGACCGTCAGCGGGACAAGATCCGTGCCCAGGACCACGAGATCCAGCGCAAGGCCTGCGACACGGAGGCTGTGAGTGCCAGCGGGTCCAGACGGAGGGGAAGCCAGGGCGGGGGGCCTTCCACCTCCCCCAGTTGCTGAGGGCCGTTGTGGCTCTGTCTTTGCAGCTGCAGGAGCAGCTCAGCCGCTTCATGACCATGAACGAGAACCTGCGCCGGAAGCTGGCTGCGGTGCAGGTCCAGCTCAGGAGCGCCCTGGAGAGGAAGGGGGAGGCGGAGGCCCTCTGGGAAGCGGAAAGGCGTGGCAGAGCAGCGGAGCCCGCCAGGACTGGCAGCCCCACGGTGAGAGGGACAGCGCCTGGAGGGAGGGCAAAGAGGGCTCAGGGCAACCTGGAGGGGCCATGGCCTCCTCGACCCCCTCCTCCCTCTGGATGCACAAGAGCCCTGTGGACCACCACAGAGGGCGCTGCCAACCGTACGAGGCAGACCAGATTAGAAACCGACTCCACAGGAAGACCCCAGGGAGTCGGGGAGGGCCAGCTGAGCCTTTTCCTAAGGCTGCCCTGCATGCCTGGCCTTGCTGAGCTTCTGCCCCACTTGAGGCCTTCTGGACGGCTTCTCCAAGGCCATCGCAGTGCCTCCCTACGGCACCTTTTGTCCTCCTAAGCTGGGCTCCAAGTCGCCTTGGGATGGGGGGAGCGCTGGAGGGGCATCCCGCTGGGGAGCATGAGGCTGATGGCACCCCGAGTCCAGCCTGGGCGCTTTCCAGGCGAAAGGGGGAGGTGGTGCCCACAAGCAGGTGGCCACCCACCAGCTTCCTTTTATTCATGGTTTTGGGCATGACTTCGGACTGACCTGGGTGGCTCACAGAGCAAGGCAATGTAAATGAACCCCATCTTTCCTTAGGAACGGGAGGAGGGGGATGTGGGAGGGGCTACAGTCCCCCCAGAACACCCCCCTGACCGGCGCAGCTTCTCGAAGGAAGAGCTGGAACAGATCCTTCAAGAACGCAACGAGCTCAAGACCAGCCTCTTCTTGGTGGAGGAGGAGTTGGCCTACTACCAGCGGTCAGTCGGTCTCCCTGGGTATGAAGTGGGGGGAGCTTCTCTCCTGACGGACCCATGGCAGCCCCACAACTGCCTTTGCTGCAGGAGAGCTGGACTGATTCTGGTAGGGAGGCCCACGTTCGTCTTCTGATGGAGTAGCTGCTGCAGGGGTCTCTATATGGGCCGGGGGGGGGGGGTGTCCAGCCCTGCAGAAAATACGGGGTGGTACCAACCCCGGGACCGTCCCTCTTCTTTGGAGTCTCCTGCCAAGAGTCAGCTTGTCCCCGTCAGAAAGCTTCTGGCCCTGGAGAGCGGATTGTTGGGATGGGTGGCTGTTGAAATAAAGGAAATAATAAGTTCTTCTGAAGACCACAACATCTGTGGTCCTTCGCCTTATCCTGCAGTGCTGCTGTCATCATCTTTTACTTTTCACCCATTGGAAAAGCAGTGGGTTTTTTGCCTGTCCTCCGCTGCCCCCCCCCAAGGGACACCTGTCCAGCCTCTCTTTAAACACCTCCAGCCCCCAAGCTGTTTAAAGAGCGCTTAGTGTTCGGAAGCCCTTTCCACCAAAACACTCCTAATTTAAACCCTAATTTCTTCCTCGCCTTCGGCAACCAGCCTGGAAAATTCAGACTGGTCATCTACCTGGTGGCCATTTGGTGCTTGAAGGTGGCTGCCATGTCTCCTCGTGGCTTTCTTTTCCCCAGGAAGTTTCTCCAGTTTGCCAGGCTCCTTCTGTGGTGTCCGGAGCTGGTCCCAGGCACGGCCCCTTGGCTCCTTCCCCATGAGGCTTGGCCTTGCTCACCTGCCCAGGGAGCCGGAGGCCAAGCCTACCAACTCACCTGGAGACAGATGGAAGGGACCTGGGAGATCTTCTAGTCCAATCTCCTGCTTAAGCATGGTACTCTAGAGCAGTGTTTCTCAACCTTGGCAACTTGAAGATGTCCGGACTTCAACTCCCAGAATTCCCCAGCCAGCATTCGCTGGCTGGGGAATTCTGGGAGTTGAAGTCTGGACATCTTCAAGTTGCCAAGGTTGAGAAACACTGCTCTAGAATATGAAAGTTTGCATAAAATTCCTTCCTATGCAAGGATTGAGGAACATTTGAAGTGTCTAGGACAGTGTTTCTCAACCTTGGCAACTTGAAGATGTCCGGACTTCAACTCCCAGAATTCCCCAGCCAGCATTCGTTGGCTGGGGAATTCTGGGAGTTGAAGTCCGGACATCTTCAAGTTGCCAAGGTTGAGAAACACTGCTCTAGAATATGAAAGTTTGCATAAAATTCCTTCCTATGCAAGGATTGAGGAACATTTGAAGTGTCTAGGACAGTGTTTCTCAACCTTGGCAACTTGAAGATGTCCGGACTTCAACTCCCAGAATTCCCCAGCCAGCATTCGTTGGCTGGGGAATTCTGGGAGTTGAAGTCCGGACATCTTCAAGTTGCCAAGGTTGAGAAACACTGCTCTAGATCATTTCAGACAAGTGGCCGTCCAGTGTCTTCTTAAAAGCCTCCAGTGTTGGAGCGCCTCCTTAGTTCCCGCTTGCTTCTCTCCTTGATTAGTTTCCATCTGTTGCTTCTTGTCCTGCCTTCAGGTGCTTTGGAGAATAGGTGGAACCCCCCCCTTCTTTGTGGCAGCCCTTTGACATTGGAATCCTGCTATCATGTCACCCCGAGTTTAGGTAGTCTCCAAAAAACCAAGTTGGTTTGAAGTTAGAGGAAGGAGTGAAAGGAGCTTATGTCCCTGGGCGAGGGGGAATAATTAACATAGTCCCCCTGAGCCTCCAATATAAGAAGCTTTTAAAAAGCTTAGGAAACAAGCAAATGACATTTGCTTCAGGAATCTGATTATCTTTAAAAATGGGGTTAAAACACTTAGCCAGAAAACTGCGTTTGAATTTTGAACATTGGCGTATGCTGAGCCTTGTACGTCTCTACAGGTAGGAAATTCTATGTAATCAACTTTTTTTTACAATTCCTGACTTTTTGCATCCCATAAAACTACTTTTCATTAACTTCTTTTGAGCTAAAATATAATTTACAAGCAGTTTCGTTTCTGAGCTCACTAATGAAATCATTGCATCATTTTAAAAAAATCTTATACAGAAACATTATTTTATTATGATTGGGTTGCCCTAATCCTAACTTTAATTCCCGAACTTCCGGTTTGCCCGTAGGGCCAGCTTTCCGCGCTCCGGAGGCTACAGGGAAGCTCCTAAAGCCTCCGGAGGGCGAAAAATGACCTCAAAAGAAGGCCGACAGGGCAAGCCTGGCGTGCCCTGGCAAATGGCTCCATGTGCCACCTGTGGTGTGCGTGCCATAGGTTCGCCATCACGGGTCTAGGGTCTCCTGCTTGAGAGGGGTTGGACTAGAAGATCTCCAAGGTCCCATCCAAACCTGTTATTCTGCCACTGTCCGTTGTCTTTTTCCACCCAGCTCCCCAAAATATGGTGCCCAGATCTGTCGGGCGTATTCTAAGTGCAAGCTGACCAGTGCAGAAGGGAGAGGAGAGCAGCGGCTCCTTTTGCTCTCGGCTCATGTTTAGCCTGTGACCAACATGGGATTCAATATCCCGGCCCTGCCAAGGCCTCCTTGCAAAGCAGGATCAAGGCTTCACGTGGCTGTGATTCCATCCCCCCCCGGTTGATGCCGCCCAGGGCTCCATTGGCCTTTTTGGGCAGCTGTTGCACACGGCTGGCTCACATTGAAGTGGTCGTCCACTAGGACACCTGGATCCCCTCGCAGGTATTTCCTTCCCCCCCACCACCACCACTCCTGAGTCTGAGCTGCTGCGTCTGCCCTCAGGGAGCTGCTTAAAGGGGAGCGAGTCCCTGCCCTCCTCCTGCATGCAGTGAAAACCGCCATCAAGAAGCAGCGCAAGAAGATCTGGGCCAAGATGCTGGGCACAGAGGAGTCGTCAGCGGGCAGGTGGGTCTCTTGTCCTCCCCAGGCATCATTCACCCCCCTCTCTTTCTCACTCCCTTCCTCTCTGGGAAGTGTGTGGTCCCCAACAACCCTCTAGCCACAAAGAACCTGGCAGCCCAGCTCCCTTTGGCCTGGACAGAAGCAAGTGGGACCTGGCCTCTTGTACACCTGGGGAGAGGAAAGGGGATTTATTCATTCCCCCCCCCCGCCTCTGGCTGAAGAGAGAGAAAGAGAGAAAAATGGCTTCCCCTGACATTTGGCCCTTGTGCTGACTCACCTTTATAAACCCACCTCTTTATGGCCGGCTCCAAACCCTTGGCAGGTACAGAGGTGAGGCTGGTGCGCTGTAGCTCCCTGCCTTGAGGGGAAGGTGGGGCCGTGTTTGTTGTGCAGCCACCCAAGGCAGGTTCTCCAAAAGAGCGTGGGGAGGGCGGAGGCAGCCAATCGGATTCAGCAGAAGTGAGCACACCCCGAATACTTTCTCCAACGTGGTTCTTACGGCACTTAGAAGCAACCTGGCGTGGTAACACACTTCCATGGAAAGGGGCCGCTTCATCAGACGTGGGCATCCTTCAGTAGTCTGTAAGTGCCGCGACTTCTTCTCCTGAGGTTCAGGAAGGGAAAGAGAAGGAAAGCAGCCAGTTGAGGAAGAGATTCATTAACCAGGGAGCAAAACTACCGGGAGAAAGATGTGAACTGTAGCCGTTCATCTCATCAGATGGTCCAGAGGCTCTAACAGTGGCAGCCCTCCAAGGAAATGCCCCCCACCCCCCGCCCGGGGCATTTCAGTCTCTGCTCTTGCACACCCGCACTCACACTCACTCACTCGCACAGCTCCCGGAGGTCTCTGCAATGCCTGCTCTCTTCTGCTCTATTTCAGGGAGGAGGAAGAGGAAGAGGAAGAAGAGGAGGAAGGGGAGGGGTGGCCAATAGGCTCTCCTGGCTCTGACTGCACCGATAGCCCCCTGCCCGAGTCCAGGATCAAGAGCTTGTGAGTCTGGCTGGACAGAAGGGGGCGGTTGCTGGGTTGGGAGGGAATCTCTCTGGGGACAAGGGGAAGCAAGCAGACCACTGCCCCTGGGGGGCTTTTCTGGGAACCCCTCCCAGGGAAGCTGCAGCTTTTGGCGTAAGGCCGAAGCAGGGAGGTTGGGTGGTGTTTCTTTGCCAGCCTAAAGGCCGGGGGTTTCCTGGAAGTTTCCTGGCGGAGTTCAAGGTTAGCCGCCCCTCATTAGCCAGACTCCGGGGAGGGGAGCATTTTGGCCCTTGGTGAACTCCCTAAATTCTGCATGACCCCAATAAGTGCCAGGCCCCTTTTCTTTCCTCCCAGCCTCAGGAACTCCGGATTGAGATCACAGGATCTCTGAGTTTCCCAGTGAGAGAGCCCCTCTTTTGCATTTATGTTTGTTTATAAGTAACTCAAAGTGGTGAATTCTGCACTCCTTCCTCCTCTCATTCCCCCCTCCCAAACAACCAGACTGTGGGGCAGGCTGGGCTGAGAGAGGGTGACTGGCCTAAAGTCACCCAGCTGCCTTTCGTGCCTCAGGCAGGACTGGAACTCACCATCTCCTGCCAGCAACTTTCCCACTAGACAAGGCTTCCTGAGTTGGCTTGGGACGCCAAGGGGCCTGGGGGGCGTTGACCGTATCTCTTCTCAGTGTGTAGCTCTCCCCACAGCAAGGCCAGTCCCTGCTCCAGCAGCTCCTCTGCGAGAATTGCAGGGGCAGCCAGAGAAATGTTCTTGCTCTCCGTCCTCAGGCGTCTCCTCTGTGTCTCTCCCCTCCCAGCTTCAACCAGTGGTATCGCAGAACCTCCCAGCCCAGCTCCCCGGAAAGCAGGCCTGGAACCTGGGAGATCATCAACGCAGAAGATGTGGGCCCAGGAGAAGAGCAGAGGGAAGAAAGGCCCACCGGGAGCTCTTCTTCCCCAGGCCCAGCTTCCCCACTTACTTGAGCCTGGACACTGCTGGACTGGCAGCTCCGCCCTTCTGGGCTCCAGGAGAGATGCTTTGGGGAATCGCTGGCCCGGCTTTGCCAGGGCAAGCCTGGGGGCCTTGCCCTCCCAGACCCCTTGCCCCCTCCAACGAGGCTGCTCCCTGTGCAGAGGGCAGCCAGAACCTGCCTTGCGAGCGCTGTGCCCAGAACTGGCTGCCTGACCTCTGTCCTGGGCACCTTCTACCTGGCCCTCCCTCCACACAAGGTTGTGCCTTCTGGGAGCTCCCTGGAGCAAGAGTTGTACCCTGTCCTGTGCCTGCAGTCTTCCAGGATGGGCAGCGAGTGTGCAACCTTAACATTTAACACCAAAACAATAAGGACAATAAAATGGAAAACGTGCACGTGGGAATGAAGAGCCTCCTTGGGAGGAAGCAGAAATCCCCCCCCCCATTTCTGAAGCAGAGGGAGGCAGCAGGGCAGGATGTCCTACCCCACTATTGATGCCACCCTCCCACCAATTGCCATATGCCACTCAAAACTAGCCTTTCATGCAAATCTTAACGGTGGATAAAGCACCCCTTCCTTCTGGGGGGAAAGGTGGTGGGGAGAAGCTGGGAGCCCCTTGGAACAGCCCCTCAAGACCCAACTCCTGGTGCCCCTCCCTCCCCCTTCCCTGGGGGTGGAGGCTCCTGCTCAGGGGAGGGGGGGGGAGCCGTGGAAGGGGGCATCTGATCGGGCATCTGAAGCACACAAAGTTCTTTAGCTTGAAACCAAATCAAATCACCACCCTCCAGACCTTCCGCACAGCCCTTAAAATCTGGCTATCCCGTCAGGCCTGGGGTTAAAGACTGTAACCCACCCGAATAGTATGAATGTTGTGCTTTTAATGATGTACTGTCTCATGTGTTAATTGTTTGTTTCCCCCCCTTTTCGAGTTGTAAACCGCCCTGAGTCCCCCCAGGGAAAAGGGCGGCATATAAATAAATTACTCTAAGAAAAAAAAAAGTTCTCTTCTGGGGTTTTGACAGCTGCTGCCCCTGCTCCCTTGGGCCCCAGCCTATCCAGCCAATCCGGGTTCAGTGGGCATCCCTGGACACTCTGCCTTGAAGCCTTTGGGGCCTGTGAATGCTGGGAGGGGGGGGGGGGTCTCAGCCTGGAGTTCTGCCAGAATACATGAGACAAAAAAGCCCCCCCCCCCAACCCGGTCAGCTAGGCGGGAGGTTGCCTTGTGCGGGGGGGGGGGGGGGCTCCTAGAGCTTCCCTGCGGGTCTCTCCAGCCGCCCGAGAGTCCGGGAGGGGCTGGCGAGGCTGGGGCCCGAGACACTGCCGAGCCTCTCGGGCGACGATGCTCCTTGGCCCCCTTCCTCCTCTGCCCGGCCGGCTTCCTCAGGAAGAGCCGCAGGAAATGGGCGGGAGGCGCTTCTGCGCTGAGGGTCGCGGCCGCCGACTTCTCCCAGCCGGGCCCCCGGGACGATGGAGCGCCGTTGGGTTCCTCCGCCGCCGCCGCTGCTGCTGCTGCTGCTGCTGCTGCTGCTGAGCCTGCCGGAGCCCGGGCGCGGCTCCCCGGAGCTGGAGCTGGGGGGAAAGCACGTGTGCGCGGCGGAAGATAGGTAAGAGGGGGAGAGAGCCGTCCCGCCCCGCTTCCCTCAGCCGGTTGCCTGTGTGCTCCGCTCTGCCGGGCAGGGCAGCTCCGACGGGGGCTTCCGCTGGTTCCAGGGGCCGGAGGGCGCCGGCGGGGCTCCTGGAGGGGCTTCCTTTCGGCCTTCGTCTGCCGTCCGAGACTCTCTCCCGGCCCTCGGCCGCGCTTTCCCTTTCCGCCCATTCTCCGCCCGAGGCCCCAGCGGACTTCCCGTGCTCGCACCGGCCGGGAAAGCTGGGACTCGAGGTGGCAGCACGGCGGAGCCCACCCCGCCCCCGGTGCTTGTTGGGGCCGTTTGAGCCTCGTTCCTCTTCCCGGCCAAGAGTCCCGGAGTGCCTCTTCGCCTAGGAGCGCCCTGGACGATCCTGCTCGGCTCGCGGGCTCGGCAGCGCTTGGCTCCGGGGGACTCGGAAGGGTTCCGCAGCATCTGAAGGGAGGAGGCGGGTGGCTCCGCCGAGGACGGTCCGGGTGCGCGTGGGGGCCGGTGGGCCGGGCAGTTGTGAGCAAGGTTGGGTTCCCTCTCGCTCTGGCTAAGGGCGGCCTCTCTCCCGCCAGTCTGCCGCCCGCCCTCGTCTGCTGCCCGGGATGGAAGCAAGTGGGGCCCGAGTGCCCGCTGGGTGAGTGGCTCTCCGTGCGAGGGGCCTCCTGCTGGCACACCCACCGCCAGGAATGGGACGGAGGGCAAGGGCCAGGCAGGGACCCAGGCCGGACGCGGTTCCTTCTGCCCCGGCAACGCCAAAGGCGGGGCAGAGCTGCAGGATGGGCCGCTGCGGGCTGACAACGACGGCGGCTGTGCTGATGCTTTGCGCCCCCTTCGGTCACCTCACTTCGCCCCCCCCCCCTTTCCTCACAGCCCTCTGCTTGGGCGCCGACGCCTGCCAGGAGCGGGAGATCTGCGTTCGCCCGGCTGTCTGCCGCTGCCGCCCGGGCTTCTTCGGGGCCAACTGCAGCGCCCGTGAGTACCGCCCAGTTGGGGGAGAGCAAGAAACCGCTCCCCCAATTCTGAGGGGGCCGTTAGGCGACCACGGATTCACCCGTTTTCCCGTGGCTTTCCCGGCCAGTTGGAGAACCCCTCACCCACCAGCTCTCTGCTGGGACCACCAGGGACCCCTGACCCCATCCCGAAGGAGCCCTGCCTTCCCCGCCCTGGCCGTGAGCTGGCTTCCCTCCTGATCCCCTCTGCCTGCCTGAGCAGGAAAGCGCTCCTAAGGTTGGCACCTGGAAGGGCCCTGGGGTCCCTGGCTGGGCTCCTGGTGCAGACTCTGCTTCCGGCCAGTCCTGCGGTGGGCGAACGGGCCTGGCCCAGGCTTTGCGATGGCCCGTGCTTCTCTTTCAGGGTGTCCGGAGCAGTTCTGGGGTCCAGACTGCAAGCAGAATTGCCGCTGCCACCCCCAGGGCAGGTGCCATCCATCCAGCGGAGAGTGCAGCTGCCACCAGGGCTGGTGGGGGCCGCTCTGCCAGTCGGCCTGCCTGTGTGGGCAGCGAGGCCACTGCCACCCCATCACAGGCAGCTGCCGGTGTGATCCAGGCTGGTGGGCCCCTGACTGTCGAAGGCAGTGCCAGTGCAATCTCTCGGGCTCCCACTGTGACCCGGCCACTGGCCGCTGCCTCTGCCGTCGAGGCTGGTGGGGCAGGCGATGTGCCTCTCTCTGCAGCTGCAGCGGATCGCCTTGCGCCCAGGAGTCCGGCCGATGCGAATGTATGGCAGGAAGGTGGGGGGTGGCCTGCCAGCACTTTTGCCAGTGTGTGCACGGCCTGTGCTCCCCTCAGGATGGACGCTGCACCTGTGACGCTGGCTTCAGGGGCCCCACCTGCACAGAGCCCTGCCCTGAGGGGACCTATGGACCCCAGTGTGCCCATAGGTGAGGAGCCTGTGACTCTGGGAGTGCCCTTTGCCCACTGAGAGGCCAAGGGAAGAGCCGCGAAGCTGAGCGCTGGACTGCCAGGGTGCCCACTCGCCTGCGCCCTTTCTCCCCTGCCCCTGCAGCTGCGGCCACTGCAGGAACCGAGAGCCCTGCTCCCCCACGGAGGGGGCCTGCCTGGCCTGCGACCCCGGCTGGAACGGGACCCACTGCAGGCAGCCGTGTCCTTCGGGGCTGTATGGAGAGAACTGCACCCAGCTGTGCCCCCGCCACTGTCTCCAAGGAGAGGCTTGCCAACCGCAGACAGGACGATGCCGGAACTGCGAGGCAGGATTCATGGGGGCCAGGTGGGGCTCTTGAGCTCCTCTGCACCAGCAGCAGCAGCAGCCGTGGTCCTTCCGGCTGCCAGAAACAGGGAGGGAGGGGAGCAAGCAAGGGCAGCTTTGCAGAGCTGTGGGAGGGGGGAGGCCAGTGGGGAATCCCCTCCTGCCCCAGAGGGGGCCCTGTCCCCTTCTCGCTTCTGCCCCTCAAGCCCTCCATGGCTTTGATGCAGGTGTGAGGCCCCCTGTCCCCCCGGCTCCTTCGGAGAGGGCTGCCAGTCCTCTTGCCCCGACTGCTTCCACGGGAGCTGTGATCCTGCCTCTGGGACCTGCCTCTGCCAGCCTGGCTTCTGGGGAAGCAGGTAAGGAGGTGGGGTGGCTGCAGTGATGCCCCGCTGCCCGCAGTCCCCCCCACCTCATTTTCTCTCTGCTACCTTTGCAGCTGCAACCAGACGTGCCCGGAAGCCTTCCATGGCCCCAACTGCTCTGCGGCCTGCCCCTGTGCAGGGGGACGGTGCCACCCTGTCTCCGGAGACTGCCCCTGGGGTGAGTCTGCCTTCCCTGGCCTCCCCTGGGGAGGGGGCTTTCCTCGCTGACTCCTCCCTCCCTCCCTCTCCCAGAGGTCCAAGGCCAGGGGGCCCTCCTCGCAGGCATCCTGGGGCCCCTTCTGCTCCTGCTGGGCCTCTGCTGCTGCTGCTGCTGCTGCCGCCACCGCCGCCATCCCTGCCGTGCGGCAGCCTCTGCATTCAGGTGAGAGCCCCCCCCCCCAGAACCGACTCTCTTTGGCTGGGCCCCCCCGGATGGTTTGAGCAGACCTGACCAGCTGGAGAAGGCCCGGAGAGGGGAAAAGGGGGTCTTCCCGGTCTGAGCTCCCCCTCTTTCCTAGGGCACCAGGGGCCGAGCAGGATCTCTTCCTTCCAGCGAAGCACCGCCTAATGGCCAGGCTGCCCAGCCTCCCTTCCAGCTTGCCCTGCTTCTCACCAGGGGGCTCAAAGCTTCCACGGGTGATAGGTGAGCATCTGCCCCCAAGGAGCGCCAGCACAAAGGGGCCTGCCTTTCTGTGGCCCCTGCCTGCCTGCCTGCCTGCTGTCCTAGCAGCTGAGGGCAGCTGAGGGGCAGGGCCTGCGGTGAGAAGGGCTGGGCCTGATAGCCGTGCTCCGATGCTTGTCCTCCTCCAGTCGCCCACCGAGACCCAGAGGTCCCCTTCAACCCCAGTTTCATCGAACAAACGTCCGCGGCCTGGCCCTCGGACGGCTCCTTTGGCTCCTCCTCCTCCGAGGGAGTCAATGAAGAAACGGGGGGCCGCGAAGGGCCTCAGTCTGCTCTCCCTCCCAGTGAAGGTAGGAGTGTGAGTGGGGGGAGAGGCAGGGTCCCCTCCCCAGTAACCCCACATCAATCTTGCCATCACCGCTTGCCCAGAGCAAAGCAGTTTTAGCAATCCCCGAGTGTCCCACTCAGGTTTCGCTGCCGACCCCTTGGGTACAAGGGAGCCTGCGAAGAGAATAACAGAGCTGGAAGGACCCTTGGAGGTCTTCTAGTCCAACCCCCTGCACAAGCAGGAGGCCCTATACCATTTCAGACCAATGGCTGCCCAATCTCTTCTTAAAAGGCTCCATGTTGGAGAAGTTGTTGGAGCACCCACAACTTCTGGAGGGAAGCAGTTCCACCGGTTAATTGTCCTCACAGTCAGGAAATTCCTCCTTAGTTCCCGGCTGCTTCTCTGCTTGGTTAGTTTCCATCTGTTGCTTCTTGTCCTGCCTTCGGGTGCTGTGGAGCGTAGGTGGAAATCACCCCCCTTCTTCCTCCTGGTGGTGGGTAGCCGAGGGGAACGGCTGCTGTCGCCTTGGCTCAGCCCTGAAGGGAAGGCACTGCTTGCAGGTAATGTGCAGGTGAGACTCGGCTGCAGGCGTGCCGTGACCTCCTGGTACGGCGGGGTGAGGCCCCCAGGGGGCCTGCTCCACCGTACCCCTTGCCCCACCACGCCTGCTTGGGGTGCAGAGACTGCATTGTGTTAGTGCCCTGCTAGGGTGACCCCAGCCCAGTCTTCTTCTTTTCTTAAATCCCCTCCTCTGCCTTTTCAGCCTTGCCAGAGGGCAGCCTTCTCCCCAGGACAGCAGCCTTGTACCCCTCGCCCTTCGCCATCCCTCGCACCTCCAGCATCGCCAAGGGCAAGCGGCCCTCCGTCTCCTTTGCAGAAGGGACCCACTTTGGCCCTCAGAGCCCCAGGGCCCCCCCAGAGGCCCTCAACCCTACCCGGAAGCCAACGGCCTCTGACAGCTCAGCCCAAGGAGCTGCTCCTCTGGAGGCCGACCACCCCACGGGGGCCTCATGCCACGCCCCGGGCAGAAGCTGCGACGAGGAAGTGGCACCAGCTCCCTGGGAGGATAATGGCCGGCCCCCTGGAGGCCACCCTTCCAGCAGCCACAGGAGCTGGGCTGGCGCGGAGGCACCGGGCGCAGCTGCTGCGGAAGCTGGTGGCCATGAGCCCAGCATCACCACCATTTATGTGACCGTGGGCCAAGCCAGAAGTGGCAGTGAAGACCCCCCTCCAGCTGCCCAAAGGCCTCAGGGGAGTGGGCAGGAGGAGGCTGCCTGGCCAAGAAGTCTGCAGAGGGATGCTGGGAAGGGCACCTCCAGGAAGCTGGTCCCAGAGAAGGAGCCCAGCATGGCTGAAGGTGAAGGCCTGCTGGCTCCTGACCAGCAGGGGGAGGAGGGTGGAGGGAGCAGTGGCAGCCTGGAGCCGTGAGACCCTCCTGTAGGGGCACAGCCAGGGAAGCAAACGTGCCCTGCCCCAGGAGGGTTTGCCCCAGGAGCCTCGCTGTGTCCAGCATCCCCCACCCCCCCAGAGACAAGGGAGGGGAAGCGAAGCTTCAAGGGGTTCCGCGTGGAGGAGGCCAATCCTGCCGTGCCCTGGAAGGGATTGGGCCCCTCGCCTTCTGTCCTTTTGGAGGCGTCCCTCGCCACTGGAAGCGCTGCCTGTGGTTGCCTGATGCCCCGCGGAGCCCTTCCGCTCAGAAAAGTCGGTGGCAACAGTCTGGCATCTGGGTAGGTGCTGCTTTTTGGGTATCTCAGTCGCCGCATTGCCCTGGTAAGGCAAGTAGCCTGGAACTGCGGGCACCTGCTGCCACCCTTGCTGCCCACAGTTGGGCTCTTTTTCTAGAAAGGGTCTGGGGAGCTGCCAGTAGTGAGCAGCAGGGGGCGGTCTTGGGCAGAAGCTGTATCTGTAGAGGCTGAAGGGGCACCGAAACCTCCCTTGGCAAGACCCGGAAGAGCCAGTGGAGCCTCAAGGAAACACCCATCAAAAGGACGAACGAGAGTTAAGACTGTATTCACTGTGTGGAATCAATCTGAATTGGGATTAAAGTGATTCTAGCTTTACTAAACCCCAGTTGCTTCTTCCTGGCCGGTTTCCTCGTTGGACTCTGGCAGCCGTGGGTTCACCAAACCTTGGATTACTTAGTGCAGCCTTCTGGGCCCATAGGACACGCTGAACCCCGACCGTGAAGCATGCCAGTTGCTTCTGCCAAAACACAAACGATCGGGATGCCCGCCTAAGACCTGCGTTTCAGCCCCCCCCCCTCAGCTCTTGGGGGCCAGGAAGGTCCCTGATTAAAAAGCCAGACCTGAGCTTTCTTCAGAGCAGCCTTTGCACCCCCAGCCCACCTCCCCTCTTTGGCGGAAAAGTCCTCACCCCTGCTGGGTCCTCCAAAGTGGGGGTGGTGCTTTTGCCTCTGGATGTTATCTCAGCTTCCTGTAATCCTTCAAGGGGGGTTGAATAAACACACCAGAGCCCAGTTGTGATTTGTTGCCTGGCTTTGCAATCGCAACCACGGGCCGGGTGTCGGGCACTTCATGTCCTCCTCCCAAGACATTCTGGATGCTGGTCAACACTTCCAAAGCTCTGGGCTCCCTCAGGCCGCTCAGATGCAAGTCCCACCGTGCTCCTCCCCCCCCCAGGTTTGCCTAAAAAAAGCCTCCCGGAGGGCACAAACGCCGGGGGGGGGGCTACCGTCATGCAGGTGGGACTGTGAACATTGGGCGGGGGGGGGGGACGACTTGGTTGGTCCCCCCGTCAGACTGAAGCACAGGCGGGCAAGGCAACCGGGTGGCCAAGCCCCGGGCAGAGGGGTGGCCTCCTGGGACCAGCCGCTCGGGCTGAGAACATGGCTGAGCCGAAGATTCCCTGCGAAGGGATGGACCGGCCGGCCTTTCCCCCCAGCCCAGCCGGGAAAGAGGAGCTCTTTGTTTACCGCGATCGCCCGTGGGAGTCGGGCAGCCGGGGAGCGGATCCGAGGGCAGCTCTCCTTGCGTGCCGGAGGCCACGAGCCCCGTCCGGATGGAGGCCTTTGCTCAGAGACCCTCGAAGGAGCAGCGGCAAAGCTCCGGTAGCCTCCATGGGTTGACCGGCGACCGCGGGAGCCTCTTCCTCCAAGAGGCGCCCGACGCCCTTCTACCCACCCTTGGCCCGTCTCTTTCAGGCGGCGGCAACTGCGGGGAAGGGGTCGTCCTGGGGGACGCCCGGGAGAAGCTCTTTTCCTTGCCCCCCACGGGGGCTTCTTGCCCTTCCCCGGGAATGAGAGCTCAGCGGCGCCGGGCGGGGACCAAAGACGCCGCTCGGGACTCGGTCGGAACCGTCTGGCGGGCCGATGCGATTCTGGCTCCGCGACTCCGCGGAGCTTCAGTTCACCGGCGGCCTCCAGAGCAGTGGCCTCCCGGGCGAAGGCCGACATACGCGCCCGGCGCCGGCCACGATCCAGAGCGGGTCTGAAGGCTCGGACTCAAGAGTTCCGCCGGGAGAAAAGAAGCGACGCCGGCTTGTTGAGGGTCTCCGAGGGAGCTCCGCGTGGCCAGCCGTTCCGCGGGCTCCAGCGGGAAGGAGAGCCGCCCCGGACCCCCTCGCCGCGCGCGCCCCTCGGCGGGAGACCCCGCTCGACGCCCTCTTGCCCACCTCGCCACCTTGGCTTGGCGGCGCGCCGCCCGATTGGCCGAGACGCGGCGGCTGGCAAGGCGCCGGGGCCAATCAGCGCCGCCTCGCTCCCCCCCCCCGCTTGGAGATATAAAAGAGGCGGCGCTGCGCCGGGTACGAAGCAAGAGAAGCGTCGCCGCCGCCGCGTTCGCAGCCGTGCAGCGCCGGCCGGATCCAGCCGGGCAGCCAGGTGAGCGCACGGGGCGGCCGCCGGCCCTGCTGTGGGGCGAGTTCGGGAGGGAGTTGCTTGGCTTCCCTACGCGGGGAAGGCGAATCTCTGTAGGGCCTCTGCTCCCCCCGCATATCCCAGGCGGCCTCCGGGACTCCCGTTGCCCCGGTTGCCGCCGCCGCCGCCTTCTCCTTGCGCCCGCCTGGGAGGCTGGGAGAGAAACCCCCGAACTTCGCGCTCTTATTCTCGACACCCAGGGAGCAAGCAGAGATCTAAGGCGGGTGAAACCCCCCCCCCGTATGTGTTGGTTTCCAGAGCCCCCCCCTCCTGCCCCCACTGGCCTGGTCTTTGGCGAGGGGCTCTGCGCGGTTTCCCAGCCCCCTCCAGTGCGAGGTCAGCCGCCGGAGAGCGGCCAGGTCCTTGCTAGCCCACTTCCATCCTAAGTTGTCTTATGACGCCCTCTGAGCCCCCACCCCAAGGTTTCCAGGCCTTGGGTATTTAGGAACAAGGCCTCTAAATCGGGAGGGTCGGTTGATGGATTGTGTCCAAGCCGTCCTATGATGGAGCCCGTCCTTCCCCTTCTGCCCTTCTCCTTGTGTTCCCCCCCCTCCTCTTATGCTGCCATTCTCCCGGCTTTGGTACCCCACCCCTCGTGGGGCAGTTGCAATTTCCAGCTCAAGCTGCCCAGAGGCCTCTAGCAGGAGGTTCGGGTCAGTTAACTCTCGGTTCCTTTCCTGCTTCCCTGTTTCGGGTCCCTCTGGGACTCCCCCACTTCTGCTTTTCTCCTGAGTCTTAAGTAGGCGAGCCAGGCAGCTAGTTGAGGGATCCTTCGCCCATTCCCAGACAGCCCCTCCCTACTTCATTCTTTCCCCTCTCCCCCAAAACCGCTGCTAGCTGGGAAGAGCAGGCCAGCCCATTGAGGAATTTCTCACCCCCACCCTGCTCAGACCCCCACCCCCACCCACGGAGTCTATCCCTTTGGGGTTGTTCTTCCCAGGGGCTTCCCTCTTTGTCCCCCCAGACAGCCTGGCCATCTTTTCTTCTGCTCCCTTGAATACTTTGGCACCACTAAGCCTCTCCTCCCCATTGGCTGCCTCTGTACCATTCAGATTTCCCTCCATTGTCCGGGCCCTTGCCCCCCCCTTCCTCTGGTTGAGCCACGTTACTGACCTGTCATGCTGACCTCATCCTCTTATCCCAAGGCTGATAAGTTTATCCAGCACTTTGGAGAAGTCCCAATAAAATAAATCAAGCATTTGGGCCCTTATCTTGCTGCTGCTTGATCCAATCTCTGCCAGCTGAGCTTCCCTCCTCCCAGCACCCGCCGGGCCCTTCAGGGATCCCTTTGCAGGGACCCTCTGCTGGCAGGGAGCTGTCTGGATCTCTTCCCTCATCAATGGCCTCTGAGCACAAACATTTTGGGACTCTTGGAGAAGAAATGGGAGTTAGGGAGCAGGGCAGTAGGACTCGGTGGACGCCAGGACAAATTTCCTAGCAGAGGGGGCCAAGAACGGGCCTGGCTGCTTGGGGGAGGGGGGACTCTGCTGGGAGCACTGAAGCAGAGACTGGAGGACCAGCTGCTGGGGGATTTGTAGGAGGGACTAGGTGATCTCTGAGTTCCTTTTCTGCCCTGGGGCATATATGTTTTTTTAAGCTGCGTCTTCTAGAACGTTCAGGAGGGGCGGGGGTGGGGATTGCTGGAGCTACGGGAGGAGGCAGCAGTGTCTGTCTGGAGAGGAAGGGAGCCCGCGAAGAAAAAGGGGCTCAAGAAAGCGCCTTGTGTGCCAACAGATTGGAAGACCCTCCTGGTGAAGAAGAGCCCCCCGCCGGTTGCCGCCCACCATCATGGCTCCCACTCTCGCCACGGCCCACCGGCGTCGCTGGTGGATGGCCTGCACGGCCGTTGTGGAGAACCTCTTCTTCTCCGCCGTCCTCTTGGGCTGGGGGTCCCTCCTGATCATGCTCAAGTCGGAGGGCTTCTACTCCTACCTGTGCCCCCACCCAGGTAAGAAGCACCTTGGCCCAGCCCTCCTGAGCACCGGGCCTTGGCTCCACGGGTGGTCTCTGGTCAAGCCAACCCCTCCCGGCCGGCGCAATCTGGCCTATCTGCGCCACCTCCAGCCGCTTAGTGGAGAAGGGGCTCTGAGGGGGGGCATCTCTTGCAATCCGGATGGGAGGGGTCTGCTTTTTCGGGAGGGGGGCCTGGAGCCCGTCTCTTCTTCCTGCCCGCCATGGTCTTGGCTGCTTCTAAGTGATCCCGGGTACTCGGCTTTTGGACTGGGAAGGGCCAGGACAGCCTTTGGACCCTCCCCATAAATCCTTTTCCTTCTTGGAAGTCTTGGCTATCTGTTCCAAAGATATCAGCCACACCGGGCAGAGTTGGGGAGGGGTGGGGAGGAAGCTCTTGCCTCTGTCTCCATTCCTCCTTGCCCTCCCCTCCCCGATCAGCCCTTTGGACCCGGTCAATCTTTTACAGGGTCTGAACAGGCGGAGGAGGCCTTGATAAAAAGCTGCCGTGGCAGAGATTTCATCCTAGAGGGAAGCCGATAAGATCCTGCAGAACCAGCTGATTCTCGGCTGGCAGGAGAGGGCGGCTGGGGACTTGGTCCCTGGACTGATGGGGAATGAGCGGGGTTGTGCAGCATCAGGGCTGCGGGTGGGGGAGGGAAGAAGACCCTCGGGTGAGAGCCAACGGCAGCTGCCCTCAGTACCAGCTAGGGCCGCCGTGCCCTTTCCGCAGCCATGCCTGGGTCGTTGCGTGTTCCCGTGCACCACAGTTTGACCCAGGGCGCAACCCAGGGAAACCCCACAGACGCCACGCCTCTGCTTAGCCCCCATAATCAAGGCCCCCCACGCAGCAAAGCAGAGGGCCCCCCCACTCTTTTCTCAGGCCAGGGTGAGCAAGGGAGTTTTCAGAAGGGAGCGGGGAGCTAGGCTGCTCTCCCCTGCAAGGGAAGGGGGAGGGCCTCGACTGCGGCCCCCCTTCTTCCTTTCTCCCTGCAGCAGCCCTGAGCCTCCCGTCAGAGGACTTCCTTCCATTGCTGACAAGCAAAACAGCCTCCACCCACCCACCCACCCTATCTTGTGCGGGGGGGGGGATTTAGCGAGAAGCGTCTCCTTCTCAGCTGGGGGCTCTCTGCCAGGGACCGAACTTTGGTGTGTGTGGGGGGGGGCTCTGCCTCTCCGCTACACTTTGGTGACTCTTCCTCATAGGAGGGGCGCGGTCTGTGTGTGAGAGAGAGAGAGAGAGGGGGGGGGGGGAGACCAGGGTGTGCCCGGTGGCCACCGGCTGCAGCCGGATCAGGGACTCTTGTAGCAACTTTGCTCCACTCCAACTCTGCAGCCTGTTGAGCTGGTGTTTTCCAGCTGAAGTGCTGAGTTGCCTCCCCGCATCCGCTCAGGGTTCCTGCAGCTGCCGGCTATGACGGCTGTTCCCCTTGGAGGTGGCAAGCGGCTGAAGGCCTTGGGGGTGGGGGGGGGGGACAAGCGCCGCTGTGGGCCCTGCCTGCTCCCTCCCTTTCCTTCCTGCACTGCCAAAAGTGAGTCTCGGCTGACCTGACCTGACCTTGGGGCAGCCATCTTGTAAGGGGGAGGGGAACGGCCCAAGGGGGGCCCCTTTGGGGCATGCTGGGGCTTAGCCCTCGGGGGTGCTTTACCCGTGGCTCAGGTGCCACCTCACAATGGGGGAGGGTGGTCCCTGGCGCTGAGCAACCAATGCTGGGGATGGCGGGTGGCCCCTCTTGCTTCCTCCTGGGAGGAAATGGTGGTTCTGCCTGAAGGGGAATCAGAAATGGGGCAGTGGGATTTGGCTGCCCTCCCATCGGAGAATCCAGTTGGCGAAGGGAGAATGGAAGGGGCGGGGCCTGATAGGAAGAAGCTGGAGCAGCAGGGCTGGCTGGGCTCAGGACTTGGTTTTAACCTCCTCCTCAGGTCACTCTGTGCCTGGCCCCTGCTCCGTCTCCACAAAGCAAAGCCCCTTTCTTGGCTTTTTCTGCACAGCTCAGGCCCCGGGAGCCTGCCCTTGCTGCGCCCACCCCCCACCCCACCCCCGTGTGTGAGCAGGCTGTGCTGGGCCAAAGAGCGGGCACGGCCAAGGGCCCCCTCCGTGAACCATTCCAGGCAATTCCTTGTGAATTGCTTCTGCCATTTCCACGTTGGTTCGGGTCATGCCGGCCCCCGGGGGGGGGAGCCTAGTGACTGGGGTGGGGGCGTTTCTCTCGGGGTTGCGTTGGGGAGAGAAGAAGCAGCCCTCCGTGGGCAATGGGGCTCCCCCTCCTCCCCAGCGCCTTGGAAGGAGGAAGCCAGGACCACCTGGCCCCTCCCCGGGATCTTAAGGCCAACTCTGGAGGCTGGCTGTGGTGGCTATGGGTGTGGGCCCCATGTTGGCCCGAGGCCCTCTGGGTCTCCAGCGCAGGGCACCATCTATGGCCTTCCCTCCTCCAGGGAAGGCAGCTGGCAGGCCGAAGCGCCTCAAGGGCAGCCAGAGACTCCTGTCCCTGCCAGCCCAAAGGTGTTTTCATCACAAACACAGCCTTGTTTGTGGTAAAGCCGTTGCCGGGGTTTACAACGTTGGGCAGGGAGGGGGCAACCTGGCAGGTGGTGGGAGGCCTCCCTCTTGCCAGACCCCAACACAGCTGTGCCCTCCTGCTGTCGGGGCCGCCTGCCCACCTGTCTCACGGACTCCTGGGCTCAGCGACTGCAACCGTCCCTTCGCTTGGCTTCCCTGCTGGCCTGCCCTCCCCCCAGCCCCATGGCCCCCCTGCCTGCTTTGCCCGTGCCCATGGCGGGTTAGTTAATGTTTCTCCAGAGCCACCTGTGGAAGTGGTCTCACGGGTGGGGGTGGGGGTGGCCATCCAGCATCAACCAGCCGCAGCCGGCTTCAGGCCTCCTCTGGTGGAGGGCAGGCGAGGGCTGACCATGGAAGCCACGGAGGGCTGAGCCGGCAGCCCTTCGCGCTTGGGAGGCCAGGGCTAGCCGGGGTGAGGAGCCCCAAGTGCCCCCTTCCTTGCTTTGGAGAGCAGAATCTCTGCCGGCCAGGGGCCCCCTTGGCTGCCTCCGTCACTCGGCCTGTCTGGAGCCAGCCCCCTCCGGGGAGGAAGCCAAGGAGTGACTGCCAAGGACTTGGCCTTCTGGCCTTGACTTGCCCCCTGGATGCCTCCCACTGACAGAAGATGCCCACCTGTCCCGCTCCCTCCCTCTGGCGCTTCTGAAGCCTCCAGGGCCCCCGTGAGGCGCTCAGTGGCCCTGGCAGACCAGCCTCGCCCTGCGTGGGAGCTCCCTTGGCCGGCTTTCTGCAGGTATTGGCTCCTGGTGATGGATCTCCTCGGCCCTTCGCCCCGCCTTCCCCTTCAGCTCTTGGCACAGTCAGGGGCCCCTTGTGTGCTCACAGCTCTTCTGATACCCGCAGCGGCTCTTTTCGAGGCTGGCTCTCTGGTGGCTGAATAGGCACGTGTGGAAGCTCTCTCGGCCACGGAGACGGCGTGCCCGCTTCCTCCCAAATGTCCCACAGCTTTTCCCTCTGCAGCCGGCATTCCCCACCGCTGGACTCTCCTCTCCCTTGAAAGGGAGGGGATAGGAAGGGCCATAGATTCTGTTCGTCTTTTTTATCCCTTGTCTGTACCCCCTTCCCTGACTTGGATTGTGAGCCGCCCTGAGTCCCCTTCGGGGAAAAGGGCGGCATATAAATGCAATAAATTCAATTCATAGCCAGAGGAAGCGGTTGTGCCGCCAGGTGCCCGGGAGTTCAAGCCCCTTCCCAGAAGCTGCTGAAATCTGGGCCTGATTGAGACCTCGGCTTGACCTGGCCGCCTCTTGGCAGAAAGGCAGGGCAGAATGACAGGACGTTGGCTTTGGACAGGACCCCCACATGCCAGAGCCCAGAGCCAGCACTCGCGTGGGCCTCCTTCACACAGAATGGCCGTGTTTAGAGGTTTAGAGGTTTATTGGGATTTATATGCCGCCCTTTTCCCTGAGGGGACTCAGGGCGGCTTACAACCACAGGGGAGGGGAAGTGCAAGGTCAAAACAAACAATTAGTGAACAAAAGAAAAATGATAAAACACAACTTTCATTCAGCAATCAAACACTCGGGCGGGTGATTGGAAACCTATTCCCAGGCCTGCTGGGAGAGCCAGATCTTGAGGGCTGCGCGGAAGGTCTGGATCGTGGTGAGGGTGCGGATCTCCATGGGCCGTGCCCTTCCTCCTTGGCCTTTCCTCGGAAGGAGTTGTGCCCTTCTGTCCTTGTGGTCCACTCTGGGTTGAAGACCTCCCTGCATGAAGAGGGCGAGCTCCCTGCCCCTCCCTGGCTCTCCCAGCTGGCACCTTTGGCTCTCCGAGGCTTGAAAGGCCTTCCTGGCACGGCATGCAAAGGCCGGCCTCAGAAACGGGCCCTCTTGGTCTCCCCTGGCACGGCCCTGTCCCCTGGGGCCTGACGGGATCTCTTGGGCAGGCTGCTGCCCCTCTGAGTTCGGGAGGAACCCTGGCTGTCCGCAGCTCTGCTCTTCTGCCCAAGGCCTCTTGGAGGTGCCCCCGGAAGGGAGGAGCCTTGGCTGAAATCGGGGTGGGTGGGTGCGTCTTTTTTTGGGGTGTGTGTGTGTACCAGTGCAGGGACTTTCCACTGTTTGCAAGGACAACATGTACCCGATTTTGCAGTGTTGAACTTAAAACCCATTTCTATCAATTGGCCTTCTTAATGGAGGTTTTATATTACTCACACACGATAGCTGTTCCGATAACAGGGTTTTATGGTTTTATCATTATTTATTGCCTGTTTTTACTCTCTTAAATTGATGGGTGCATTGTTCAAATTGATGTTGTAAACCAGTGTGGGTTGGTCAGCTGGGAGCTTGTGGCCACGCAGTGCATTATAATTAAAGAGCAGGAACCCTGGGAGGCCTTGCCTTCCTCCTCCATGGCACTGGGGGGGGGGGGCAGGGCTCCCCAGGCTCTTGAACCCCAAGGTTGAGAAGGGGGAACTCTCGCATGCCTAGCGGGGGGGGGGCCCTTGCACACCTACTGGCTCTAGCATCTCCCCTCACGGCTCAGCCAGGCCCTTTGCTCT
The DNA here is from genome assembly GCF_009769535.1 of Thamnophis elegans. Taxonomy (NCBI): domain Eukaryota; kingdom Metazoa; phylum Chordata; class Lepidosauria; order Squamata; family Natricidae; genus Thamnophis; species Thamnophis elegans. The sequence goes on from NC_045544.1 coordinate 142,589,630, forward strand.
GGGCATGAGCCTTGGAGGTGCAATGGGCCCCCACTCCAGGAAAGCTTCTGGGCCCACTTGGGTCCCTTTGAAATAAAGAAGCTTTGAAACCTACGGGTCTCTTGGTTAAAATTGAAACAATCTCAAAAGTTTTCAAAAAGTCTGATTGATGGGGAGGTGACTTCAGGCCAAAGAGAGGAGGCCTCCCGCGTGGGGGTGGGTGGGTGGAGGCCAAGCCTCCCGAATGGCCCTCTTGCAATGCCCTCCTTTTTCCTGCAGATAACTCCACAGGGGCGGCCTTGGTGCCCGGGAACGGGACGGCAGCCCCACAGCCGGAAGAGGCCCGCATGAACGGCTGGCTGATCTGCAAGGAGCAGGACGAGATGCTAAACCTGGCCTTCACCGTGGGCTCCTTCCTGCTGAGCGCCATCACCCTCCCCCTGGGCATCGTCATGGACAAGTATGGGCCACGCAAGCTGAGGCTGCTGGGCAGGTAGGCCAGGCGGGGATTCTCTGGGCCGAAGCACAGCCGTCCCCGGGAGAGCTTCCCTCCCCTCCCAGTCTCTGGGCAGGCCCTTCCTTACCAGGGAGGGAGAGCCACTGGATCCACATGCCAGGGAGGGAGATCTACCCGGCTTCTCTGGGGGGGTGGCTGCTCATGTATCCTGAACACAGGGCCAGAGGTCAGCATGGCTGGTGGGGGCGGACGGGGGGGAGACCTTTGCCTCCAGAGGTGGCCATCACATACTGTGACAACCGGTTCACCCAGAACTGAAAATCCATGTGTGCAGCATCAAAAAAATCTCGATTATATAGGACAGGATAGCGCCAGGCTGGGTGGGCGGGCCCAGCTGCTGCTCGGAAGTAGCCGTTCACCCGAACCGGTCCGAACCGGCAGCAGCCCCTCTCTCTTTGCCTCCCACCGGAGGTTCTTGGGCTATTCGGGCTTCCTGGGAGAAAACCCCCTTGCTTCCTGGACCCCATTCTGCACCTTGTTCGGGGGGCAGAGAATCCCCCCAAGCTCTGGGGTGGGGGTGGGGGATGCTGGGGGTCCTGGAGAGGGAAAGGGAGCCTGGAGAGATGGCTCTGGTCCTTGGCTGGTGGCTTCCTGCGTCATCTGGGTAGGGAAGGGTCTGTCTTGGGTCCCCGCTCAGAGCCTCAGTTCAGAGGAGCCTTCCAAAGGCAGAGCGCGGTGGGCGGGCGGGCGGGCGAGAGGAGGCCTGTCGTGGGTTCGAGGGGCCTGGGGATTCGATCCAGGGGACTGAGGGGCCTCCCGTGTGCCTCTGCAGTGCCTGCTTTGCCGTCTCCTGTGTGATGATCGCCTATGGGGCCAGCAACCCGGACTGTGAGTGTCACCGAGGGCGCTCTGGGGAAGAGGTTGGGGCAGGGGGGGCCTGGCTTCTCTGAGGGGGGGGGAGCCAGGGAGCCTTGCTCAGTGGGGGGCTGGGGAACGGGCAGGGCACCATGCCAGCCGTCCCTCCTGCGCGCCCACCCTGGGCTCCTGGACTGGCAGGGCGGCCTTTGAGCGCTTTCTGCCTCTGCCCCAGCCCTGTCGGTGCTGATCTTCATCTCGCTGTCGCTGAACGGCTTTGGAGGGATGTGCATGACCTTCACCTCTCTCACAGTAAGTGCCAACTTCCCTGGTGGGCAGGGAGAGCCCTTGCACCACCTTTCATGGGCACCGGACTTGCCCCAGATTGGCTTTGTGTCTGCCCCCCCAGCACCCATCCTGGAGGGGATTTGGGGGGAGGCTCCTTTGCCAGATGGGAACCTTTCCTGAATGTGTACAGGGGGGGGGGGAGTGCCTGCTGTGATGGACGCAGCCTTGACCGGGCTCTTGGCATCCCTGCGCACGTCTGCCTGAGCTGAGTGAGGGCCAGGAGGGTCCCCTTGCCTGGCATTGGGGAGAACTCCCCCCTCACTCTTCCCTTAGTTGCGCCTCAGCTCATTGTGTGGGGCCGTTTCCCAGGCCTCCTAGGTCAGATCCAAAAGCTGCCCCCTCCCCTCCGCACGCCCTCCGGTCCAGCCTTGCCAAAGGTGTGTCCCCTCCCCTGCCCCCTTTTCTTCCCAAATTGTGGCTCTAGAGTCTTCCCCTCCCCGCCCCCCTACAGCTTCCCCTGCCCTTGCTGGTGAACCAGCAGGCAACTGTGGGGGGGCTCCCTCCAGGCCGGTTCTTTTGCCCTCACGCCTCCCCTCCTCCCTCCCTCCCTCCCTTCCCAGCTGCCCAACATGTTCGGGGATCTGCGCTCCACCTTCATTGCCCTCATGATCGGCTCCTACGCTTCCTCGGCAGTGACGTTTCCTGGGATCAAGGTAAGTGGCGGGGAGGGGGGCAGTGCAGGCTGGGAATGGGGACCCAGTTCCCCCCCCAATCTAGGAACAGGTGCAACTATGCAAAGCACGGTTGGCCACAGGAGCCCCGATGTGCAATGGATGCCCCATCTGAGGCCAGAAGCGGCAAAGGCCCAGAGCTGGCCTCCCCCCCCCCCCCCCGAGATCTGCACCCTCTCTGGAGACAGGCTCCCCGTCAAGCGGCAGGAAGGAGCACCTGGCCAAGAGAAAGCCAAATGCCTGGTGGAATTTAACGCACACCTGGCCTCATGCACGGACACACACACACACACTCCTCCTCTGGGACGTTCACTGAAAGTTGTGTAGCGAATGGCAACCCATTTCTGCCCCGTTTTGTGGAAGCCACGTGGGATGTCCAGGAAAGGAAAGCTGTGTGGAAAAGTGGGCCCTGGGCACAGGCCCTCCCCCCTTGTGATGGGGGAAGGAGGGGGGAGAAGGCCCCGTGGGAGGGTTTGGGGGAGTGGCCAGGCTGGGAAGGGCAGTGGGGGGTGCAGGGCTGCTTTGGGCCCACGGCTGGCTCTGAGCTGAGGTCCTCAGCCTGCCCTACGGGCTGGGCAGATCTCCCCTGGCACAGGCAAGGCAGCTCAGTGGATGGGTTTCAGTGGGCAGCTGGTCTGCAGGGCCGCCCCCTTGTTTTCACGGGGGTCATGTTGCAGTGCTCGGGCTGGCAGTTGGAGCCCATCCGAGGAGGGGGATGGAGGCACGTCGCCACGTTCTCCTCCCACCTCCAGAGCTTCAGGGGGAGCTTCAGAAGCCCTCCGGGGGCTCCCCAGAGAGGCCTTTGGGTGCCAGAGGAATTGGGCACCCCAAAATGACCCCCTGGCCCTCACGTGCACGCCTGTCCTTGACTCAAAGGCCGTGGCCGTCTCAATGGGAGGGCCCAGCTCAGGCTTCCCCTGGAGAAGCGGCCCCTGGGGCTGAAGGGCTGGGCCAGGCGATTCTTCCCACGCGCTTCCCCTGCTCCCCAGGTGATCTACGACCTGGGCGTCTCCTTCATCCTCATCCTGCTGGTTTGGGCCGGCTGTGCGGGCCTCGTCTTCTTCAACTGCTTCTTCAACTGGCCCCTGGAGCCCTTCCCAGGCCCCGAAGACATGGACTACACGTGAGTGAAAAGGGCCCTGCAGCCACTCAAGGGGGGAACGTGGGCGGGGCTGTGCCAGGCGGCCCCCCTTTTGCCCCACTGCCCAGCACACTGGTGGTTCGGCCGGGCCCTCCTGGTTTCCCGGCCAGCTGGCTCCTCCTCTTTGTAGCCGTTGACTCCCCCCTCCCTCGCGTCTTACAGCTGGGGACGCCCCTTAAGAGGGAGGTTCCTTGGCAAGGCCAGATGTGCCCACCTGAGAGCGAGCAGGATGTGCTCCTCTCTCTGCTCCCCAGGGTGAAGATCAAGTTCAGCTGGCTGGGCTTTGACCACAAGATCACCGGGAAGCAGTTCTACAAGCAGGTGACCACGGTCGGCCGGCGCCTGAGTGTGGGCAGCTCCATGAAGGGCAACAAGGAGAACACAGCCCTGCAGAACGGCAACAAGCTCTGCTTCTCCACAGTGGACCTGGAGGTGAAGTGTGAGCCGGACAGTGCAGGTGAGGAGCACGAGGAGGGGGCATGGCAGGTTGGCAGAGGGGTAGACGGTCATCTTGGAAGGGGCAAGCGGTCCTTTCCTCTGCGGGAGCCTTTCCCTGCCCTCGGTGAGCCTAGGAGGGAGGGAGGGGCTGCAAGGAGACCTTTCCCTTCTGGTTTTATACAGGAACAGGTTGAAAACGCTGCACCTGGGGGGGGGGGAACCTTCCCGAAGGGCCCCTGAAAGGACCAGAGCTTGGCTGAAGTGGGTGGAGGTGCCCGCTTGGGCAAGCGTCCCCATCCCCTCGGCCCATGCTGAGGCCCTGGACCAGGCAGCCATCTTGCAGGGTGGCCCTGGGGCCCGGCCAAAGCGAGGCCCAAGAGAAATGGCCAGCCGGCCAATGGGGGTTGGGATTCTGGATTGTGCAGGCCTGCCAGCCCCGTTAGTGGTGCCTCCTGGGGAAAGCCTGACGGATCTTCCCTTTCTTCTCCCCCCCCCCCCCCCCCCGCAGCTTCCCCCTCCTTCATGAACAGCGTCTTCAGCCCCATCCTCCTGCTCAGCCTGGTCACCATGTGCGTCACGCAGCTCCGGCTCATCTTCTACATGGGGGCCATGAACAACATCTTGGAGTTCCTGGTGGAGGGCAAGATGGAGACAGGTGGGGGCCCTCTCGTGCCCACAGGAGACCCGTGTCAGGGCCTGGGAGAGCCCGGCTCCCATCCGGCTGACCCTCCCCGGCACTCGGAGGCCTCCTCAGGGACCCCAGGGATCTCTGGGGCTGGCTGCGGGAGAGCTCCCCTGGCAACGTCTGACCAGAGGCAGCTCATTCTGCGAGGGGGGGGGAGCGTGTCAGAAGGGGGCCCTCCCTAGTTTTCTGGAGGACAAACAGGAGGGGAGCAATGTCCTCGTTCGCCTGGGTCTGCTTCCCACTTGGACTACCTCGCAAGGCCTGCGGCTGCTTTCCGGCTGCTGGTCCTTCGTGCACCCACCACAGGCGCTAAGAGCTCCAGCAAGACGCTTCTCCCAACCAGCCAGGCTGGGCCTGAATCAGCTGACGGCCCAAATCCTGAGCGCAGCCCTTCCTGGGCTTCACTCCTCGGACATCCCGGTGGCCACCCTGGCGGGGGATGCAGAAGCCTGGCTGCCTGGCGGGCCCCAGTTAGAGAAGGCGGGGGACGCGGAACAGAAGGGCCCGGAAGGCCTCCAGGCAGCCACAGCACATCGGTGCCCCCTTCCCGCCTGAAAGGCGGCCAGGTGGGCAGGGAATTCCCTGAGAGTCCCTCTCTCTCTCGCTCAGATGGCCCTGCGCTGCCTGCTGGGAACCAGATGCCCCCCCCCCGTCCCTCCATGGCAGCGGCTGCTTGGCCAGGCAGGGAGGCAGGCAGGCGCTGTGGCTCTTGTGGTGCTCCTTCCAGCCGTGTTGCCATGAGAGGCGGGGGGGCGCTGGGAGCCTGGGCTACGCTCGGCTGCTCCCTGGGGAATCCGGCTGCTGCCGACGGGGGTGTGTGGCTCAGCCAGGGTCAGAGGAGCCTGTTTGCCCCCTGAAGAGCAGAAGAGCAACAACAGGGAGAAGGGGAAGGCCGCAGACTCAGCGTCAGGCCCCTATTTATAGCTGCTGGCAGGAAGCCAGGAGGAAGGGAGGGGTTTGCACTAGGAGGAGCAGCTCCACCACCACCACCACCGTGTCTTTTGCACAACAGACTGAAACCACGCGCAACAGCCAGTTTGGGCCTGTTCAGTCTGGAATCCCTTGAGGCAGAAGAATCGGCCCCGGAGCTTTCCCGGAGGGGGGGAGGGAGGAGAGAGCGGTGGTATTGGGCCAGGCAGGGCCTGCTCCGGTGCCTGGCGCCCCCAGGGCCTCATGGGGCGGAGCCTTCGGAGGCCTCTGGGGTGCCAGGCCGTGGGCTCAGGGCCTAGTGTGATCTGGGGGGCGGCGGCCCCAGCCCCTCCTCAGCCCCAGTCCTCCCTGCTTCCTGGCTCTGCTTCTCCAGAGATCTGGCTTGGGTCACCCACAGCCAGGTAGGGGGCAATGCCCTCTCTTGCCGCATCCGCTGGGCTGCGCAGCTCTGCCCTGGGCAAAGACCAGGGGCACCTAGCAGAGGCCGGACAGGTTGGGTTTGCGGCAGAGTCCGTTGCGCCGTGCTCGGCCCCCTGCAAGGGGGGCGCCGGTGGGGGTGTTTCTCGTCCCCGACGGGGCCTGCTCTCTTGTCTTCCAGTGGAGCTTTACGGCTCCATCTTCGGAGTCCTGCAGCTGCTCTGCCTCATGACGGCACCGGTGATCGGCTACATCATGGACTGGAAGCTGAAGGAGTGCGACGACGGCGGCCCCGAGGAGGCCGACAAGGGAGATGACAGCCCCCCGTACGTGGCCCAGTGGGCGGGGGCAGCTGCGGCGTCCTTCCCTGCCAGCTGCGTGCCCAACCCACATTCCTTCCCCCTCTGAAGCTTAGGAAAGGGGTGCCGCTTCCCACACGCCCTTGGCAGCTCATGCCGTGGGGAGCAGGAGTGCCGCCTGCCGCAGGGAAGGGCCCTGCCCGGGCGGGGAGGCCATGAGGCAACTGGGTCACTGGGCCAGGAACCGCAGTGTCGTCACGGGGAGGCCTTGTTTGTCACGGACAGGCAGCCTCCGGCCCTTGAAAGGAAGGAAAGGGTCAGCAGGCACCGGAGTGAAGGGCAGGGAAGGAGCCCTCCTGGGCCCTGGGTGGGTGGGGGCTCGAAGGGAGGCAGCCTGTGAGACCCTTCCTCCCGCCTGCAGGGGTGAGAAGAAGAAGGAGAAGAGACCTCGGGACCGCCAGATCCAGAAGGTCTGCAACGCGACCCGGGCTTTCGCGTTCACCAACCTGCTGCTGGTGGGCTTTGGGGTCACCTGCCTGATCCCCAACTTGCCTCTGCAGGTGAAGGAGGGGCACGTGGGCAAAGGGGCAGCTGGCGGGGGAAGAGGCTGGCTGGGGCCTGTGCTGGGGGACCCCCCTCCGCCTCCATGGGGGGATGTATCCCAGCTCCACTCGGGGCCTTGGGGGGCGGGGGTCCTGCGGGGGCTCTGAAGGCAGCCTCCCCGCTCTCCCTTGCAGATCCTTTCCTTCATCCTGCACACCATCGTCAGAGGCTTCATCCACTCGGCCGTCGGGGGCCTCTATGCTGCCGTGTAAGTCCAGCACCCACTCCTTGGCTGCCCATCGCAAAGTGGGTCACCCCCGTTTCTGGGTCATGTTTTCCTCCTTCCTGGGTTCCCTGCTGCGTGGTTTTGCCTCTGGATATTGGCCGGCACCTCTGGGTGTTGCTCCAGAGTGGGTGTTGCCCGCCCCCACCTGCCTCCCGAGTATCTGATGGAGGCCGAGGTCAGCTGGGGCCAAGCGACGTTCCTTGGGGAGCAAAACAACTTCCTCATTCTGGCTGGTCCTCTGCCCCAAACTGCCCCAAGGAAGGCAGCTGAAAGACGCTGAGGGGGGCCCTCTGCTCCTCCCCCCCCCAGGGGCCATCTGCACCCTGCCCTGGAGAGTTCTCCCTAGGCAGCTTTCTTCCTTCCCTTCCTTCCTTCACCCCCCTCCTCTCTCTCTCACACACACACACACGAGCCCTTTGCCAGGGCTGACTCACATGTTTTTGCCCTGCTCAGACGCTTGTTGTTTTGGACGGGACGTTTCGGGCCATGGGTCACAGAGGGCGTCGGGTGCAACTCCAAGGGTTGCTCAACCGGGAGAGGCCGAGACGGGCTTATCTGCCTCCCAGGTTCCTGCTCTACGTCAGCCTTCAGCCCTCCAGCCCTCGGGAGGAGGGGGTGTTGTTCCTCCAGGAAGGGCCGGAGCCGTCCCTTGGCCCAGCCGCTTCCTTGTTTACAGAGAGAGCCCCGATCCTCCACTGTCACTCAACCCGGCCTCCCACCCGCAAGACATGTGGGTCACTTGCCCCTTCCCTCCCCAGGTATCCTTCCACCCAGTTTGGCAGCTTGACTGGGCTGCAATCTCTCGTCAGCGCCCTCTTTGCCCTCCTGCAGCAGCCCCTTTTCCTGGCCATGATGGGCCCCCTGAAAGGAGACCCCCTCTGGGTAAGTGGTGCCGCTTTGGCTGGGGGTTCTGGCCGTTCAAGGATGTCCTGGACCGGCAGCCTTGGTGCTCGCGAGAAGGGAGAACAAGTCGTGCCTGGCAGGGTCTCCCTCCACAGCCAGTTCACCTCCTGGGGCTCAGGTGGGGCTGCACCCCAAAAGAACTGGGCATCCCTGTGGCAGAGCTTCCGACTGCCCGGGGGGGGGGGGCTGGTCCGTCAGCCAAGGAGCCCCAGGAGGTGAACGGGGGCACTGGGCGGAGGAGGCCCAGTCTGGGGCCTTGGACCTTCCCTGGAGGGAGGGGGGGGGGCGGAAGGTACGTGCCAGCTCAACAAAGCCCACATCCCCAAGGGAGACACTTTCGGTGTTTGGGCTCCCCAAAAAGGAGCCCCCCTTGAGGGTCTTGCCTGTTGCCTGGCAGTGCCCGGGAGGAAGCCCACCAGTAGCACCCTTTGCCCCACACCTGGAGCCTCTTGGCCTTGCAGTGGGAGCCAGCCCCCCCCCCATCCCCATCTGCCTGGTCATGGTCTGGGTGTCTCCTGGACCGGCTCCCAGGGACCACGTGGGCCTTGTCGTGCAGGGAGGACGGCTGGAATGGAGCTGCACAGCCGCTGCCTGTCCTGGGCACGGGAGGGAGGGAGGGAAGGGCAGCTCCAGGCTCGCTTGGCAGCCGCCTCCGTCTTTCTTTGGCAAAACATCTCAGGGCCCTTTGGTGCAGATCTGCCCTGGCAGCCACTATCGCCCGCTCGCTTTCTTGCCCATTGAGGGTGGGGGCAGTAGGCAGATCAGGGGGGGGGGCAACACAAATGTGCCCCTCTCCCCTTCGGACAGGGGTGCAGGAAAGGAGGGTGTCCTGGTGGGGGCGCTCCAAAGCATTCCCAGGCTCTGCCTAGTCAGCCAGCTGGGCCCTCTCGTAGCGAAGAGCTGTTGAAACTGAGCTTGGCCAAGGCCCCGGCCGCTCGTCCTGGGCGGCTGCCCCCTCTGGAGAGAGTTGTGCCTGCCCTGGGCACCACAGGTGGCATGCTTGGCACTCTGGGTCAACAGGAGTCAGGGCTCCAGGGCTGCTTGGTACCCGAGGGACTCGGTGCCAGGAGGGGGGGAGGGAAGGTCGGGGGCCGCTTCAAGCGGAGGAGGCAGCTGCGGACTGAGCCGTCCCTCCAGGCCACCCTGTGGAGAGCCATCCCTCGCCAACGGCCCTCACCACCTTCGCCGTCTCTCCTGCCAGGTCAACGTGGGGCTGCTGGGGGTGAGCATGCTCGGCTTCTGCCTGCCGGTCTACCTCATCTGCTACAGGCGGCGCCTGGAACGGGCGAAGCAGCAGAAGGACGACGATGCCCAGCTCTTCCTCAAGATCAACGGCACGCCCAGCGAGGAGGCCTTTGTCTAGGGACACATTTGGACCGGCTGGGGGAGGGCTCCCCCCGCCCTGGGGCCCCAGAGAAGCCCCCAGCACAGCTCCCATCTCACGGGTCTTGCTTTGGATTCAAAAGCCACGCCACTATGCCTCTGCCGTGGCACCACCCTGCTGTGGCCTCCCCTGCCCACGGTCTCTGGTGCTGGCCTCGGAGACGCCTGACTTCGTACGGGTCTTGGTTGCTTTGCAAAGGGAATGCTCCCCTACCCCCCACCCCCTCCCCGTTCTGGTGACCTGGCCCTTCCTGGCACACACCTGCACGACGCACAAACACCCAGACAAACCCAGCTTGGTTTCTGTCTGTGCAGGACACGGACTCCAGCCTCCCTCCCCATCTGCCTGCTCTGCCATGGCGGGGGACAGCCGAGGAAGAAGAGGAGGAGGGCATCCGGTTTGCCTGCATTTTGCACCTGTTCTGGGAGGGGGGGATGTGGCCCCCACCTTCTCTGCAGATTGAGGACCAGCTTGACAAAAGCTGGGGGTTGCACAGTGTCGTGTTTCCCCCCCCTCCCTTTGGACTTTTTGGGGCATGACCGAAGAGGGGCGGCTTTGCACAGGGTCGCACCGACATCTGCAGCGGGAATTAAGCCCCACGTCTCAAATATTAGGGGGCCTGGCAGAGCTGGGCAAGGAGACACCCGGAATCATGAGCTGGGCTGAGGTGCGCTGGCTCCTGCCCTGTGGTCCCCTTCAGCCTCCTGGTGCCTGGCGCAGCAACTGCCGCCCTCTGGTGGCAGGAATCCCCGCAGGAGGCAGGGCACTGGTTCTCATGCAGCAGCCATTGGAGCAGGGGGGGGGCAAGATGCCACGGGCGCATTGCACTGTCTTTTCTCTCGGGCGGATTGCACTGTCTTGTCTCTCGACATAAAACAAAAAAAAACCCCACTGCTTTGCTTGGCCTTCGTATTTTGTCCTCTGAGCAGTCAGGAGGCTGTCCTGGTGGAGAGGTTGGTCAAGGTGTTCCCCTCGGAGGCCAGTGGGCTGCCCTTGGCCGGAGTGGCTCTGGGGCTGGCCATGGAGCTAGGACTGGTGGCCCACATCTTCCGCGGGCCCTTCCCAGGGCTGCCCTCTGCGTGCCAGCTGTGGCCTGGGGCTTGTCTGCCCCACTTCCCTCCCAAAGGAAGAAACGGCCCGCTCCCAAAAGGGGGCTTCTTCCCTCTTGGCTCAACTGCAGCCTTCTGCGTGCAGAGGGAAAGGACTGGCCCAACACGGTGCTGGGGTTGGCAGCTTCCAGATCAGCTGCCAGGTCAAGCCGTGGCACAGCTAGTTCTTCACCGAGGGCATGTGGAGGAAAGCAATGATCCACATCTCTGTTCTCGCGTCTCCCACAAAGGCCGGGCCAAGGACAAGCGAGTGCCCTTGAAGCCTGTGCCAAGTGCCAGTGAGGCAGCAAACCCTGGTTGGGCCAGGAGGGAGGCTGAAGGTGTGGAATCCGTAGCCAGGCAGAGGAAAAGGAGGCCACGGGGAAGCGAACAGCCACCCTCATCGGCATTTCGCTCTAATAGGGGCACGCTGGGGGGCTGACAAAGCCAGACGGTGCGGCATTTAATCTGGCACTGCCACCAAATTTGGCTGATGCTCCCGTGCCCTCAGCCAAGAGCGTCAGGAGGCTGGGCGGCATGGCTACGGAGGGCTCTGGCTGACCCATTGCTGCAGCTGTCACATGAGTGCCTGGTGCTGATGGCTGGAAGGAGCGATGGGGACGCAGCAGCCCCCTGGGATCCCTGATCTTGCCAGACCCAAAGGGGCTGCTGGCCAACCGCGTTGGAGGTGACTTGTGGCAATCTGGATGCAACCCGAAGCCAAGAGCACTAAGACAAAGGGGAAGCCTCGGGGCCCAATAGCTAGAGCCCTTCTGCCTGCCCGGGGCCTCCAGGGAGCAAAAGGGGACGAGGGATGCCGGAAGAAGGTTCAGGCAGCTCTCTCGCCCTGCCCTGCCCTGCCCTGCCCGGCAGTCGGCACCTGCTCTGTGCCCACCTGGTCCCTGCTGCATCTCTTGTCCACTTGGGGTTAGATGCCTCCCAGTGCTCTGCCAGCTCACTTAGGTGAAACCGAAGGCCTGAAAAGCACAAGCGTGGGGAGTGAGTGGGTCTGGGCCGGCCCTCTGGGGCAGCTTCTGTAGGCAGACCCCAGGAGGGGCAGGCAAGGTGGAGCCCTGAGGTCCAAGCCCTGGACAGAGCCTCAGCTGACGATTCCCTCGGGCTCAATTAGCCAAGAGGCTTTGCAAGCTTTCTGGAGGAGGGAAGAAAGCAGGCCCCCACCTAGTCGCTGTGCAGGGTCCTCCCAGTCTCTGCTCAGCACCCACCCACCCCCAGTTTCTGAGGTGGGTGGAAGGTGGCCGAGGGTGTTCCAGGCTCAGAGGAGCTTTCCCTGCCCCCTTGGCAGCAACCCCCTCTGCCTCTGCTGTCCCCTCTGTTGTTGCAGCCGAGGACTGCGTTAGCTTTTTTGGCGGCTGCAACACAATGCTGGCTCATGTGGCAGTCCACGAGGATTCCTAGGGCCCTCCTGTAGTTACTGCTGTTAAAATGCTCCATCACTGGATGGCACAGAGATTCCTGCTTGAGCAGAGGGTTGGACTGGAAGACCTCCAAAGTCTCTTGCCGCTCTCTTATTCTGTACTCTGCACCCGTGCCACCCTGAAGCCACCCTCTGGACGCCTACCTTTTTGAACGTCAGCACCCACAAGTGGACGGAGGGCTCCTCTAAGAAAATCCAAGGGGGAGGGGAGGGCTCTCCCTGGGGTCAGCACTCTGCATTTGGTATTTGGTATTTATTCGATTTGTAAGCCGCCCTATTCCCCGAAGGGACTCAGGGCGGCTGAACAAAAACCAGGGGAAGGGGAACAAATACAGAAAGTAAGACAAAACAATACAGTGATACAACAATTTAAAAAACACAGCAAGCACAGCAAATTCGAGTGGGGGGGGGGACTCAACCCCAGGCTTGCTGGGACAGCCAGGCCTTAACGGCTGTCCGGAAGGCCTGAAGGGTGGCGAGGGTCCGAATCTCCACGGGGAGCTCGTTCCAAAGGGCCGGAGCAGCCACAGAGAAGGCCCTCCTCCGGGTGGTCAACAGCCGGCATTGGCTGGCAGATGGAATTCGGAGGAGGCCTAATCTGTGGGATCTAATGGGTCTGTGGGAGATGATTGGCAGGAGGCGGTCTCTCAGGTACCCAGGTCCAAATACCATGTAGGGCTTTATAAGTGATGACTAGCGCCTTGAAGCGTGTCCGGAGACCAAAAGGCAGCCAGTGCAGCTCGCGGAGGGTAGGTGTTACGTGGGTGTAACGTGGGTGCACCCACAATCGCTGGCGCGGCTGCATTCTGGACCAGCTGGAGTCTCCGAAGGCTCTTCAAGGGCAGCCCCATGGAGAGCGCATTCCCGTTACTGCCGCTCAAGGGAACTTTTTAGCAGTTGCGGCAATGCTGCCTCCTATTCGCCTTGTGGTCAATAAGGAGTCCCAGACGCCCATCACCACGACGGCGGCCTGGCGACGGAGACCAAAACACCGAGATCTCCGCAGGGAGATCTTGCAGGTCGCCCGCCCTCCTCTCCCCCGCCGCGAGTCCCTTCTTCACAGACTTTCCCTTCCCGGGACTCTGAGCTTCAAAGCGGCTTCTCTCCGGGCCTTAGACCGGCTAACGGACCCCCCCCCCCACCCCGAACCCCTTCCTCCCCCCCCCCCCGCCGAAGGAGCCCTGCAAGGTCTTTTCTCGGGCGCCCCCGCCCCTCCCCCTCGCAGGAGGGGGCCGCCCTCCCCAGGGACCCTCGACAGGCGCCCCCGCCGGCGCCCTCCGGGGCGGTTCCGGGGCGTTTTCATCCGGGCGTCGCTTGCGCCTGGCGCTCTCCTTCGGCGCCCCATCGGGTTGCATTAGAGAGGTTGCCGTCGGACACGCCGGTGGCCTCGCAGGGCGCCCGGCCGGCAGTGCGGCACTTCCCGCTCCACGGGTGCCGCTTCCCCAGCCGGCCGCGGGGGGGCGCTCGGCCGGCCCTTCCTTCCGCCTGCCGCCGCCGCCCAAGGGGAGCCAGGAGGGCGCCGCCCCCTCCGCGCGCGTGACGTCGTGCGTCGGACGCCGCGCGGTGACGCAGGGCTGTTGCCGAGGAACGCCGCCCGGTGCGCCCGCCTCCCCTTCCCCGCCGGAACCCCGAGCGCGGCTCCGGGGACGGAGGGGCCTCAGGGCGACGGACAGCCGAGCGGAGGGCGGGCGGGAGGGCGGGCGGCGGGGCCGCGCCGGAGCCAGCGGAGCAGCGCTCGCCATGGTGCTCGTCAAAGAATAGTGAGCGAGCGGGCGGGCGGGGGGGGGGGAAGCCCGGGGGGGGGGGCGCGAGCGGGCGGGCGGGGGGGGGGCTGGCGGCTCCCTCTCGGGGCCCGCAGGGGCGACCCCCCCCCTCTCCGCCAGACGGCAGCCGGGCGCCGAGGGAGGGAGCGGGAAGCGGACGGGGCTCCCCGGCCAAGGACCCCTGAAGGTCCCGCCGGCCTCCCCGGCCTCCCCGGGAGACGCGGCGCCCCTCCGGCTCCTGCGTGACGGGGCGGGATTGCTCGGTCTTGGGCGCCCGGGGCTTCCCGCTCCAGCTGCTTCCGCCTCGGCCTTCCCCTCCCGGCGTGACCTCCGTGGGGCAGGTGGGGGGGGGGGAGAGGGACGCGAGGGTCCCGGGGAGGGAGATGTTGCCGGTGGGGGGGGGGGGCTCCGGGGAAGGAGCTCGCCCGTCCAGCTGGCGTCCCTCCCGCGGGGCTCCTCCGAAGGTTGGAAGCGCCGACCGGGCTGGCCTGGAGCAGCTTCCTCCCCCGCCTCCCTCCCTCCCCCCTTCCCCCCCTGCCTGGCGGCCTTGCGGGTCGGTGCAGCTCCCTCCCCCCCCCCCCCCAACGCCGCACACACACCCACACACCCACCCACACAGCCGCTGTGTCCCGGGGAGCCCCGCGGAGTCTTCGGGCGGGGAAGGGGGGGGGCGAGTGGGATCCCGGCCGCCGATGCCCTGGAGGGGCTCGCGCCAGTCGCCCTTTCCCGTTGCGGGGTGCGGGTCGGCTGGGTTGCCGGGCGAAAGTAACTCGGCAACTGCGGATCTCTGTGTCGGGTTTCCCCTCTTGCGGCGAGCGAGGCTGCGACCTAACTGCGCTCCTTCTGCTCTCTTGCAGCCGCGTCGTTTTGCCTGTGTCGGTGGAGGAGGTAGGTCTTCCCTCTGCCTTCCTTTCCCTCTGCCTTCTCCCTTTCACTTTCCGGAGGAAGGTACATGGCCACCCGCCCACTCTCGCACAGGGGAGGGCGGTGGGCTTAACACCCTTAAAGAAAACAATATGACCCCCCCCCCCTCCAGCAGCAGCAGCAGCAGCAGCAACACAGTGGGACGGACCCCTTGGTCTGTTTGGTGGGGGGGGGGAAGGGGTGCCCTCAGTCCATTGACAAAACCTTTTCTTCCTCCTCTTCTTCTTCTTTCCATCTTGGTCAAACTTGTGGCTAAAGCTCAGGAAAAATATATGGAGACTAATATTCCCTCCTTCCTTCCCCCTCCCCAGCTTTCCAAGGCATCTAGCCAAACTGGGGGGGCTTGCTGTGTGGCCTTTTGCAAACCAACCCTGGGGGCTTCTAAGGAAGGCTGCCTTGGATGCACTGTAAGGAGCGGAGGGGAAAGGACGGAGGAGGAGTCCTCCAAGCAATTCCCAGCAGTCTGACACCCTGGCAGGAAGGGCAAGCTCCATTTGCCTGGGAGCCCTTCTTGGGCTTTCCTGCCTGACAACTCTCTGCCCAAGTTTATTTTTTATTCGGGGTGGTGGTGGTGTTGCTGTCACTTTGCAAGAACTGTACGACCTCTTCTCTTGGTTGTTTTCTTTCTTGAGCTTTTTTTATAGTTAGGAACAGAATTGCAAGAAGGTTTGTGTGAAACACACTTATGGTATTAAAATTGGTTTCCTGAAAAAGCAACACTGTTCCCTTTTGGGACTCTCTCTTGCTTTTTCTCAAGCACAATTGTCAAGAAAGTGGCCAGTAAACTCCAGAAACTCATTAGCCTGTGATCTGGGGGATAACCTCTCATTGGAATGGCTGCAAAAGCGGTTGTAAAATTCCTGGAGGACGGGCTACGCACCTGCCTTGAGGAAGCCTTTTTGTTGCTGTGTTATTTTGTTCTGCCTCATCTCGCCCCCCCCCAAAAAAAAAAAAAACCCTTTCTCTGATTTCGGCTCTCCAACTCTGTCAGGTATCCAAGCTGGGCGGAATGCAGGGAGATACCATAATTAGGGCACCAGTTAACATAGAAACAAGGCATAACCCAACTTTTATAAATAAGTAGCTTTTCAGGGGCTCCACTTCTGCATCCCCTCCATACTAGCCCGCCCTGGCCTTGCAGTTGTTCCTAACTGAGCCTCCCTGACGGGGGAGACGTTGACTGCCTCCCCACCTGCACTTCTGGGTCCCCTCTCAGACCACCCTGCAAACTCTGTGTTGTAACCTTTGATTGACAGTGCTCTCCCAGCCATCGCCCCAGAGCTCTCCCGTGTCTGGCTGCCTACTGTGCGCTGGAGCAGCAGGCCTCCCAATGCCAAGGGAGCCGCCGTGAGCGGGATATGTGAGAAACGAAACGCTGGGCCTCATCCCGTAGGGCTGCGCTTGTGCTCTTGTCTAGCCGTCCTTTGCGCTGCTCCTCCTCCGTGTCTGTGCAATCGCCTAGGATGAAGCTTCTCATCACATAAACCTTCCCATTCTTCTAGTCCTCTAGATTGTGCCCTGAGGTGCCCAACCACAGCCCTCACATATGTGTTGAGTGTCCGCAATCCGTGGCTAGCCATTGGAGGAAGCCCACCAGAGTCCCTCCAATGGAGGCGCTCCTGCGGGGAG
The DNA here is from genome assembly GCF_009769535.1 of Thamnophis elegans. NCBI lineage: Eukaryota > Metazoa > Chordata > Lepidosauria > Squamata > Natricidae > Thamnophis > Thamnophis elegans. The sequence continues at coordinate 142,605,805 of NC_045544.1, forward strand.
GTTCCCTGGCTCCTCTGCTCTGCCTGGGGCTGTCACAGGTATGGGCGCCAAGGTGGGCCTCCCTCTGAGGCCCCTGCCAGCAGGGCAGTACTACAGGCAGGCTGGAAAGCCTTACGGGCAGAGGGGGGGGGGATCCTGGTCTGGCATTCCTGACAGATGCAGAGCCGAGGCTGCCCTTCTGGAGGTGCCTCTGGGGGGGGGGGGGCGCACCACGGCAAGGGGCTCCTGGGGCTGCAGGAAAGACTGGCTGGGATGGTCGCTGAATTCGGCCTCGTTTGGGCACAGCGTGTGGGTGTCTGCTCAGCCGCCCTCTGTGCTCCTGCAGGAGCTGCTGCACCTGTGTCCCCCCTGAGGATAGTCTGGATAGGGGAGGAGGGGGCTCTTGCCAGAGGGACTTGCCTCTCCCTCTGGGGCCTCCATGCAGGAAGGGCAGGGAAGGGGGCTGGTCTGTTGGGACTGCGGGCCAAAGAGCAGAGGCAGCGAATCCTTCTCCCCCTGGAAACAGCAGTGGGATCCCTGGAGGGTCAGGCGTTGCCGTGAGGGGCCCGAGCTCCTCGTTCGGGTGGGGCAAAACAAAATGGGGGGCGGGGGGGGTTGATCAGCAGCCTGTCCTCTTCAGGCCTGAATTGTACCTTGCGGAGGGGGAGGGGATGCGCTGGACAGGCGGTTCCCATGGAAACCTCTGCTCTCCCTTAAGCCCCGGTGCCCTCCGGCTGGCCTTGGGGCTCTCGGGCAGGGCTGGCGGCGGAAGATGCCAAGGCTCTGCAAAGGGGGTGCAGAATCAGCTCAGACGGGCCTCCCAGAGCCCCCAGCAGGCCCAGAACTGCAGGATCCTGCCCCGCCTGTGCTTCGCTTCCTCCCACACCTCGTCTATGAGCGCCGGGTTCCCGGCCTGCTTGCTGGCTCGCTCTGCGCCCATCCCTCCTGCGTGGAAGCCACTGACTCTGCCGTGTTTTCCCTCCTCCAGTACCAGGTGGGGCAGCTGTACTCCGTGGCCGAGGCCAGCAAGAACGAAACTGGCGGGGGCGAAGGGGTGGAAGTGCTGGTGAACGAGCCCTACGAGCGAGACGGGGAGCGGGGGCAATACACGCACAAGATATACCACCTGCAGAGGTAGGTGGCCTGGGAGGATCCCCCCCGCCCGTCCAGGAAAAGGCCAGGGGTACAAAAAGAGCCAAATCCCCCCCCAAAAGCCTGGAGATTCCTGCCTGCTGGGCATTTACACAAATCAGCCATCGATGCTTACGGAGGACAAACCCCATTTACCTAACATTCACAAGAGACACCCCCCCCCCCACGGGGAGGGGAAGTAGGCTAGAGGGGAATGATGGAGGGAAGATAGTAAGATTGGAGGGGGGGGCGGAAGAAAGAGGTGTATGGAGAGCGGAAGGGGGCATATGGGGTTTCTATTTGAGTTTGAGTTTTTATTTATATTTCTGGGGGTGTTGCTGACAAGAGGAACTGCTGTGATTATTGTTTAATGTTGTATGGCCCCGGTTATGCACAGTAGATATGTGACACTATGAAATGAAAAATGGAAAATAAAAACATTTTAACAATTAAAAATAAATAAATAAATAAAAAGAGACCCCCCCCCCACAAAAAAAAAACCCAGAACTAAAACTTCCATCCCCTCCAGCATTCAGAGAAGCAAAAACCCACAGCAAATAAACCGTTGGGGGGGGGGGAAGCAATAATCGAGGAGTCAACAGGGAGGAAATGGACCCATCTCAAAAAGCAAAATAAAAAGCCCTGGCAGAGCAAGCAACAGGCATCCCCCCCCCCCCCCCGGCATTGATGATGTTCCCTAGTTGGGTAATGAACGCCTGCAAGCGAACCCCAACCCCCCCCCCCCCCCCCGCTCGGAGAGGACCTAACCCTGAGCTGCAGATCCTTTCTCCGGTTGGCGGAAGGAGCCTTTGTCCTAAGGGGGTCCCCAGGGCCTTTCCTCAGCGTCCAGCAAACCTCTCAAGCGGTGACCGCTAGGCCTGCCCACCTCTGCCACTGATGGGTCCCAGCTTCTCTTCCGGTCCCTACGGAGAGGGCCTGCTGGGCTGGGGCTTCGGGGCCCTGCCCTTCTGTCCCTAGGAAAGCCTTTGGGTCCGGTGGCACTGGGGCAGGCGGAGGGGAGGTGGGTGGGGTGGCATCCAGGTGCCTGCCTGTTGGGGAGGGGCTGGGGAAAAAACCCCCTCTGCTTCCCCTTGCTTAGCCTTGAACCCCTAAGCGCCACAGTCGCCGGCAGCAGGAAGAAGAGTGGGGCGGAGCTCCTGCCGGGGGGGCCTGGCCCGCGCCCTGACCTCTCCTTTCTCCTGCAGCAAAGTCCCTCCCTTCGTCAGGATGCTGGCCCCCGAGGGGGCCCTGGACATTCACGAGAAGGCCTGGAACGCCTACCCTTTCTGCCGGACCGGTGAGTTCTGCCAGGGCAGCTGCCTTGCTGGGCATTGGGGGGCTTGGGGATGCCAGGCCCCCTTCTCCTTCGGTGGGACCTGTGTTAGGGAGGTGCCCCAGGCGGTCTGCCCGATGCTCTGAGCTGCTTCAGAGAACTTCCACGGCTCAGCGGCTCCTCTGCCCACTCGGGGAGGGAGGAAACCTCCGCCAGGGGAACCATTTCAGGGGGGAGCCTGGCCGTTCCCTGCCCCTCCCCGGAGCAGCAGCCGGCCTCTGTCCCCCTGGGCAGCCCAGAAGCAGCTCCTGCAGAAGCCCCTCAGCTCAGCCCTTCTGAGCCGGTGGCCCCACTGCCCCAGAGACCCTTCCTGCTGTTGGGGCTGGGCCCTGGCCTCTCCTCCTCCTCCTCCTCCTCCTCCTCCTCTGCGCGGCCTGGCTTCCTTGGGCTGCTTGAGGTCCCGCAGTCTGGACAGTGAGAGCCGGGTCTTGGGCGCAGGCCGAGTCTGGGAGGGCTGACCACCTGGATTAGCAAACCACAGGCCACCTTCCACCAGGAGCTGCTGCTGCTGCTGCAGGGGATGGAGGCTGTGTCCAGGGCTGCTTGGGAGCCCTGCTGCTCACTGGACGTTTGGCCTCCGGCCCTGCTTTGCGGGATATGCTCGGCCTTTGAGAGCTCCAGGCTGCCTGCACCTCCTGGGAGGCCCCTATGTGGCTGCTGTGTCTGAGCCCTGGAAGCGGGGGGGTGGGGGGGGGTATTGCTGCTACTACGACTGGGGTCCTCTCCTGCGAGAAGCAGGACCTGCCACCTTCCCTTCATTAATCAGGGATCCTGGCGCCAGGGCATCCAGTTCCTGCCCAGCGCAGTCCTGGGTTGGGTTACCTGGGTTGAGTTACCCAGGAGTTAGGAGGAGGGAGGGAGGGAGGGAGGGAGGGCCAGGGCTGTGGGGAGGCTTTTCCCCAGAGTGTGTGTGTGTGTGGGAGGGGGGGGGGGGGACTGCTTACCTGCTGGAGAGAAGAGCCCTGCTGGCGTTGCCCATTTTCTCAAGGGGGGGGAATGAATCCAAACCCGACCGGGGGGGGGGGGGGTGTCTGTGGGTTGGGTTCCCAGGCAGCAACCACAGCATGGCTAGTGAAAACGCCCTGATTTTGGGGTGTGTGTGTGTGTGTGTGTGTGTGTGTGTCAGCATTGGATAGTGCATTGCCAACCAGTATGTAGCCCCTCAGCTGTGCCTGCCCTGTGTGGGGCTGGTGGAGGCTGGCCTTAAATAGGCATCCTTACGCGAGCCCTCCCTGGCAGTCCCCCATCCCATGGGGTGCTCAAGCTGGTTTTTTTTTTGGGGGGGGGAAGTGGCAGAGTTCCCTGCTGCAGGAGGAGGAGGAGGAGGAGGAGGCCAGGGCTCTGGCTAGGCCTTCCCACTGATGAGTGGGCTGTTGGGGGCAGGCCGGGAGCCGTGGCTGCGTCCCTGATTAAAGCTCTGTCTTTCTTTCCATGTCTCGGGTTTGGAGCAGTTATAACAGTAAGTAGAGCTTCCGGCCCCTGCTGGGTAAGCGGCTGGGCTGCCAGGGACGCCAGGCCCCTTTCGTGGTCTGGGGGAGGCAGGGGTTCCCTTTGGGGTCTGGGGGGAGCTTCCACTAAAGTCGTTTGCTGACTTCTTCTCAGCCAGCCCACCTCACCACCTGCGGGGACTCTTGGGGGCCCATCCGGGGTGCTCTGGGGCGAGGGGCAATTCCGGGGAACTTCCTTCTGATCCGCCTGTGAGGGAAGAAGGGGAGGCCTTCCGGTTGCTTTGATTCACCCTCACTTCCTTCCGTAGATTGGCCAAGAGTTTCCTGTCGCTGCTCCCCACTTTCCTCCAGGCTCTGGGGCCCCTTGGACCCCTGCCGCCCCCAGCCCATCTCTTCTTAGAGCTGGAAGAGACCCACCCACCCACTCCCTCCACCGGGTGTGCCTGCCGGCAGCCCTGGTCTCGCCCTGGGGCTTCAGACACTTCTTTGCCGGGGTGGGGGTGGGGGGGTGGGTTTCCCTCTAGAGCAAGGCTTCTGCAGCTGGGTCCGGTGCCCCATTCCTGCTCTCAAGCCAGAGAGGGGCTTTCTCCCCTCCTCAAGCGCTCTCCGGAGGGAGGGAGGGAGGGAGGGAGGGGGAGACCCGTGGCGCCTAGAGGTGGTTGCAGGCCTGGCCCCTCCTTCCCAGCGGAGACAACTTTCTCCCTCCTCACTAGAACGAGTACATGAAGGATGACTTCCTGATCAAAATTGAAACCTGGCACAAAGCCGATATGGGCATGCAGGAGAATGTAAGTGTGGGGACTTTGGGGTGGGGGAGTCTGTCTTTTGGTTGCAACTATACTGGGGACCCTCCCGGGGGCTTTTCTGGCAGGAACGGGAGACGGAGGAGGGGGACAGGTTACTGCCCTATTCTCCGCATGAGAGTTCCCTGTTCTTTTTGCTTTTCTCTTGCAAGGAGGCCGGATGACACCCGGCTGACCTTTTTTTTTAATTTTTTAGTTTAAATTTTATTTACAAACATGCAAAATACACACAAAACACCACATTTGCACAATACAATACGAACAGGAGCTTCCTGTTCTTTTTAATAGCTGACGTTTTTAAAATGCCGACTATATCACCCTCGATAGCAGTTCGTTCTTGCATGTTTTTCCTGAGGAATTCGTTTTGCAGCTGCTCCCCCCACCTTACAAATTCACTTTCAAGGCTGCCCTGAAAGGCAGAGCGGAGGGGGGCCTCAGAGGTGGACTGAAACCTGCCCCTCCTTCTCCCTGCAGGTCCATAAACTGGATCCTGAGGAGTGGAAGAACGTGGAGGCCGTTTACATAGACATTGGGGACCGGAGCCATGTGCTTTCCAGGGTAGGGGGTGGACAGGTCTATGGGGGGGGGAGTGGCCACCCAGGAGCCACCTGGCTGGAGTTCTCTGAGGTGCCCTTGGAGGCCACTCATCTGCAGTGGCAAAACGAGTTGTCAGGGGGCACCTCTGCTGGCTTGAAGTCGGGTGGTTGGGGGCCTTCTGTGGAGCCAAGGGGGGAGCGGGGAATAGAAGGCCTCTGTCCTGTTTTCAAGTGGCTTTACTGGCATGGAGCCCACAGCCCCACCAGGCTGGAGGGGGGCTGGGTGGAGGAGGCCCACCCTGCAAGTGCCGGGAAAGAGGGTGGGCCTCTTCCCTTTCCGTAACCTCCCCGGTTCCTCTCTCGTCTCACGCAGGACTACAAGCCAGAAGAAGACCCAGCAAAATTTAAATCGGTCAAGACTGGGCGTGGCCCTCTGGGCCCCAACTGGAAGGTAGGGAGCACCTCTCGCTTGCTTGGGGTGGCTCCGGGGCTCCACTCGGGGAGTGCCAGGGGCCGAGCAGAGCTGGAGGGGAGAGGGCCAAGGGGCTGCCCCAAGACTGCCCTCCGGGCAGCCCGGGCCGATCTCAGGAGGAGGAGGGAGGAGGAGGAGAAGGAGGAGGAGGAGGAGGAGGAGGAGGAGGGCGGCCGTCCTGAGTGGTGGCCGGTGGGCTCTTGTCTTTCCAGAAGGAGCTGGGCAATCAGTCCGAATGCCCGTACATGTGTGCTTACAAGCTGGTCACGGTCAAGTTCAAGTGGTGGGGCCTTCAAAACAAAATTGAGAACTTATCCAGAAGGTGAGCAGAGTTTAGGGCAGAAGCGAGGGGGGCTCCCCAGCGGCATTTCTGCGGGGGCTGCATCCGCCTGGGCCCTTCAGGAGGAAGAAGCGGTCCTCTCCCCCCCCCCCCTTGCTGTGCAGGGACGTCCTTCCCGCCAGGCCTTCAGCTTCAGGGGTTTTTCCCCACTTTCCTGCAGCAAGAGAGGCGGCTTTTTACGAATTTCCACCGGCAGCTTTTCTGCTGGCTTGACAGAGTGGGTTGGCCTGACAATGGAGGACATTCGCCGGATGGAGTACGAGACGAAGAGGCAGCTGGATGAGGTGAGCGCTTCCTGCCTGGCCCGTTCTCTCTCCCTCTCTCGCTCCTTGTCCGAGTCCTGGAGGTGACTGGCCCTTTTCTCTGCCGCAGATGAGAGAGAGGGACCCTCTGAAGGGCATGTCGGCTGCAGACGAGTAGCGTTGATTCCTTGACCCCAGGTACTTGGCCAGTGGTGCCCGGCATCTGCTCCCTGGTTCGGAAAGAGGAGCTGCCCCTAGGGGGGGCCCTAACGGAGCTGCCTCCCTCATCGAATCGGACCCAAGATTTGGAAAAATAACTTACCGGGAGGAATCCTGCTGCTGGGGAGGAGAGAGGCCGTAAGGCTGAGTGGGGGGCTGGCAGGGGGTCAGAACCAGGCAGAGCCTTTTCCAGGCAGGACCAAGAGGCTTCAAGCAGCAGCAGCCCACAGCTGCCTGGCGGGCCACTCGGCCGGCCTTTCAGCCCCTGGTCCCCTCTCATTCTTCTCTCTTCCTCCAGTTTACGAGAGAGTCTCCGCGAAGGCCCAGGAACTCCACCCTCTTGACCAGCGGACCGTCTCTGGACATTCGAGCCCTCTTCCTCCAGTCCGCCGGCAACTTCTGCCCCCCTTGCTAATTCTAGTTGCCCCTTAACCTAGTGAGCAAATCCTTTGGTCCTGAGCGCCTGGGCGGCAGTGCCCGGGGAAGAGGCGGCCCTTCAGGACAGCTGCTTCCGTGACCACCACCCCCTTTGCCCCCCCAGGGAGGGGCAGACACCGGTTCTCATGTGACTCTTTGATTCCAAGTGGCAGGTTTTGTTGAAGTCGTTTCGTGATGTAATGATTTAAGAGTTCCTCGGTCCCTGTCTTTTTTCCCCCTCTTCCGAATCCTGGGATGGCGCTGCACTTGTGGAGACGGGAGCTCAGCGCCACCAATGCTGGGATCCGGAAGCCTTTTTCTCTGTAAAGAATATTCTTGTCTTGGGTGCATCTCTGGGCCCCTTGGCCTAGGCGTGGCTGCTGGCACACGGTTTCCCCAATCCCCTGTGGTCTCCTCTCCTTACCCCCCACCTCCTGAGGCCACCACTGCTGCTTCTTTGGGGCTGTGCGTCCTGGAGCTCAGGAACAACAGTGGAAGCCCCTCTCCACTCTGAGAGTGGGGAGGGTCTCACTCGTCTGACCAAACTGCATTCAGCTCCTCTCTTCCAGGGTTTGCCTGAATTGGGGGCTTCTGGAGAAGGTCCCCGAGCCCCGACTCCCCTTCAGGCAATCGCATGAGCAAGGAGGAGGGAATGCCCACAGTGGGGGGATCCCGTCCCTGGATCTCTGCCTCCCCCTCCGCAGCAATGTCGGGCGGGTGGGGAGGTTAGAGTGGGCTTTGGGGAAGACAGGGGCTCCCCCCCTCCTCCACCATTCCTTGCCAGCCGATTTGTTTCTTGCCTTAAGTGCAATAAGCAAGCCTGTTCTGCTGTGGCGAAAGGGTCTCCCTGGGCAGGGCCCCCGTGGCTTTGTGTTGAGCTGAGAGGGCTTTCAGGAAGTTGGCGGTTCCTGGGCACAGGAGGCAGAATTAAAGCGGGGCTGGAATGTCCCCGGCCGGCCAGGTCAAGCCCTCTGGGATCCGGCTGTGTCCCACCAGTCCTCCCTCTCCTCTGAGGCACAAGGGTGCCCAGTAATCCCCTCCCCCCCAAAACCCAGGGAACTACAACACAGGGAATTATTGTGTGGCTAAGAGGATCTGTTCAAACACGGTACTGTTCCCACTCCTGCTTAAAAGATTTGGGCTTAACTCTGAGGCGGGTGGCAGTGGATCTCGGAACAGATGGTGACATTTTGAGGATGGGGGAGAGAATTAAAGCGACTCTATTAGGAAAAGACAAGAATTCTTATGAAAACATAACTTCCTTGCTTAGCAGCAAGACAAGTGCAGAAACACCCCCCCCCCCAATGTCCTGCATTGGAGTTGACCCCAGTGCGCCCCGCTGCAGCTGAGGCTCCTGTAGAGCCCCCTGTTCCCCATTGGCAGTGGTGACTGCTCCCCCCCCCCCTTTGTTTCCTGCCAAGGAGAGCGAGTGGTGACGGAGGGCAACGCAGCTGCTCCCGTGTGTTCCTGGACCCTGAAAGGGGCTTGTGGCAGGAGCTTCGAGCCAAGGGCAGAGACACACAGAGCAGGTTCCGCTTGCTTTGCGTTGTGACGGTCAACAGGCCCCCCTCCCCCTTTCAGCATGCTCGATTTTCTCTGTTTCTTTTCTGCCGAACCTGCAAGGACTCCCTGACTGGTCCAGCTGGGTTCCCTGTGCTATTTCTTTCTCCGGCATCCGCTCTGTAGGATAGGTTAGATGATCTCCATTGTTCCTTTACTGTGAGTTGTGCCTTTTTTGGTCTCCCAATCTTCCAATACAGGCCTATTGGAAATAACTCTTAATAAAATCATAGACAGAAGATCACCCTGGCTGAGCTTTCATTCCGTGTGACGGGGGAATGGAAAATTCAATCTTTTCCTTACTTTCCATCTTTCTTAATTTCCATTAATCAATTACAGTGGCAGCTGAGAAGTCATGTAGGTAGTCCTCAGTTAATGATCCTAATTACTTGTGGCAATTCTGCCGCTAACTGAAGCAGCTACAAAGTGGGAAATTAGATGACTGCAACTGGGCTTTCCTGCTGGGAGGAGATACGCAAATTCCACAACTTATGTAAAAGCCTGTTGGCTACTCCCCACCCTGCCTTTGGGTAGTCCAAGTGCCCATGGCTTGTCCATACTGAAAGCCACAGCTTGAGGGATGGGTGGGAATGCTACACACACACACACACACACACAGCTTCTTCTCTTAAAATCCCTCCCTCTCCATTCTCGGTTTTGCAGAACCGGGAGCGAGTAATTTCTATAGGCAATCTCTCCTTTTCCTGACCCTCCCTTCTCCATTGCAGAGCAGAGGCACTGGAGAGATTTCAAGAGAGGTGCCCATTGATTTACACGTCCAAATAACAAGTTGGAAGGGACCTTGGAGGCCTTCTAGTCCAGTGGTCCCCAACCTTTTTATCGCCGCGGACCAGTCAGCCTTTGATAATTTTACCATGGCCCGCTGAGCGCGCGCAGGGGTGGGGGGGCGTTGTTCGCGGTTTCAGTGGAATACGTCGATGACCAGCGCTAGTAACGTAGCCTTGCGCAGGCGCAGTTCAGTATGGCTAGCGTAGATAGCGTAGCACAAAACTGCGCCTACGCAAGGCTACGCTACTAGCGCTGTCTACGCTAGCCCTACGTAGCTGCGCAGGCGCTCTTAGGTTTTTTTCAGGAATCGGCCAGCGCTGAAGCGCTGAAAAGGAATGAGAAGGGTGGCGCTGGACACGGGGGCGGTGGGCTGCTGGTGACGTCAGAGTGCCACCAGCGGTCCAGTAACACCCCTTGTGCCAGTTAGCCCTAATTGCATACAGAAAGAAACTATGGCCCCCGGCCGCTGCAGCGATCATGGCCCCCGGCCGCTGCGCGGGCCCGGTGCCAGGTACTCCACGGCCCGGCACCGGTCCGCGGACCGGGGGTTGGGGATCACTGTTCTAGTCCACCCCCTGGTCAAGCAGGAGACCCTATACCGTTTCAGACAAATGACTGTCCAACCTCTTCTTAAAAGCCTCGTGTTGGAGCATTCACAACTACTGGAGGAAACTTCTGTTCCACTAATTAATGGTTCCTACTGTCGGGAAATGTCTCCTTAGTCCCAGGTTGCCCCTCTCTTGATTAGCTTCCACCTGTCGCTTCCTGTCCTGCCTTCAGGCGCCCTGGAGAATAGGCTGCCCCCCCCCCCACCCTTGTGTGGCAGCTGCTCAAATACTGGAAGATGCTATCATGTCACCCTTAGTCCCTTTTGTTAAATACTAGACGGACCCAATTCCTGCAACAGCACTTCATATGAGCCAAGGTGGCGCAGTGGTTAAATGCAGCACTGCAGGCTACTGCTAGATCAGCAGGTCAGCGGTTCAAATCTCACCGGCTCAGGGTTGACTCAGCCTTCCATCCTTCCGAGGTGGGTAAAATGAGGACCCGGATTGTTATTGGGGGCAATATGCTGACTCTCTGTAAACCGCTTAGAGAGGCCTGAAAGGCCTATGAAGCGGTATATAAGTCTACTGCTATGCGTTTTGGGCTCCAGCCATCCCCTAATCATCTTGCTCTTTCTGGGGTCTCAACATGCTTGTTCCTATTGTGGTGGCCAAATAGACGCTTGCCCCCTCTTCCCCGTCCCAATAGGGCTGGAGGCAAAGGTCCCAAAGGCGCTGAGCGCCACTTGCACGGTGACCCGTAGCTCCCCCTCCCTCCCCCATGGACATCGCACAGACAGTGGGACCCCACCCGGGGGGGGGGTTGTATTATTAACCCTTAAGCAGACGGAGCCCCTGCTCAGGGCACCACAAACTTGAGAAAGGAAACGCCCAGTGAAGCTTGGCTCCGTGTGTACAGGAGGCACGCCAAGATTTGCCAGGGCTCGGGGCACCGGGGAGCCTTAATCCGCTGCCCCCGCCACCCCCTTTCTGGCCCCGGGGAGGGGCGCAACCCAGGTCCCGCACGTGCACAGAGGAAGCTTGGCTTGCACGGACCGGTTCCGGAGGGGCGACCCGGCGGTTGGGGGCCGCTGGGGTGGAAAAGCCTCGCCATCCCTCCGGTCCGCCCTGCAAGGCACGCGGGACAGCCGGCACTGACTGGAAGGACGGCGCTGCGGCCGCGTTCTCAGGCCACTGGATGATGAACGGTCAGTAAGCGAGGACGGCCCGTGCGGGGGTTGGCTGGGCTCGCGGGGCGCCTTGGGTGGGGCCGCGCACGGAGCCGCCGGGTCTCGGACTGACCGGCGGTGGTCGGCCCAAACCGGGTCCCCCTCGGGGAAAGAGCGGAGGAGGCGCCGGGCCACCCCTCTCCCCGCGTCGTCCGGGCTCTCCGCGGGGCCCACCTTCCGCGGGGCCCCGGCCTCTTCCCTGCCCGAGGGGAGGGGCCGCCACCGGGGACCCCGCGAAGGCGGAAGCGGCGCCCCGACCGGGCTCCCGGGGCCGCCCCCCCCCCTCGGCCGCCGTGCGCAGGCGCCAAGCTCTCCGGGCGGGCGGGGCGCGGGAGGGCGGAGGCGGTGCCGGCGTGAATCTGCGCCTGCGTCCCGGCAGCCAATCGGCGCGCATGACGTCGCGGGCGGCCGAGGAGCCGGGCTGCCGCTGCCCGCCGCTCTCATCCTGCTTCCCCCGCTCGGAGGAGATGGAGGCGGCGGCGGCGGCGGCGGCGGAGGAGGAGGCGGCTGCGCGGCTCCGGTGAGCGGCTTCTCCCCGCCCGCCCGCCCGCCGGCCCGCCGGCCCCGCCGCCGCCGGGCTGACGTCCGTCTGTCTCTCCCGCAGGCTGCACCTGGTCACCTGGAACGTGGGCACCGCGCAGCCCCCCGGGGAGGTGGCCGCCCTCCTCGGCCTCGGCGCCCCGGAGCCGCCCGTGGACCTCTACGCCATCGGGTGGGTGCGCGCGCCGCCCCACGGCGGGTCCCGGGGACCGGCGGGGTCGGTGGGGGGGGGGTCGGCCGGGGGCTCCTCCTCCGGCGCTTCCTCCCACCCAGCCTCCCTCGCCCCGGAGGGTCCCGGCGGCGCTCGGGGTGTCGCCGTGGGGCGGGTGCGTGACGGGCACCTCCGCTGCTCAGCTTACAGGAGGTGAACTGCCGGATCCTGAGCTTCATCTCCGACCTGGCCTTCGAGGACCCCTGGACGGCCTCCCTGACGGCAGCGCTCGCCCCGCTGGGCTACGTCCGGGTAAGGGCCCCTTCCAGGCTCCGACGGGGCCCCCGGGCGCCTCTCGTCCCCGAGCACCGGAGCCGCCGCTTCGCCAGTGGGGCTCCGGCGGGGGGACCGGGCTGCTGGAGCGGACGGAGCTCTCGGAGAGCCTCCCCCCCCCCCCCGGGTCCCTTCTGCCTGGGACGGCTCCGTCCGAAAGGCTCCTGTGGGGTGTGGGGGGTTGTGTAGCCCCAAATGGGGGTTTTGAATCCACAGGTCTGAGGGGCCTTGTGCTGTGGGGTCCCCGCACAGATCTTGGCCGTGGGTTCCATTTACTACAAAGCTGGAGGGTGCTTATCACCACCCCCCCCCCCCTGTAATCTCTGGGCATCACCAGCATTGGGCATTTGCTGGCAGCCGAGTGTGGCAGCCGGTCGGTGGAAGAAGCGCCCGCCTGCGTGGCTCAGGACTGCTCCCATTCTGCCCTCAGGTGTCTTCCATCCGCATGCAGGGCATCCTCCTGCTCCTCTTCTCCAAGCAAGCCCACCTGCCCTTCATCCGGGGTGTGCGGAGCCAGTTTACCCGCACCGGCCTGCACGGCTACTGGGTGAGCTGCTTCACAGGGACCTTGCCAGGCCTCCGGTCGGTTAAAGCCGCAGGTACAGTAGATGCAGGAAAAGCAGAGAGGCCGAATTCTGCTGTGGCCAAGCCCCTCCACGCACGCACGCCTTCGTTTCTTGCCTGAATGTTCTTTGCACGTTTCCATCTTTCTAATGTGGAGGCAGGCAAAATGGCAAACTTCACACCAAGATAAGAACTAACACCCAATAACCAGTATTTAATTTGTAATGCTAATTGCCAAAGGAAAACCCACAAAGCTGGCTAATAAAGAATCCGCTGACACCTTTCAAGCCCCAGTAAAATCTCTAGCGATGGAGATGCTCAGGTAGGGAGCTCCACGTTTTATTGATTGAGAACACGTGTTTCCTGCTCCAAGGCACCGAAGCAAGTCACACCGACACAAACGGTGTGAAATTTAAATTCGCCGAAGCAGGCATTCAGAGACCTGAATCCAGCCTTGCCTCTACTGGGCAGCCAGTGGAAGCCCTTACTTCCTGCTGGAACTCCTGCTGGGTGTTGGGGAGCATCTCCTCCTGGAGAACCCTCCCAACGCCTCCCCCCCCCCCCCCCCCGGGCGAACAGAGTGCGACCCAACCTGACATGTGAATCCAGATTATTGGCCACCGGCGGCTGTCAACAAAGGGATGAAGAAAGGCCAGAGCACTCTAGGGGCTGCGTCCTTGTTCCTGATGTACAGGTAGTCCTTGACTTACAACTAAAGGCCAAAACAAGACAGTTGTTAAATGAATTGCACCACATTTTACAAAATTGGGGGGGGGGGGAGATGCTGCAACTGTCGTAAGAACTTGCTGGTTGCCAAGCTCCCAAAATTTGTTCACATGGAGATGCTGCGATGGTCACAAGCATGATAACTGCCCCCAAGTCACTTTTTTCAATGCAAAATGTGAAGGTCATTAAATGGATGGTTGTAAGTTGAGAACTCCCTGTATTTTGCAATTTGTTCCTTTGTGAGTTTGTCCATCCTGTAGGCAGGCCTTTAATCTGGCAGAGTGTCAAAAGACCTGCCCCTCGTGTGCCCCAGGGAGTCCGGGAGTCTGGGGGCAACCACAGCCTCTTGTCTCGCAGGGCAACAAGGGAGGGGTCTCCATCCGCCTGTCCCTCTACGGCCACTCGGTCTGCTTCCTGAACTGCCACCTGCCGGCCCACCAGGAGAACGCCAAGCAGCGCCTGGACGACTTTGAGCACATCCTGGAGATGCAGCAGTTCGAAGAGAAGGCCTTCCCCTCCGCCCTGGACCACGAGTGAGTGGGCTCCCCAGGGGGGGGGGGTCCTCCTGCCCGGCCCAGCATGCCCCCCCTCCCCACGGTCGCTCAGCTGCTCTTCTTGTGAATGGTGCCCGGCCCCCTTGGCCTCGTGGGGGGGGGGGCTCCAAGGAGCAGCAGAGGGGGCGGGGGTGGAGCTGGCACAGACAAAGCAGGAATGAAATGGGTGAGAAAGGAGTTTCCAAGAGTCCAGAAAGGGCGGACCCCTCCGGTCACTTGGCTGCCCTCCAGAGCTGCCCTCAGGTAGCCGTCGGCCGCGGAGGTCAAGAGAAAGGGGCAGTTTTGAAAACCGAACAGAACGATTGCAAAGGGGGCCCCACATTTTGCTTTATACGAGGTGATCCCTGTTATTCCAGGCGCTTTTTATCTGCATTTTCACCGCAAGCCAACTCAGAATGGTTTCCAAATAGTTCTGGCCAGATCGGAGAACCGCCCATAGCGTTGCTGGGGGGGGTCTGACCGGGAGGGCCCGGTCTACCGATTTGGAAATCACTCGTGACTCTCGGGCGGGGGGGGGGAGGGGGCGCTGCTGCGCAGAAGCGGGTTCTTTATAGAGGAGGGTGTTGCCCTCGATGGGATGAAGGGGGGCTGCCTAGTACCTGAGCGGAAGAGGGAATAGCCCTTCTGAAACCTGCCTTGGTATCACCAGCCTTTCGGAAGGGTTCTGGTGCCCAGGGGGCTTGTTGCTCTGACCGCCTGCTTAGGTGAAATCCTGCCCTGGGGAGGGAAGGAGAGGCTGGGGGGCTGAAGCCAAGGTGGGCGTGGAGGGGCCCTCCCTTCCCCACTCCTCTCCGCCTCCTTTCAGGCTCCTCTTCTGGTTTGGCGATCTGAACTTCCGGATCGAGGACTATGGGCTGCACTTTATCCGAGAATCGATCAGCAGCAGTCGCTTCAATCTCCTCTGGGAGAAGGACCAGGTAGCCCCCACCCCACCCCCTGGCCTGCCCTCCCCTTGGGATTCCCAGCCCCCCCCCCCTCAGCCTCTGAATGGGGAGGAGCTTTACTAGTTTTACTTCCTCTTCCTCTCTGGCCAGCCCCCATCTGGTATCATCACCCCCCCCCTTTCTTTTTCCGAGGGGGCCGCTACCTGCCAGGCTTTCTCCCTGTGCTGGGAAAGGAAGGGCGCTGGCGGGCTCCCTGCCGCGGCTCCTGCGCTTGGCCTGCAGCACCGAACGGCTCTTGCTTCCCCTCCCCAGTTAAACATGGCCAAGAAGAAGAAGTTCTTCCTCCAGGAGTTCTCGGAAGGTCCCCTGAAGTTCAAACCCACCTACAAGTTTGACCTGCACTCGGATGAATACGACACCAGGTAACTGCGGAGGTCTGGCGGGGGCTCCGGACTAAGAGCTCTCTTGCACCGGACCTTGGCTAGGCAGAGAAGTAAGCCAGGGAAATCACTTCCCAGGGGCCCAGCGGAAGCAGGACGTGTGTGTCTGTGTGTGTGTGGGGGGGGTGTGTGTGTCTTGGTTGGCTGCCCCCCTCCCCTTCTCTCTATTTGCAGAATAGCCGAGGAGGCGCTGCTTGGGTCTAACTAACACCCACACTCACACACGCAATGTGGGGAATTTTGGAAAACTTAGGCCTTTGGGCCGCCTGAGTCTGCTGACTTTCACACGGCCCCCTCTTCTGACCTGGCTGTTGCTGGGGTGATGATCCTGGCGTGAGGCATACAGGGGACAGCAGCGGCCCTCCCCTCGCTCTCTCTGGGCTGCAGGGACAGCGGAACCCACAGCAACTGCAAAAAGCGGGAGCCAGAAAGCGTTTAAAGTAGCAGCAGCAGCTGAGAAGTTGAGCCGTGTGTCTGTCACGCATGCTCTCGCACGGCTGCACATCCAGCCCCAGGTGCTCAACCAGGCGCTCCGCCACCTGAGCCCTGACCGGCTGGGAAAAGGCAGCAGCTTCCTTCAGAAGGAAAGATCCTTTTCTGGATCCAGAATTGCCACGACTGTGGCCAAAGTGCTTGTGAGCTGTTGGGGGAGGAGGGGGCTTTCTATGCACCAGCAGCACTCTTGCCCTGGGGTGGGTGAGGGGGCTTCGGATAATGCCCAGGTTTAGTCACTGAATGCAGCTCTGGAGGCCAAGTGGCTGGAGGCCCCCAGCCCACTTCTCCTCCTGCTCGGGGCGGGGGTGCATGGCCGCTTGGGCTGCCCTGGGGAGCCAGCTGGGCTCTATCCTTGCCACCACTCTCCCTCCCTCCCTCCCTCCCTCCCCCCCCTTTGTTTCTGCAGTGAGAAGAAACGGAAGCCCGCCTGGACCGATCGGATCCTGTGGAGAGTGAAATGTCTTCCGTGCTCCAAGCCGAAGGAGGTGCCCAGGGAGGGAGGGGTTTCCCTGTCCCTGGGCAGCTACACCAGCCACATGGACTACAACATCAGTGATCACAAGCCGGTCACTGGCACCTTTGAGCTAAAGGTAGTATCCTGGCTCCCCAAGGGCAGCTGCTCCTCTCTGGAGAGATGGGGATTCCGCCCACCGGTCTGTCCCCTTGGCACCCACTGCAGGAGCCTGGCATCCCGAGGCAGCCCCCTCTTCCCACCGGCTTCTAAAGGGAAGCAGGACATCCTGCCCTTCACCCGGCCGATGCCACCGTTTCTGGGGCTGCTGCAGGGTCTCCGAGGGGCACCTGTTGAAGCCTCCGGCTAGGAACAGCATCCAGCTGGCTCCATGCGCACTTCAGGCCAAGCTGTGGCTTAACCAGGTTGAATTGAACAAGCCAGCCTTGCCTGGGCACAGACCCTGCGTGAGGGCAAGCCCTGACAATGGCCCCAGGGCTGCCTGTCAACCCCCCCCCCCCCCAGCTATGTCCCCCAGGGCCTCGGTGGGTGGTTGGCAACATTCCTGTCTATGGAGATCCTTCCTTACGGAGATCCTTTATCAAGAAGCAGCCCCCTTCAACAGACACCCCCCCCCCCCGGACACTAAAACTCGGTCTTAGCAGAGTAAGTGCAATCCGGCTCCCCTGTGGAACGGGAGGGGAGGTAAGGAGGGCTGGTGTCGACTGGCCGGGGGAGGGGCTCCTCTGGATGAGCCTCCGGGCGGAGACAGGAACTGTAGCCCCCCAACCATGCTGAAGCCTGTTAGGAGGCTGAAACTCAGGTTAAATCCCAGGGTGGGCCTCTTAGCCCGACAGCAGGGCCTTTGTGACCCTGTAGCAGGCTGGGTGCCAAGGGGGCTGCCCCTCGGGAGAAGGAACAGAGCCCGGTTGGGGTCCGGGGTGGGGGCTCTCCCTGGCCTTTCTCACCCTGGGTTGGGCGGCTTTGTTCCTGCAGGTGCAGCCCCTGCAGGAGGAGCCCCTAGTGGTGCTCTGCCCGGTGGGCACCTGGAGTGCTGGGCAGGACGCCACGGTCAGCTACGTCACCGCTCCAGAATTTGCCAGCAGCGCCTGGGACTGGATTGGCCTCTACAGGGTAATTGGCACAAGGGGGGCAGAGGGGAGGGTGCTTGGGCTGGTGCTCAGGCCCGGCCCTGCTCTGCTGCCCAGGCACCAGGGCTCTTCTGAGGCCAGGTAGAGGCTGTTCTCCCAGCCGCCTCCGCAGAGGCTGCAACACACACACACACACACACACACACACACACACACACACACACACACACACACAGTGGTCTTGCAAGGAGGGGAGCAAGCCGGCTGCCGGGAAAGACCCGATGATGGGCTCTGGGGAGAAGGGTCCCTTGTGGGGCCCGCCTGGCCCTGGCGGCTGCTTTTCACTCAGCCTCCTGAAGGGACGTGCGTTCCCTCCCACTGGGAGCCCCTCCCCTGTGCTGGCAGGTGGGCCTGTGGGCTCCCCCTGCAGCTCTTCCTCTCCCCTGGCAGGTGTCCTTCCGACATGTGAACAACTACGTCACCTACGTCTGGGTGCAGGACAATGAGATTTCCGCCGAGGACGGGGCCAAGCAGGTGAAGGGCGGCTCCCGGGACTTCCCTCGGCTTGGCTGCTCTTCTGCTCCCGCTGAAAGCTGATGGCGCCTTCCTTGCTTGCAGGTTTATCTCGGGGCCGAGGGCCTCCCCAACGCGGGGGGAGAATTCCTCCTGGGGTACTACAGCAACGCGCTGCGGTCCCTTGTGGGCCTTAGCCAGCTGGTCCAGGTGAGGCCTGCTCCTTCCTCCTCCTCCCCCCTGCTGCTCCTGAAGGGAGTTGGTGGGGGTTGTCTCTCGGGTGCCGGAAGACCCCCGTCACAGCAAACAGCTCTTGTGCTGGGGGGGGGGGGGGATGTCCAGAAGCTCCTCTCGAGAGACAGAACTAACCCAGCTCCCCACCACCATCTTCAGGGTCTGGCCTGGATTAACTCTGCAAGAGTTCTCAGCCCCATGACAGGGGGAGCCCCCCCCCAAAAAAAACCCTGTGGGGGCACCTTCCATCTTTGCCTTCTTTCTGGGCTGAGTTGGGGGGGGGCGGGAATTGTGTTCGAACGTGCATCTCTCCCTTTCCAGGTCCAGCCAAGCCCGAAGTCAGCTGAGCAGCAGGCGGGCTGGTCTGGGTCCAGCAGCGCAGAACGCCTTCCTTGCGAGAGGCCGCCCTGTGACTTCTGAGCCTCCTTCGGCACCCCCATGTGCATTGTGGGGCACCCCGGCTTCAGCCTCCGGAGCAGCGTGGCTCATCTTGCCGCACCTCTGGAGGGCCCTGCCTCCCTTTGGCAGAAAAGAGCCGGGACAGAGCCAGTTTCCCAGCAGGGGCGACGGTTTCCTTCTGCCCCGGCTGACGGCTGCCGCCCCGTTTTCCAAGTGCCTCTTAGGATCTGTGCGCTTCACTGCAACGTTAAGGAGTCGCTGCTGGCACTTATTTGAAACCTGGGATTGTAGGACTTTTATGAAATTGTAAAGCTTTTAGAACTGAAATACATTTTATTGTAGAAAATGGGGAGGCTGTTATTCTTTGACCATTTGTCTCGAAATGGGCCCCGCACCTTCCTCCAAAGCCTGGATGCAGGCAGGAGGGCCCGACCCAGGGGCAGCTTAGGGGGCACCTTAGGCTTTGGAGCCAGGCGCAGGGGGGTCTCGTCCTGCTGCAGCCCTCTGGCTCCTTGGGCATTTGGGCTTTTCAGTTGGGGCTTTTCTGAGAGCTGCAGCTCAAGTGGTAACACACCGAGATCTCTCTCCCAGGCCCTGCGGCTGAGCCAAGAATTGCCTGTCCTCTCTCTGGGCATCTTCTTCTTCCTGCTGCTAAGTGCAGCCCCTTCCTTTTCTCACCCCTGGGGTGCGTCTCAGTGGGTTGGGCCCCATGCTCAAGACTGTGTGGAGAGTCTCAGTGGGTTGGGCCCCATGCTCAAGACTGTGTGGAGAGTCTCAGTGGGTTGGGCCCCATGCTCAAGACTGTGTGGAGATGCTTCTGAATTTTCAGCCTCTTCTTCCAAAGTGTTAGCAATCCCCCCCCCCCAACCTACTGTTTTCTGCAAACCTGATGAGTTTCCCCTCCTGTCCCCTCAGCTGAAACATGAAGGTGTTGAAGAGAACCGGCCCAAGACAGAAACCCCACTGCGCACTTCCCTCCATGTAGACTCAGCTCCTCGGAGAACCACACGCTGAGTGCAGTTGTTCGGCCACTGACCCACCCATGGTGGTGATGCCATCCGTCCCCTGTTGCTCCCTCTTACCAAGAAGTCGGCTGCATTCTGCTCTGTCAAATGCCCTGCTGGAGTCCCAGTGTAGGATATTCACAGCATTCGCCTGATCTGCCAATTTAGTCACTTCACTTCAAAGAAAGCAGTAACGCTTCTTTGGCCTATGAGCTGCTTTTAACAAACGCTTGCCGGCTCCCAGGAATCTCGCCTCCTTCATTTCTGAGTGCTGGATTGCGTTTTCCAGATTTTCCCAGGTGTTGATGTCAGGCTTTTTGGCCTGTGGTTTCCTAGATCTCCTCCTTGCCCTTTTTGGAGGTTGGGGCCACATCAGCTCTTTTCTGCCCCCTCTGGGGCTCTGGGAGATTCGGTCCAGTGGTTCTGAAATCACATCTGCCGGCTCCTTCAAAAGCCTGAAATGGAAACCCTTGCCAGAAGCAGACAGCCGCTCTCTCTCTCGCTAAATCCTCCCCTGTCTCTTTCTGTCTCCCACGGTGATGCTTTTGATAGGTTGGACTGCTTCCCCCCCCCCCCTTTGTGTAAAAACAGATGTAAAGTCCGAAATTAAGTAGTTCTTCTTTTTTCTTGTCACCTGTCATCTTCACCCACTAAGTGGACCAATCATTTCATTGACTTTCCTCTTGGTGCTCATATGTTGAAAAAAAAGCTTATTTTTGGCATTTGTTCCTCTTTCGGAGTCTTAACGTTCTTTTTTACTCCTCACTTTCTTTCTTTTTTATTGAAGAATTTAAAAAACAAGCTTTTACAAATATTTGCTTCCCTCCCCTCCAAACCCTCCTCAACCTTCCCCCCCCCCCGACTTCCCAGAACCAATACAAGGTATAAATCTTTAACAAAAACATGCCTAAATAAGCTTTAAAAGAAAAAAAGTTAATAACATATTTCACTTGAGCTTTAACTCCTCCTTGCTAGGCTAACTCTAAACAGATTGTATCATTCTTAATTTCTTTAATCATAAGCTATCTGAAATTTCTTAGTCCCGTATTTATTTTGAATATAATCAGTCCATCTCTTCCAGTCCAATTTATATCTCTCGTTTGAGTGGTCCTTGAGATATGCAGATATTTTAGCCATCTCAGCTAGGTTTGTTACTTTCAATGTCCATTCTTGAATCATAGGCAAATCTTCCTTCTTCCAGTATTGCACCAAGAAGAGTCTAGCTGTGGTTATTAGATGCAAAATCAAGTTAATCTCTATAACTGTACAATCAGTAATTATACCTAACAAAAATAACTGAGGGGTAAACTTTATCCTTTTTTTAAGAACATTTTGCATAATCCACCATATTTTTATCCAAAATGCTTTAACCTTTTTACAAGTCCACCATATGTGAAAGTAAGTAGCATCAACACAGTCACATCTCCAGCACTTAGGTTGTAAATTTGGATACATAGAGGCCAGTTTTTTAGGATCTAAATGCCATCTATAAAACATCTTATAAAAGTTTTCTCTCATATTTTGGGCTTGTGTAAATTTTAAATTTCTTACCCAAATCTTTTCCCATGTGTCCAACATTATTGGTTCTTCAATATTTTGTTCCCACTTTATCATACAGTCTTTAACTAATTCTGTTTCCGAATCCATTTCTATTAATACATTATATAATCTCTTTATATGCATTGGACTTTGATCTCTAATTTGTTTGAGTAAATTATCCTCGACTTGCATAAAGCCGACTTTTTGATCTATTTTCCATCTGGCCTGTAACTGCCCATACTGAAACCATGATTGAATTGCCTTTTCTTCTTTCAGTACATTCAAAGGTTTTAACTGTAATACACCTTTTTCTAAGGTAAGAAGCTGTCTGTATGTAATTACATCCTGTTTTTGTACTATATTTATGTCTTCTATTGCGTGTCTAGGAATTGCCCACATGGGTATCTTATCACATAATTTATATTGATATTTGTTCCAGACAAGCAATAGAGCATTCCTTAAAATATGACTTTTAAAGTTCTTATCTACCTTTTTGTTATATAACAAATAAGCATGCCATCCATATACCAAATCATACCCTTCGATATTAAGTATTCTGTCATCTGTTAAATTAATCCAATCACTAATTACCGATAAAACTACTGCCTCATAATATAGTTTTAAATTGGGTAATTTCAAGTCTCCTCTCTCACGCACATCTTGCATTATTTTTAGTTTTATTCTCGGCTTCTTTCCTACCCATACAAATTTATTAATGCTCTTCTGCCATTCTAGCAAATTCGCATCTTTTTAAAGTATTGGTATCACTTGAAAAAGAAATAAAAATTTAGGTAGAATATTCATTTTCACAGCTGCTATTCTTCCCAACAATAATTGTAATTTCTCCCAATTTTTCATCTCTGTATGTATACTATGCCATAGTGGTTCAAAATTATTCTTATATAGCTTCCCATTTGAGGTTGAGATATAAACCCCTAAATATTTGACCTTTTTGACTATTTCACATCCTGTCATTCCTTCTAGTTCATCCCTTTGTTTAGTGTTCATATTTGTAACTAACATCTTTGTTTTCCCTAAATTTATTTTAAATCCTGACACTTGACCATATTGATTAATCATATTCATTAAAACCTTACTAGATTCCCATGGTTGAGTTAATGTTATAACCAAGTCATCCGCAAAAGCACATGCTCTATATTCTTGCTGCCTAATGTTGATTCCCTGTAAATCATCTGAGCCCCGTATTTTATTCAGCAATAGTTCCAAAGTTATGATAAACAGTAATGGGGATAAGGGGCAACCCTGCCTTGTACCTTTCTCAATTTTAAATGAGTCTGTTAAACTTCCATTAATTTAGTTTTAGTTTAGTTTTATTAGAATTTGTAGGCCGCCCTTTTCCCTGAGGGGACTCAGGGCGGCTCACATAAAACTGGGAAGGGGGGAACACAAACATCAAGATAGAAGACATGTAATAAAATGGTAGGCAACATACATTCATCATTCGGGAGGGGCAACTATCCTTATCCCCAGGCCTGACGGGCGAGCCAGTTCTTCAAGGCTATGCGGAAGGCCTGGACGGTGGAGAGGGTGCGAATCTCCACGGGGAGCTCGTTCCAAAGGGTCGGGGCTACTACTGAGAAGGCCCTCCTCCTTGTGGTTGCCAGCCGACACTGGCTGGCCGATGGAATACGGAGGAGGCCCAATCTGTGTGATCTTATTGGTCGCAGGGATGTAATTGGCAGAAGGCGGTCTCTCAAGTATCCAGATCCACTGCCATGTAGGGCTTTATGGGTGATTAATAGCACCTTGAAGCGCATCCGGAGATCGACAGGCAGCCAGCGCAGCTCGCGGAGGATAGGTGTTATGCGGGTGAACCGAGGTGCACCCGCAATCACTCGCGCGGCTGCGTTCTGAACTAGCTGAAGCCGCCGGATGCTCTTCAAGGGCAGCCCCATGTAGAGCACATTGCAGTATTGCAACCCTAAACTATTGCAGTATTGCAACCCTTAACTATGATTTGAGCTGTTTGTTCCTGATATATTGCTTTAATTGATTGTGAAAAGTGCTCTCCTATTTGCATTTTTTGCAATATTTTCAGTAAAAATTGCCAATTGACTCGATCAAAGGCTTTCTCAGCATCTAAAAATATAAGCGCAGCCGGGATTTGGTTATTCTTTCCCAAATGTTCCAGTGTATTAGCAATTAGTCTTACATTACTTCTCATTTGTCTCCCTTGAATAAAACCCGTTTTATGATTGAATCAATTGCTGAGTAACCAACATTAACCTATTTGCCAGTATTTTAGTAAAACTTTTATAATCTATATTAAGTAATGATATGGGTCTATGGTTTTTTGGTAGAGTAAGATCTAGATCCTCTTTTGGTATCAAGGATATGAAAGCTGTCTTCCAAGATGGGGGTACCCTCCCTTCCGTTTGGATCGTATTGAATAATTCCTTGAGGGGGTTCTACCATTTCTAATTGTAAATTTTTGTAATAAGCTGATGTCAGGCCATCTGTACCCGATGCTTTCCCTACCTTTAGCTGTTTGATTACCTGGAGAATTTCCCCCGAGGTTATTGGTTGGTTCAATCTCTCCCTCTGCTCGTCTTTAATGGTATTGGACCTGGGTACTTGAGAGACCGCTTGCTGCCAATTACCTCCCACAGACCCGTTAGATCGCACAGGGTCGGCCTCCTCCGGCTTCCGTCCACCAGCCAATGCCATCTGGCTATTACCCGGGGGAGGGCCTTCTCTGTTGCAGCTCCGGCCCTTTGGAATGAACTCCCCGCGGAGATTCGGACCCTCACCCCTCTCCAGGCCTTCCGGAAAGCTGTCAAAACCTGGCTGTGCCGGCAGGCCTGGGGTTGATGAGTTCCCCTCCCCTCTCGACTTGTATGGCTGTATGACTCTTGTGTATTTTAATTATATGTATTGTGTTTGTATCCCCTTTCCCCTTTTGAGTTGTTCGCCGCTCTGAGTCCCTCCCGGAGAAGGGCGGCATACAAATAAATTAAATCTTAAATCTTAACTATAGGTATTTTTCCTTTATCCAGGTATCTATCTATATCTAAACCTTGTATTTTATCTTTCATATACAATCCTGTGAAAAATTCATGAAAGGCCTTTTGGATCTCATCCTCTTGATACACTTCCCTTTATAATTTCGATATATTACAAGATTTCTGTTTTTTCCTAATCAGATATGCTAACCAGCTTTATTTGCATTACAGAAGGTGTTATGTTTTTCATATAGCAAATTAGTGGCTACCTGGTCTGACATCAGCATATTAAATTGCCCTCTTAATAAGGTAATTGCTTCTTTAATCTTTTTGTCTCCTGGTTTTAGAATTAACTCCTGCTCTCTCTAATTTCTTCTTCAAGTTCAATTCTCTTTTCCCCCTGTTTACGTCTATGTAGTCTATTTAAATTTATCATAATTCCTCTCATACACGCTTTACTTGCGTCCATTACCATTTCCGTACCCTTATTCATATTAAAAACAAAGTATTCTCTTAATAAATTTTTACATTCATTAATACCCGGAGGAGAGCCTTCTCGGTGGCTGCTCCGACCCTCTGGAACGAACTCCCCATGGAGATTCGGACCCTCACCACCCTCCAGTCCTTCCGCGCCGCCTTAAAGATCTGGCTGTCCCGGCTGGCCTGGGGTTAAGACTCTGACCCCACTCGAATTTGTGTGGCTGTTGTGTTTTTTTTTTTTAATATGTTGTATTGTCTGTATGTTGGAAATTGTTTGTCCTCCCCCCCCCCCTTTTTTTTGAACTGTGAGCCGCCCTGAGTCCCCCCAGGGAAAAGGGCGGCATACAAATAAAGGGAAAATGAAAAAATGAAAAAAATATTTTTCTCACATCTAAATAAATTTTCATTCAATCTCCAAGTCCTTCTTGCTTGCATCCCAAATTCCAACTCCATCCAAACCGGATTATGATCTGATAAGACTCTGGAACATATCTTCCGTCTTCTTTACCCTAGAAAGCAAATCATTGGTTGTTAGTATAAAGTCAGTCCTAGAAAAGGATTGGTGTCTGTCAGAAAAAAAAGGGAACTCATATTCTTCTGAGTTCCTTTCTCGCCAGATATCTCTCAATTCAAAGTCATCTATCATGTCAAAAAAGGACTTGGGTAGTTTCGCTCGCATTTGAATATTTTGCCGAGAAGCCTTCTTATCTTTCTTGGTATCCATAACGCCATTCCAGTCGCCCAGTAATATACAGGATCTATAGTCCCAATGTACTAACTTAGCATGAAGCATTTTATAAAATTTATCTTCTTGTTGATTGGGAGCATATATACCCAATAGAAGTATCCTTTCCCCTTCTATTACCAGATCTATTGCAATGTATCTTCCTTGGGAGTCTGCTTCTTAACATTCTTGACCTGGTCTTTGCAGACTGTTACAAACTCCTCTCTCCAAATTTTATATTTGTCCTTTTGGCTTCTGCAACCACGCTGGTCTCATCAGGTGCCCCTTGTTTTTCACTCTCTGTTTATTGTTTCTGTTTGGCACTTTATAGTCTCGTCTTCAAGAGTTTCCCAAGCATCCTGGACTGGTTTTCCCTGCATTATTTCGAGTCGGGGTGGTGGTGTCCCTCCCTGGATGGCCCTTTCCGTCCTGCCTCCTGCTCTGGAGGGGTGGCATTAACCTGACCAGCAAGGAAGGTGCCAGGGAAGCTGCTTACCTTCTGGAGGAAAACAGACACTCTTTTAGGAAGCTCCTTGCTTCTAGTCCCTCCCAGGCCCATCCGTTGTAGAGAGGGGCAAATTCCCTCGGGAATATGGTGGCATACAAGTGTAATAAACATACAATAAGCTGGTAAACGTGGCTGCCTCCAGAGGAGGTGAGGAAACTGGGAGGAAGGTGAGCCCTTCAAGCCCTGTAAAAGTAAACTGAAGTAAAGTAAAACAGATCTTAACAGATTGAACAGATTTTTTAAACAGGTTAACAGAGTTGGAAAGGACCTTATAGGTCATCTGGTCCAACGCCCTGCTCAAGCGGGAGACCCTACATCATTTCTGAGAAATGGCTGTCCAATCTCTTCTTGAAAGTCTCAAGTGATGAAGCCCCCCCCCTCCCCCCCAGCTTCCGAAGGCAACTTCTGTTCCACTGGTTGATTGTTCTCACTGTCAGAAAGTTCCTCCTTATTTCCAGGTTGAATCTCTCCTTGGTCAGTTTCCATCCATTCTTCCTTCTCTGACTTTCGGGTGCTTTGGAGAATAGCTTGACCCCCTTCCTCCTCTCTGGGGCAGCCCCTCAAATACTGGAAGACTGTTCTCCTGTCTCCCCTGGTCCTTCTCTTCCCTAGACTAGCCAGGCCCAGTTCCTGTAACCGTTCTTCATATGTTTTAATCTCCAGTCCCCTAATCATCCTAGTTGCTCTTCTCTGTACTTTTTCTAGAGTCTCAACATCTTTTCTATAGTTTGGTGACCAAAACTGGATGCAGGACTCTAGGTATGATTTCACTAGGGTGAAATGGTATTAGTACCTCACTTGATCTTCATTGTATCCCTCTGTTAAGGCAATCTAGGATTGCATTGGCTTTTAGCTGGTTGTCCACTAAGACTCCAAGGTCCCCCTCACAGTCACTGCTATAAAGCCTGGTTTCACCCAGTCCATATGTGTCCTTTGGCTTTTTCTTGCCTAAGTGTAGGACTTTGCTTTTCTCTACATTGAATTTCATTCTGTAGGGTGTTAACTATTCCTGCCAGCTTAGCATCGTCTGCAAATTTGGTCAGTTGCTCTCCTATTCTCTCATCCAAGTCGTTTATGAAGATATTGAAGATTCCTGGGCTCACTTCTCTCCACGTAGACCTGGGGCCCATTAGGGGCGACTCCCGGAGTACAGTTTGTCATCCAGCTGCGAATCCGTCTGGTGGTGATGCCGTCTACCCCACTGTTTTCTAGCTCACCAAGAAGAAGGTTGTGGTCTACTTCGTTGAATGCCTTGCTGAAGTCTATTATGTCCACAGTATTTCGCTGGTCTACTAATTTAGCCACTGTTGAAGAATGAAATAAGATTGGTTTGGCCTGATCTGTTTTTAGCAAACCCCTGCTGGCTGCTAGTTATTACTTTACTTGTTTCTAGGTGTTGGCAGATCTGTGGTTTTTTTTTTTTTTTTAAATTATCATTTCCAGTATCTTCCCGGGTATTGATGTTAGGCTGATTGGTCTGTAGTTTTCTGGATCTCTTCCCCCCCCCCCCCCGTCTTTTTTGAAGATGGGAACCGCATCAGCTCTTTCCCACTCCTCTGGTCGTTCCCCGGTGCTCCAGGATCTCTGAAAGATGAGGTGCAGGGGTTCTGAGACGGCATCGGCCAGCTCCTTTGGAACTCTGGGGTGTAATCCGTCAGGTCCTGGTGATCTGTATTCATCAAGATCAAACAGGTGTTCTCTTACTGGTTTTTTTTTTTTTTTTTTGCTTATTTTAACTTTTATTTCCAGTCTCTTTTTTACAGTTATGCTCCTGGTAGGATGGGCTGTAGTGTCAGGCACCACTCCACTCCATAATTAGGAAAGAAGACTAAGAGATTCCATGGACTGGAAATCAAAAGTACTTTTACTAATTATAAATGGTAAGCGAGCAGTAGCAAAGCAAAGTCTGCTTAATTAGGCGCGAAAGCAATTGATATATAGAATAGCCCGTCCCCCCCCCCCTTAGGATCATAGCTCCAGTCCAATCATAAGTCCTTCAAGTGTCAGGTGTGAGATAACTTCAAAAAGATAGGCCGAACGATGGAATGTCGAGGCCGTTGATGCAGGCGGGAAACACAGACGCATGCGCAATCCCAACGTCTGGTACATCCTAGAACATTCCTCCAGCACATCAATTAACCCCTCCCAAATACCAGCCCCCCCCCTTCCCGTTTCATGGCAGCTGAAGCAACAGCAAGGCAGAAGCTGACATGTAGTTTCTTTTTGTGTTTAAGGCTGATGCAGATAATGAGTTAAGCAGCTCTGCTTTCTCTCCGTTGCCTCCTTGCCTCCTTCTCTCTTTAGTGGACGGGCTGTTTCCTTGATTTTTTTTCTTCTTGTTTATATGTTGAAAGAAACTTTTTTTTAATTACCCTTGACTTTTGGTCCCCGAGAGGCCCTGAGCCAGGAGCCCCCTCCTCCGTCTGGGAATCCCCAAATCCCCGCTTTTCTGGGTTTTCTTTTGAAGACATTTCCCTTCTCATCCAAGAAGCTTCTTCAGCTTCTTCGAATTGAACAGCCCTCCCGCAAGACAGGGGGAGGGATATGACATCACCCATCTCCAGCCTACGGCACAGTCCTTTCAACGGTTCCAAGGCGGCTCCACCCGCATTTGCACCACTCAGGTGACCCCAAGGACACAGGTAACCCTCCAAGCGGCCTCAACGACTCTCTAAAAAGGTTGCAAATCACCAGATGTCTGCAAGGAGTGTAAATCCCTCCACTCCCCACCATCTACTCAGAGCTGAAGAAGCCTCTTGGGTGAGAAGGGAAAAGTCTTCAAAAGGAAAACCAGGAAGTCCCAACTGGTACAGAGTAAACAAGCTTTATTCAGCATTTTGCCGGTGGGTTCTTCATGTGGCTGAAAATCCTCTTTGGCTCAAGTGGTTTTGCAAATCCATAAAGCTTTCGATCTCCTCCCCGTGCAGAAGAAAGAGGGGGGGAGGGGGGGCTTGTGTCCTGTGGGGGGTGGGGGCGAGGAGAGCGCAGCAGGGGGTGTCTGATCTCCTCTTGCTGGTCATTGGCTGTCATCAGACACAGAGACGATGCGAAGTCCGGACCGAACTTCATGAACTACGGAATTCAGGCTATGGGGCGGGCAGGACTTCTAATAGTTACGCATTTATTATATCGGTTTGCTGCCCATCCCAGGGTAGCTATGTGGTAACAGTCATAGCTGTTTGATACTATCTGGAATATATTGAGATATTTCTGATGCTGCAGGCTGGTAAAATGCGGCCTGAAAGTAAAGCAGAGATTTCCAAGCAAGAGGGCAGGTGGCTCCCGGAGGAGAAGGCGGAGAGGCCTGGGCTGCGCCTTGCTGAGGTTTCTCCCGGAACCTCTAAGGCTTCTTCCTCCCAGCCCAGCCCGTCTCTGGGCACCTCCTCCTGCCCTTGGCCTTCTCATGTTTGCGGTAGATGTTGCCATTTGGGGCCCACCTTCACCTAAAAGACCAGGGGAGGGGGAAACGTCCTCCCCGCTGCTTGGCC
Source organism: Thamnophis elegans (assembly GCF_009769535.1). Lineage (NCBI taxonomy): Eukaryota > Metazoa > Chordata > Lepidosauria > Squamata > Natricidae > Thamnophis > Thamnophis elegans. Next base: position 142,634,929 of record NC_045544.1, read on the forward strand.
CGGGCCCAGTCACCTGGCCACAGGGAGCAGGATTCCCGGCTGCCCCTTGCCCCCCTCCCCCCCCCCACGGAGACCCCCTGCCAGTGGTGGAATCTAAAAACTTTCCCTACGGGTTCTGTGGGTGTGGCTTGGTGGTCATGTGACTGGGTGAGCTCAAAAACCATCACGCTTTACACAAAAATAACACAAAAGCTACACAACTGACTCACAATGCAAAAGCAGCTGGACCTCACACAAAATGGCCCCTACAACAAGCAGGAACCTCACAGCCACAAAGAGCTCAAAAACCAACTTTCACATTTCACACACAAGAGCTGCAAAACTGACTCCTACACAACTGAATCACACACAGTGCAGAAGTAGCTGGACGTCACACAAAATGTCCCCTGCAACAAGCAGGAACCTCACAGAGTCACGGTTAAGAGGTAGTAAAAAATGCTTTTAAAAAGGACAAATAAAAGTTCTGACATCCACCAGCACAGCTGATGAACCTTTTTTTTCTTTTTAAAGCATTTTTTTTTACTACTAGTTGGGCGAGGAATAGGTAGTAAAAATGCTTTTAAAAAAGGTTCCTCAGCTGTGATAATCAGCTGTGCCATTTGATGGTGGGAACCTTTGTTTTGACTTTTTAAAAGCATTTTTAACTACGGGTTTGGGGGACCGGAAGCATTTGTTATCTACCGGTTCCAGAGAGCTGGGCAGAACCGGTAGCATTTCACCCCTGGCCTCCAGCGCTTCTGTGGGTGACCGGGGCAGGCGGCCTGCCTTGAATGCGCTCGGGGCTTCGGCTACCCATGGCCACTGTGACTCCTGGCTTGGCCCAGGCCGAGAGAGGCAGGCCCCAGAAGGGGTGCGCTGGGAATGGGTGGCGGAGGAGGAGGAGAAGAAGAAGCAAGGTAGCCCGGTCCCTGCTCCGCCCGGCTGGTTGCTCTCTGCCCGCGAAGGTAGCTGAGCCCTTGGCTCAAACTTTGAACCCGACGACAAACCCAGCCCTCCTCATACTCGGAGGAGACCCCGGAGCAGCTGCGGTTTCAATCCGGTTTTAGCTTTCCATTCCAACGCCCTGAAATTGTCAAAAGAAACCCCAGGAGCTCGATAGAATCCCGGTTGGTCTCCTCCGAGGGTGCCCTGCCCATCCCAAGCGCTGCCGTGATTGCTCCGCCCCTACTTTCCCCAAAGTGGGCGGGACCTGCAACTCTCAACCGAGACTCCTCAGCAGCTTCATGGGGAGGGGGACCAAGCAGGGAAGTGGTGGGGCCCTGGGTGGGTGGGGTGCCCTGAGGGCAGAATCCGAGGGCGCAACCTCTCCCCACTCCCACAGACAGGCAGCAGCCACTCAGGAAGGACCGAGGGGATTGGGGGTCCAACAGTGTCAGCTAGGCGATGATACTCTGTGTAACCCTAAGTCACTGATGAGAACAAGCTAGTCTGAGCTCTGATGAAATCCCGCTCTTGGGAATCTTCCAATCTTCAAAATTATACGGCAGGTGATGATATTTGTCCGTTAGAGCTGGATTGGGGGTTGGTTCCTCGAGTAAGAGTTGGTAGATTCGGTTCATACAGGATCTAGACCACAGGAAGCAGAGCTCCCAGGATCACCCAGGATCACCGCACTTCCTCAGGATCAATACGCTCACTAGAAGTCTTCCAAGCAGAGAAGGTCCCAAATGCTTCAGCAGCTGCTGCCCCAGTCAGGAGCTCAGAGCCCTCGGGCCCTTCAAATTCACAGGGCCACGAAATGCGACGTGACGCTTCCCTTCCTCTCTTTCAGATCCTCCAGTTGGCCTCAGTAGAGGCCCCATCCCAGCATCCTGAGAAGAGTTTCACCTTCTTAGAACCTGCAGGACATTATGGCCCTCGGTAGCTTTAGGGATACCCATCCTTGGCAAAAGCCTGCTGGCAAAACATTTGCAAGGAAACGGGAACACCAAGAACCTGACGGTTCAGCCTTGAGTTGCAGACCTTCTCTGCCGCTGAGCATTTTTCCCATCGCCTGTGCTCTGTCCACAGATGAACTGATGTGCTCTCTGGCTGGCTGTGGCAAGTGGGTGGGAACACCATCGCAAAGTGGGACATGCCAGAATTTATCAGTGGAATGGAGCTGCTTGTAGTGACAGTGAGAGAAGGGTTTTGTTGCGCCACCAGAAGGTGAGTCCCTTCCTTCCTTCCTTCCTTCCTTCCTTCCTTCCTTCCTTCCTTCCTTCCTTCCTTCCTTCCTTCCTTCCCTCCCTCCCTCCCTCCCTCCCTCCCTCCCTCCCTTCCCTCCCTCCTCCCTCCCTGGCATACAAGCCTTTCCTTCTTTGGCCCTTCCAAAGTATCTTTCCAAGTCATCCAAGGGGAAAGAGGTGCCCATTTCAGCGGCCAGCTGGCAGCTCTGGAGAGTCTGTTGGATGTGCAAGTTGCCCTTGCAGATTTCTTGCTGCAGCAAATGGGTGTCTTTTTCCCGCCAGGGCAGCTGGGCTTTTCTGGCCAGAGAATCCTGACCCTCTCTGGAATGAGCAGCCCAGGACAGCCCTGCCTTTCCCAGCGCAGTGCCAGGAAAACAGGAAAAGTTTCCAAGATATTCAGCCTGTTTTCTGGGTCCTAAATTTAGGCATTGATAAGAGCCATTGTCTCTGTCATTAGCATTTCCTGCAACCTGAGTTACGTTTTCCTCTCAGAGAGAAGGATAAGCAGAAAGGCTCCTCCGGCTGATGGGTAGAGAGCCTTGTCTCCCTTATCCTGACCCGAGGAACTTGCAACAAGGTCCCGAGGAGACGGGTCCTCCCCCCGAGAGCACCAGCCTTTGGCTCCCACAGCTCCACTCACACACATGAACCGGCCGCACCCGCCTCAGCACGGAGCCTGGCCGAGTTCCCAGGGAAAGGAAGGCGCCCCTGCAGGAAGAAAGGGGAGGAAGCCAGAGGGGTGCGGGTGGGGGTGGAAAAGATGAGCAATGGAAACCCACATGGGGGGTGGGGGATGGGGCAGGCGGAGGGAGGGAGGGAGGTTGGCCCTTTTCACAGGAACATTGGTAGCTCCTTTGGGATTTGCATAAAACCAACAGGGGGGAGGAGGAGGAGGCAGAGATAGCAGAGACGTGCACAGATGATAAGCAAAAATAACAACAATAATTCATTCGATGTAGGCGCCACCCAATTCCAGGACAACTCTGGGCAGTCACAATCCAGCATTAAGCCTTAAACACGGGAAGCCGGCTCAGTAAAGACAACGTCAAGGAGGGAACAATTCAGCCAAGGCAGACCCCCCTCCCTCCCTCCCTCCCCCCCCCCCGGGGCCAGACCTTGGTGAGTGCCAGTGTTTGGGTAGGAGCCATCCGGGTCTTGGGGGTGGGGGTGATGAGAGGCAACCCTTTTTATTGCCCCCCCCTACACAGGATGGAGGCTCGCCTGGCCTCCTTTGCAAGACATTCCAGTGCTGAGCTGGGAAATGGTGAGGATTTATCTAGAAGTTGGCAGATTTGGATTTACTAATGGACAAGTTTATACATTGTCGTCTCAGCTGAAGGGCAACCTCGTTTGCTTCCACTCCTGGTCACAACATGTCTTCTTCTCCAGCAGCAGCTGGTGAACTTCAGGAGATCGGTGAATTTCCATAAGAAGAAAAAAAAATGACCAATCTGAGTGTAGCTTTCTCATCAATAATGTACGTAGGCAACAAAGTAGCTTATGTCCTCTGGATTTCTAAATTGTTTATCTCACATATCTCTCCCATCCCATCCCATCCCTCCCTCCATATCCATCCATCCATCCATCCATCCATCCATCCATCCATCTCTCATCTATTTATTAAATTTATATAGCAATAGCGGTTAGACTTATATACCGCTTCATAGGGCTTTCAGCCCTCTCTAAGTGGTTTACAGAGTCAGCATATCGCCCCCAACAACAATCCGGGTCCTCATTTCACCCACCTCGGAAGGATGGAAGGCTGAGTCAACCTTGAGCTGGTGAGATTTGAACCGCTGAACTGCAGATAACAGTCAGCTGAAGTGGCCTGCAGTACTGCACCCTAACCACTGCGCCATCTCGGCTCCTATGTGTGACCCACCTCATCATAGGGACTCTGATATATTAGGGTGGCTAATATAATAAATTAAAATTATTATAACCTAGAAAAGGTATTACTTGCTATGAATTAAATTGATTAATTTAGATCACCCTGGAGAAAATCTCAGTGATCACTAGGAGTCAAAAATGATGACACTTTAAATGTGCTCAAGCACAAGTAGTTTCCTTTTTCTGGCAATTTATATGTATTTTATGCTACACATTTTAATACATTTTTCTGAGTCCACTGCACAAAAATGTTAAGGGCCCTTGGCCTAGATAGGAGACTTAGGAGGAGGCTTCAGTTCTAGGCACAACTTAGCAGATCATGCGGAAATTAATCTCAATCAATGCCAGGCACAAGATTTTGGACTCAAGTTAGCTACTTCAAAATTCCCTTTTGTGATTACTTAATAATATCATCTATTTATTTGCTTAATGTCAGCATTCTGATTAACGCATCCAAACAAATCAGAACTCCAAGGTGGGAACATTCCTCAGAGAACATGTTTATTGGATACATCAAATTGGCACAGCCAATGAAAACCAACTCTAAGTTTCCTGTGGTTAACATGTAATTAAGACAGCAAAAGTTTCCCTCCCCAGGTGTCACATGTCACATTGTCCAATCAAAGTCTACAATACTATTTTCCCCTCATTCTTCCACCATATTGTGTAGCAACTATGAAGCACCACAAAGTGGCTTCAGCTAGGTTAGATTCAGAGTTGACACCCCCCCCCTTATTTGAAGAGAAGCTACTCGAAAGAAAAACATAAATAGATTAGTTCTTATTCAACCACCCCTCCCCTCCCCTCCCCCAGAGATTCCTTGGGTTTTTGTGGGCACTTGTCATGGAACTTCTTAGTTAATGCTCTGCCCTCACATCTGTGCTCTTCACCCAGGTAGTTTCTGAGAGCAGGTATCCTTTCCATAGCATAAACACTGCAGCTTCCCTTTATATAATCTAGAGTTTAAAATTAATTTCACCCTGTAATGGGTCTCTCGCTGCACCATGATCAGGTTTGGGGCTACCTGGCCTACCGATTTCAACTGGGATCTCATTACTGGCTTCAACAGAGTCCTATGAAAGACTGGATGCACTTTCCCTAATAGGCAGGGAAGTTTCAGCTCCACTGTAACTGGATTAATGATTTTTACAATGGGAAAAGGCCCTAGGAATTTTAGTCCTAGCTTCTTGCAGGGTAGTTTCAATCTTGAGTGTTTGGTGGACAGGTAAACCTTGTCCCCTACTTGGAACAGCAGTTGGGGTGGCGGTTTCATGGAGGGCCCATTTCACGTTCTCCCAGGTTTTTCTCAGGGAGTCCATCCATTCGGCTAGAGCAGTGGTTCCCAAACTTGGCAACTTTCATACTTGTGGACTTCAACTCCCAGAGTTCTCCAGCCAGAAGAGCTAGCTGGAGAATTCTGGGAGTTGAAGTCCACAAGTATTAAAGTTGCCAAGTTTGGGAACCACTGGGCTAGAGTAACCGAGGAGGGTGGCTCCTGGGAAAACTCAGGCATAGGGACAAATTTAATCCCTGTGGTTATTTGGAACGGGGTGAATCCTGTGCTTGTCCTCCTCTTTAATTCTCACCTGGTAGTATGCCTCCCACAGATCTAATTTGATAAAGATTTTTCCCTTTGCCAAGTGGGCCAGCATGTCCTTCATTAAGGGGAGTAGGTACATATTTTTGGCGCATAAAGCATTAATCCCTCTAAAGTCCATGCATAATCTCATTGTCCCATCTTTCTCTTTAAATAACACTAGGGTGGCTACTTGTGACTTCGCCGGCTGTATGAACCCTCTGGCCAAGTTCTTATCAATATATTTCCTTACTTTTTTCATATCTCTAGGGTTCATAGAGTATAACTTTGGCTTTGGTAGTTTGACGCCAGGCAGGATCTTGATTGCGCAGTCGATAGACAGGTGAGAGGGTAGCGCATTGCATTCCACTTCACTGAAAACTTCTGCTAAGTCCTGGCATTCCTGGGGGGCTCCTGGCAGGTGCTCCAAAACAGTCTTCAGTTTCTTGCATCATTTAGTGTCTCATAGGGTGGAAACGATAGGGTGGTTATCAGGGATATGTCCCCTGATTCATCCAACGCAATGGGTCTCCTCGCTCTCCAGTGTGGACTGAGAGCAGCCAAGTCCTGCGTGGATGTCAACAGGGACCCATTCCAAATCTCTGGCATGAGCCCTGCCGTCTGAGGTCCTCCTCAGCTCAGTACAGGTCTCCGGTGTCCGGGGCCTCCTTCTGGACCTTTGGCCAGGCCCGCACTGAGAGTGCAGCAGTACTGCAGTTTGTGGGCTCTCTGTAGGGACTGCGCTGGTGGTGCTGACGCCCCTCCTCTTGCTGCTTCTCCATCTTCTCGGTCTTCGCTGCATCTTCTCTGCCCCCTCGAATATCTGGTGGACAGCCAGGGCTCAGGACCCTGGAGACAGGCTCTGGATGGAGCAGAAAGTTAGCAGAGTTGGTCTAATGTCAGCGTTCAGAGTAACTCATCCAAAGAAATCAGAACCCCAAGGCAGGAACATTCCTCAGAGAAGATGTTTATTGGGTATGTCAGCTGTAATTAAAAGAGCAAAAGTTTTCCTCCCCAGGTGTCACAGGTCAAATTGTCCAATCAAAGCAGGTGGCAGGCTCCCTCCATCACATCTGCTCCTCCTCCTCCAACTCTCACCTGTTGAGATGACCTTGGTTTCCACAGGAGGGCTCCTTGTTTTGTCTACGATGCAGTCTAGCTATTTCTCCCTCATCCTCCCCCCATATTGTATGGCAATATGTATGAAGCAGCACAAAATAGCTTCACCCAGGTTCAATTCAGAGTTAACGCTTAATTTTTAAGGACACCCCCCCCCCCTGCTTTCAAGGTAAAACAAGGATCCTGAGCTGCTTCGTAGTGAATCTTTATAACACGGTGTTTAAAATGGAGAAATTACCAAATTAATTTTATAAGGCTTACATGACACTGACTTTAAAAGATTCCAGTCAATAGCCCAGTAGGCTTTTTACTGTTTCTACAGCCTTCAGATCCTATATGCTTATTTGTTGATTTGTTAGTAATAATATAAAAGAATTTAAGCTGCGGATTAATTCATAATATAGAAGACGCTGCAAAGGTCCTTTATACACTGCAGGTCATGTTATGTTCTGAAACGAGTCGTGATTAGATACGGATTCCCTGCATCCATTCTTACATGGACCCCTAAGTGCCAGCAGAGAAGGGAACGCCTCCTAGTGAGTGGCAGTGAGAGGTCACCCATTTCGAAAGCTCTGCATTTTGTTGGTGGGGGGGGGGGATTCCCGGTCACATTCATCAGCCCTGTCACCAAATGTAAAAAAGCTCCAACACTTTTACAAGCAAAAATAAACTACTGGTATTTTTGGAATGCTTATCTCTGGGGTAAATATTTGGACAGCTGCAGCACACAAGGCTCATTTTCTCATTTTCTCTCTGCCCTGAAATGTTGCCGAGTTTTCATGCTTTCAAGCTTCTTTTGTTATTCCGCTAATGGGAGAAGGTGGCAAGGAGGTGACAGGCATCAGGAAGGAAGAATGGCTGCTTAACTCTTGGCTTTTGCCTTCAGGTAAAAGACAGAAAGAGCCTGACAGTCCAACCTTGCCTCCCGAAGTCACGGGGGCTCCGTCCCTGGAGGTCTTTAAGAGGAGGCTGGACAACCACTTTGTCCGGAATGGAACAGGCTCACCTGCTCGAGCTTCAGTCCCTCAACTTGTAATTACAAAATACTCCAAACCGTCTCTGTGGTCTTAAGCCATCACTTTCCTGGATTAAAGTTTTAAAAATTAAACCCCATTTCTTCTCATTAGGAGTATTCCATGCTTTAATTCCATGTGATGGAAAGTCCAGTGAGATTTTCCTGTCCCACTGTTGAACACTTGCATGTTTTTATTGATCTCGACTTCAAGAAGTTACCGGACGTTTGTGGCAGGTAACAAATTTAGAGAGATATTAAAAGACGAGCTTCTCTTCAAAGCTCCAGCACTCCAAGAATAGAAAGTTCTTAAGCTGTTTTGAAAAATTAAGCTCACTACATAAATATCTTTTGAATATTCTGATTCAATGCCCACTCCAATTTTACACCTCTATCTCTTATATTTTCTTCTGTGAGCTGTGGATATCACACAGAAAGCCAAGGAGGCTGTTGTTGAAGGAAAAGCCCTATCGGGAGGTGGAAGTCAGTGGCCTGAGTTGTGTGAATGGTGGTGCATCGACCTAGAAACACTGCAATCTGGCCCAGGCCCAAAACGCTGCCAAAAGGCCCTTTCTTGGTCAGGAGAGGGGGGGGGGCACACAACACTTTTGTTTCTGCAGCATTTACACGGCAGAATGCACCTCTGTGTCCTTTTCCCGGAGCTGCCGGCTAACGAGGCTGGATTCAAAAGGATAGCGCGCCCGAATGAGCCAAGCCACAATTTTCTACGTGGCAGTGCCAACTGCAGGACCTGCCAGATGACCCAGGGAAGTCAGATGACCACCGGAAATGTTCCCAAGAACACAAAGGAAGAAGCACCAAAGGGCCAGCCTGGGTCTCGCCCAACACCGGACCTGTGATTTCTGCCGGCTCAGGGCTCCTGGTCAGCGGGGGGCCCTGGCTGCAACGCAGGACTGTCCGTCTCCCTCCCTCCTCCCTCCTCCCGGTTTTTCAGCTCTGCCTTGCCGCACTTCCTTCCAACTTAGCCACAGCCCCTTCCCCCAACATGAGCCGAGGGTTAACCTCCAGGCCTCCAGCTCAGCTTTGATCCAGGGTGGCCCATAAAGACCCGGAAAGTCAGCACCGTGTTCCCCCCATATCTCCCGGCCGTCCTTTGGGCTTCAGCTCCGGTGCTCGCCTTCGCTTCCTGCGGTCGGGCCAGGCATCTCTTTCCCTTCCTAGAAAGAAATCTTTACGTCGAGAGCACACACATGGCAACGGATTTTACCGGCGGCAACTGTCAGTTCTTCATTGCCACAAAGTTTCTACTGACCCACTGTGGAAAGAGGGAACAAAGGGTCCCTTTTTCTTGAATCAAACAACATTGGCAAGTGGGGGGAGGGGAGGGGGGTGCGTTTGCATCGGAGGAGAATACCCAGAAAGTGGTGGGACTGCCACCCCCAGCGTATCCAAAGATCTGAGGGGCCAAGACCCAAGGGGAGGGGGGAAGAGACCCGCCCACGGGTGGCAGCCAGTCAACCAGCTGCCGGGATGGCCTTCTCCGCCTGGATGGGAAGGATCAGGCACGGGAACGGGCCAATCAGCCCTGCAGCCTGTGAGCCAGACTCGTCATGCCGGTTTCGGGATCTTCCGGAGCAGCCCGGGAGGCGAGCGGCGCAGTTGCCCCATGCAGCTTCCCAAGCAGAGAATGAACAGGGGGCAATTTGAGGCTGAGGAAAACAGGGTCCCCCAGCCCAGGACAACCCCTTACCTCCCACAGCATTACTGAGTGCGTCCCCTTCCCCATTGGTGGAACATTTGGCTCAGAGGAACGTGAGACCTGGACTGATTCCGCTCCCACGGGCGTCTCCTGGCCTAAGTCGTGCTCAGGGATAAAGGCCTCGTTTCAAACTTTGCTAGAAAAGCTTCCGTCACAAATGCCGCCGTCTTCTCCTTTGGTGGCAGGAAACCTAAAAAGTGACGAGCGCTTGACTGTTTTCGACATCCAGAAAGTAAATTGTTCAGGTGACTCATATCCGGTTCAGGATCCCTGGAAAACATTTAGTGGCACAGGAAGCTTTTAAAGAGATCTTCTAATTACAGATATGGGTTTTTTGATCATTCATTCTTCTTGGAAATAATTTATTATATTCAATATTCCATAGAGGCCCATTCATGAATGCCTCCAACTGCTATAAGATCCTATGATCTAGTCAATACAGGAATCCAGTCAGGATGTAGCTGCAACAAGAATATGGCTCTAAAACAGAAGCCTCCTCTCCAAAATTCAGAAAGTAATTGTTTCTTTCTCCCTGCGCTGCTGGCCAGACTCCACCAGGAATAGTGCCCTGTTGTTACCAAGCAAAACAATGGAGCATATTATCAAGGAGACTTTCGCTAACATCTAGAAAAGAATTAATTTCTTGGCAGGAGCCGGGAGGCCTTAATCAGGAACAAGTTATGCCAAGCCAATGCAAACTCCCTGAGGAGAAGACCAGGGAAATGCAGGGGGTGTTGCTGCTGCCTGCCTGGACTTAGAGCCACCTATACGGGGAGATCTTACAAGTGCGATCCTAACAGAGAAGGTGGGAAAATGTGGGCTGGAATTAAGCTACCATCAGATGCATCCAATACAGGACTGGTTGGGCAAGAGCATCCAGGGAGTGTTTGTCAAAGGCTGGGCGTGAAAACACAAGAGAGTCTTGCACCATAAACTGCATTTCTAAGCAAGTGTTATATTCAATGTATTTGTAAAAGGCTCAGAAGTTAGTGCTGTAAAATTGGCAGAGGCCACAAGGACAGAAAACAGCTTTTGAGGCAGCATCAAGCTGAGCTCGAGCAATAAGCAGAAAATGAGTGGTGCAAACAGCTGAGAGACATAAGAAAAGGACCTCTGGGTGCTTGTATATACACCAAGTACTGCAATCTACCTGCGCAAGAAAAACCAACCCACAGCTATGGAACAGGTGGGACCAGGCTCAACAGCAGCAACTGCAAGAGGGGTCTAGGAGCCCTAGTGGACAATCGCTTAAGTGTGAGCCAGCCGTGTGCTGCAGCCGCCAAAAAACCCCAAGCCCTATGCTGCATTAATCGAGGGATAGAATCCAGATAAAGTGTTACTACAACTTTATAATGCCTTGGTAAGATCACACTTGGAATCCTGCATCCACTCTTGGTCGCCACAATATAAAAAAGATGTTGAGACTCTGTGTGCAGAGAAGAACAACAAAGGTGATTAGGGGACTGGAGGTCAAAACATATGAAGGACGGTTGCAGGAACTGGGTATGTCTGGTTTAATGAAAAGAAGGACCAGGGGAGACATGATAGCAGCCTTCCAATTTCTCAGGGGCTGCCACAAAGAAGACGGAGTCAAGCTATTCTCCAAAGCACCTGAGGGCAGGACAAGAAGCAACGGGTGGAAACTAATCAAGGAGAGAAGCAACCTAGAACGAAGGAAGAGATTCCTGACCCTGAGAACAATCAACCCATGGAACGGCTTGCCTTCAGAAGTTGTGGGTGCTCCATCACTAAAGGTTTTTAAGGGACTGTCTGAAATGGCTCAGGGTCTCCTGCTTGAGCAGGGGGCTGGACAAGAAGACCTCCAAGGTCCCTTCCAACTCTGTCATTCTGTTAGATGCCAAGCTAACATCAATGCAAGGTTGGTCAGATACCCAGAGACGAAGCAGATTTCTTTGCCTTCTCCGAGAGTAAGAGCTCCTCAGCGCTGCAACTGAAGAGGTTTCGGGAAAGACTGGAAGCCCTTCAGTGGGTTCCCGCACCAGCCAGGAGCTGGACAGGAGGATCCCCAAGGAACCTTCCTCCCCCACCGGAACTCAACATGTTCGCTGGCTCTAAAGCCAGGAGCAGCTGCTCCCTCTGTTTCCAGAGGGCAGGATGCGGGTTAAGGAATGGAAGTTACAAAACCAGATTTCAGCCGAGTATTGGAACAAATTTCTGACAAGAAGAACGGTGGGACTCTGGAGGACCCAGTGGCCCAGACCAGAGGCGGACTCCCCTTCGTTGAATGTGCTCAAGTGGAGGCTGCACGGTGTCCCAGAGAGTTAAGAGTCGGCCTCCAAGCCTTGGATCAGCCTGGCGGCTCTTCTGAGCAGCCGTTCTGGGTTCTCCGGTTCCCCTTCAAAGCTCCCTGCAGTGGTCCAAGGATGGCCTAACCGGAGCAGTAGGCAGCGAAACATGGATCTGCCGTGCACGTTCACGTAGCCTTTGGAAAGGGCTGCACGGAAGCTCAGGCGAGAGCAGCTGATTCACTTGGCCCCCACCCTGGCCCCCAACTTCCACCTCTCTCTACAGGTAGTCCTTGACTTAAAACGGCAATCAGGAGTGGAATTTCCACCACTAGGTGACGTGGTTGTAAAGTATGAGTCGATTGCTTAACAGTGGCAGTTCCCACAGGCCTCGTTGCCACAGTTAACTGAATCCCACGGTCATTAGGTGAAGCAACTTTCTTCAGCTTCTACCGACCAAGGTCCCTGGGGAAGCCGCGTGTCCCAGGCCAACCGCGGCCAATCCCGCGTTCCTCCTTGCCGGTAGACTCTGGACCAGGCTCTGGGGCTCCTCCTGGGCTCCCTGGGAAGCAGGCCCAGCCTCCCCCTGCCAGGTGCTCCGAAGCAAAGAAGGCCAGGCGCAACCTGCGGCCGTGCAGGGGCGGCTTTTCCCTCTGGAAGAGGCGAAATGCCCTTGTCTTGCCTACAGATGCGGCGCTCCTTAGGCCGCGCGGGCAACGCTGTGCTAGCCAGGCCAGCGCCCACAAGGGCAGCTTTTCTGTTTGCAGGAAACGCCCCGGGCGCCAAGTGCCCAGCCGCAGGGGGGCCGGCACCCTCCCTTGGCAGCGGGGCTCAGAAAGGCGCGCAACCCGCCGCCAAAGTGCGGAGTCCCCGGGAGCCGAGGGGAGGGGAACGTCCCGCGGCCTCCGGGCCCCCGTCTGGGCGCTCGCCCTGCAGGAGAAGCCGCGGCCTTGGAGAGCTCCGTGCCCGGGCGCCTGCGCGCTCCGCCCGTCGCTCCGCCCGTCTGGGAGGGCCTCCGAGGCGTCGCCGCCCGCCCACCGCCCCGCGCGCCCACCTCCCCGCCGGACGCCTCTGGCCGGCGAGAGAGAAGGGCGCGGCGGGCAGAGCGCAGTTTCTGGACCTCGCGCGTCTCGACTCCCCGGAGCAGGTAGGCCGCGCCGACGGGCCAAGCGCCGTCCCCGAGCAGGGCAGCGGCCCCGCCCCTCCACGTGCAGCCGCCGCCGTGGCGGTCAGGCCGGGCGCCCGCTGCGACGTCGCCCTCGGAGCCTCTGCGGAGCGGCTGGGCAGCAGCCGGGCCCCAGCGGTCTCCCCGCGCCGTCCGGGGAGGCCGGCCGCGCCGCTAGCCCGCTAGCCCGCTAGCGGCTGGGGCGGTCCGGCCGCCGCCCTGCCCGAGCGGTGCCCATCCCTCCCTCGGCCGCTCCCGGCAGGTCCCGCCTTGGCCGCTGGGCTGCTCGCGTGGCCGCGGCCCCGCCACCCAGGGGACTAGCGGCGAGCCCTCCCGCCCGGCGTCCGCTGCCGCGCCTGGCGGGGTTGATCCTCCCGCTGGGCCTGCAGGGGCCGCCGCTCTCGGAGCCCGGCGGCGGAAGGGGGCCTGCCCGAGCCTGCAGCGGGGTTGGGGGCGAGCCCGACCAGCCGGGAGCCTTGCCGGTGGCCGCAGCGCGGGGGGGGGGCTGGCAACTGTGGCGCGGCTCCGTCAGCCCTCCGGGGCATCCGGGAGAGCGAGCCAGAAGAGGCCGGGCGGCTCGCCGCGGACCGCTCCCTCCCTTGCTCTCCCCGGTCGAACAAGGCGGCGGCGGCGGCGGCCTCTCTTGCCCTGCCTGCCTCGAGACGCCCGGTGGAGCGATGGCGGCGATTCCGAGCGTTTCCTCGCCAAGGCAGCGCTGGAGGGTGCCCGTTTTGGCCGCGGGCGCTTGGCCGGCTGCCCTCCTGGGGCATTTGGCCGTTCCGCCGCTTTGGTGCAGCCCGGCAGGGAGCAGAAGCCGGGCCCTGCCGGACCAAAGCTCCGGCCCATCTTCGCCCGCGGTCTCTCTCCCGGCGGCCCGCCAATTGCCCCAGGAAACTCCCCGGAGTCTCCCGGCGGGGGGCTGCGGGCAAGGGTGAGCGGCTTCGGCTGGCAGCGGATGCGAGAGCGCCGGGGACTCGTGGGCTGCGGGCTCGAGTGAGAAGGTGGGAAAGTGGCCCTGGAGAAGCGAAGGGCGCCCGTGAAACCCTGCGGAGGAGGAGGAGGAAGAGGCGTCGGGGCTGCCCTTGGAGAGACCCATTGGGGACTCAGCAGGAAGTTCGGCACGGACTATTCGGGTGACCCCGGCTGAACTCTTTGGGGAGGAGGAGGAGGGGGGCTCTAAGCTGAATCTCCCCCTGGACGTTAGAAAGAGGTTCACTACATGGAGACAGCAGCTGCCCGACCTCCCGGTGGGTTGAACTTCATCCCGGGCTGAATGTCTGGGTGGGGGTGAAGTTCTAGTCAGAAAGACTCGGGCACCACATGCCTCCCTCCCGATTCTGGGTGGCCCTGCAAAAGAAGCCTTTGCCGCCTCCTGGGGTGGGTCTCTAACCTCCCGGTCGAGGCCAAGTGCTGGGGGTTCCCTGGTGGTCTCCCATCCCAGGCTCAGCGTGGGGATTGTTGGGTTTCTGCCTGCAAGTGCCGAGTCCGCCTGTGGGGTAGAACTACTTGTCCTGTTTTCGGAGCACCTGAGTTTTCTGAGTAGTTCAGGTAGAGGGAAGGGAGCCAGGGAGGGTCACGGAGGGGGGGAAATCCAGTCAGTTTCCGCCCTTGTAGTCTCCTCTTCTGCTGTGGCTGAGCCCTGTGGGATTCAGGCAGCTGTGGGTGGGATCCCTGGCTGAAAGGAGCAATGGTGGCTCTGGGGGAGCTCCTGGCCCTCCAGGGTGGGGTGACTGGAGAGAAAGGTGCCCTGCCCCTAGGAGGAAACCTTGGACGTGTGGGTTGAGAATGCGGGGTGAGTGAAAGACTGCCCCCCTCTGGTGGACCTTGCCTGGAATTTGACCCTGCCCATGGTTCTGGGGCGGGGCGGGGCGGGGCAGGGGGAGGAGCTGTTGGTTGCTGGGTGGGGCTGTTGCCGCCCGTCTGCTCAGGCAGGTTCAGCATTCCACAGCTGCGACCCTCTGACTTTAGTAATGGCAACCAGCAAGCGGCCCTCCTGAACCCTTGGCCCTGGGAAGGCCCCCTCCCTTTCCCTGCTGGTCCTTCAGGTCCCCTCCCCCCATTGGCTCTGTGCTCTGGCGCAGCCTGGCAGTGAGCCTGGCAGCCCTTCTCCCTCGGACGGGGGGCTCCAGCGCTTGCTCCTGGTGGTGGGTGCAGCAGCACCTGTGTGAGGGTTGTCCCCAAAAGGGGGGGTTGCAAGGGTCTCTGACGGCCCCTCTTCTCCTGCCCTCAAGCACTTGTGCACCTGGGCTCTGCTCCCCGCTGCCTGTCAAGTGGCCCCAGGACCCCTCCCCATCTGGCCGGAGAGTGGGATTAATGTCAGCCAGCACTCTGGCCTCCCCCCCACACACACCAGGGAGGGAGGAGGCGGCTGCATTCCATTCGTTCCAGGGGCTTGGCTTGCGGGATTTGCTCTGGCAGCAGGAAGGTTTTGGTTCTCACCACTTACTGAGGCACCCAGCAGCTGCTTTCTCTGCCCGCCACCAGCCCAGGACTTCGCTATGCCAGGGAGGAGCGCCTGGCCACTGCCCTGCATGAGCTGCCCACACCATGGCTCTGTGTGTATGTGGGGGGGGGGAGTTGCAAATGGCTGGTTGGGAGTTTGGTCTAGCTCAGCGGGGGTGGGGGAGGGAGGAGCTGAGGCCCCTCAGAAAGGAAGAAGCCCCCATCCCCCCAAGCCTGTGCTCAGGCCAGCCGAGGCCGTTCCTGGTTAGCACTTCCATGCAGGCGGTGAATCATCTTTGTGGGCAGGGCAAGTAATGGTTTGGCAAACCCTTCAGGCTGGTGACACATACAGTGGGTGTGGCCCTGATGAGTGACAGGGCCGCTGGGGGGGCGGGGCATCCACTCTGTTCTGCCTCTGAAGTGCTCTGCCAGCAGGGGGCAGCAGTGGCTCAGAGGTGGACTGCCTTACCCGGAGATGACAGGAAGCTCTGTGGGTCCCGTGGGGGGTGGGAATTGGTCCCCACGGCTATCTTGCCCTCAGCTGCCAGGCCCCGCCCAGCCTTCCAAGTCAGAAAGAGGCAGAGGCACCCCTGCAATCCATCCCTGTGTGTGAATGAGAAGGGACCTTGGAAAATCCTCCCCCCCCCCCCAAACCTGGAATCTCTCTGTCCATCCGAGGGTCTCCCTGGTCTGTTGGAAGACTTGCAGGGAAGGAGAACCTCCTTCCTGACCTCTTCAGACCTTCTTTCCTTCCGGCTTCACCTGCTGCCTTGGGCCCTGCCCTCCGGGGCGACCTCCGCCTCCTCTCCTGCCTTTAGATGCCTTTAGAGGTTCGCTCTCCGGCGTCCCTTCCTGACCTAAACTCAGCTGGACCCTTTAACCTTCACAAGCCGGGCTTCCAGATCCTCAATTCCTCCCACCATGGTTTGTCTGAACTGCCAAGAGCCTCACCTGAGCTCCAAGTGGGGGGGTCTAAGCAGGGCAGAGCACGAAGGGACAGTTGCTCTTCGTTCCCGCATTGCCCATTTGAGCATTTCCCAGTCCTGGCTCACACCAGGGTCCTCCCAGTTGCGCTGCCGTCAGTTGGGTATGTATTCGTGGGGTTCTCAGTCTCCCCCTACCCACCCACCCACTTACCCCGGGCTTCGGCCTGTGGCTCCTGTCTGCAGAGACCCAGCCTGAGCCACTTAGCCATGAAGGGACCTGCTGGGCGCCAACCCTGCTGGATGGCGGGCTGAAGGGTTAGGGCCCTTTCGTCTCCTGCCACCTGCTGCCCCTTTCTGCTGCTCCCCATTGGGAAGTGGGGGAAAGGAAGAGCCGGATCCTCGGGGCTCCTGCCTGACCAGCCTCATGTGGCCCAGAAGGTTGGGGCCACTGAAGAACCAGGGACAGTGGCTGAAGGGAAGCGGTCAAAAGAGGAAGGTAGCGGTCTGGGTGACTGGAGGAGGCCACGCCTTCTCTTCCAGCAGGTGTATGTAAGTCCTCAGCTTAAGATTGCAACTGGGATGGGGAACCTAAGTGAATCTTCGTGTGACCAGTCTCGATTTTATGACCATTTACTGCCACCTTTGAGTGAAACTGGCTGCCCCCATTGACTTGGCTTGTCATCCAGGAAAGCTGCAACCCGCAGTTGCCCCCCCCCCCCCCGGCTGCAAACCTCTGCCACTATCGTAAATGTGAGATAATTGCAGAGCATCCGAATCGCGACCACAGGCCTGAGCGATTGGTGGTTACTTCAAAGATGGGTAATAAGTGGTTTTTTCTGCGGCTGTTGTATTTTTTGTTCGTCATTAAAAAAAAACCTGTCGCAACTTGAGGACCACCTGCAGTCTTGGGTCTTGCTGAAGAAGGCTTGGCCAGCAGGAATGGTAACCGAAGGTGCCATCTGTCCTGGGAGGGGGCCTCCTGCGTGGAGGTCTTCCAAATCGGGTGCAGCCAATTGATGAGCCTCTGGTCAGAGAGCTTGGATGTCCCTGTGTGGCTCGTGGTGTTTGTGTGGCTCATGTGTGTTTCATGGAGGTGGGTTTTGCGCACTCGGGTTGGTCTGCCTCGGGCTGCAGGCGGGGCCCTTAGGAGCTCTGGCCTGTCCCCTTGGCCCTCTGGCTGACTGGGGGCTGTTTGCCAAGTGGGACCTAAGCCGGAAGGGAGCCTGGGGGTTGCCTGGGACTGACTCCCACCTCTCTGGCGGCTGCTCTTTAAAGAGCTCCTCCTCCCCCCTCCCTCCCCCCCTCCTCCTCCTCCCCCTCCCCCTCCTCCTCCCCCTCCTCCCCCCCCTCCTCCTCCTCCTCCCAGGCAGCTGTTTTCCAAGCAAAGTCTGCTTCCTTGCTGTTTAAGCCTCAGCTCAGGGCAAGAAATGTTTCTTCTCCTGCTCCCTGAAGTAATTTTGAACCATTCTACTTGCCTTCTGTGTTCCTTCAGAGACGCCGAGGCTCCCGCAACGTCTCCCCGCGGCCGTCCTCTCTGTCCCGCGTTCATCATAATCAGAGCCTCCGCCTGTTGCTCAGAGGTTTTCCCTGCCTGGAATTGTGCTTGCTTTTTTTGCAACAGGATTTTGGCTCACGTTCAGTTTGTGATCCACTAAGACAGTTCGATTCGCTGCATTGATCCCTCCCCTCTCCACCTTCTATGCTCCAGGCTTTGATTTCCCTACGCAGATCCAAGACTTTGCATTTGTCCTTCTTGAAATTCGTCCTGCTGGGCTTGATCAATTGTTCCAGCTCTTCCTGGTTATCTATGGAGATTCTTGGTCAGCCGGCTCATGGTTGTCCCGAAGGCAGCTGAATCTGGATACTTTATTCTAAGGAGTTTGCAATTCTGTGTCTCCTGCAAATGTAGTAAGTCATATTTCCAAATCCTCTTCCGAGTCATTGATGGAGATCCACAGGCCAACGAGCATCACCTGCAGCTTCGACAAAGCCCAGGACCCGTTTAATAGTTGCACATTTTGCCCTCCTCTTTGACAGCTTTGCTGACGTGACGGTCTCTCTCAGCGTCACCCCCTGCGAAAGGAAAGCGGGTGGGTTAGGGTTATTTATATTATTTTATTATTTTATTTTATTATTTGCCGCCCATCTCTCTGTGAGGAGACTCTGGGGGGCTTACAAGATGAAAATAAAACTCTGTGTGTGTTGTGTAAATAACAAACAACAATTGCAATAAAAATACAGGTATAACTGAAAGATGGGCGGAAGGGGCCAGCTGGTGGGGGGGGAGATGAGAGCCGCCATTAGTCGATCAACACCCCCCCAAGCCAAGCAATAGAGCCAGGTCTCCAGTCAGGCGGGGGGGACTTGATCTGATCTCGGGGGGGGGGGGCAAGATGTTCCCATTTATTTTTATGAACGCACAACGTGGCACAAATACTCAGAAGCTGCTACGTAATGGACAGGTTCCAATGGACTCCATCGATGAGACCCGCCTGAAGACCAAGATAAGGTTGTCTCTCCTGGGGGGGGGGCAGCGGCTGGGGGGGGCAGGACTAAACTGGGGAGGGGAATCGGGGTCCCTTTGGGAAACCTCAACCAAACTGCTTCCCAGCTCTTGTGGCCCAGGAGCTGCTTCCCCTGTCGCTGCCACAAGGGGGCCTCACCCCCAACCCACCTGCTGCCTCTGCCTGGGGAGTCTTTTGGCCGGTGTGTGTGTGTGTGGGGGGGGGGGGCTCCTGGGATTCTCCACCCTGGAGATTTGGTGTGTTTGTGTGGATGTGGGCACCTGTTTTCTCCTGCTGGGAAAAGGCTGCTGGCGCTGAAGAAACAAGCCCTTGGGTGCCCGGAGGCGGCTGATTGCCAGTCTACACAGGGATAATGTGGCGGCTTTTGAGTGGGGCTGCTTACTGGGGGCTTTGGGGAGGAGGAGGAGGATTCTGGTCCCTGGAGTGGGGAGGCCTCCCTCGTCCTGCCTGGGTGAAAGCTGGTACGCCTGCCGCACACAGGGTGCCCCTTTTCAGAGCTCCCGCCTGACCAGGTGCCGGATGAGCAGCCTGGGCCGCTTCCTCCCGTGGGCTGGATCCAGGGAGACCACCTTGCTCTACTGCCCCCACCCCACTCCGTGCTGACCAACGGTTCCTGCCGTGAGGAGCCCCTGGCTGCCCTCGGCCGATCTGCCCTTATACAGCCATGACTCTTCTTGGCACCTTCCCTGGGACTCTGCTGAGTGAGGAAATCCTGTTTCCTCCTCCCGTGGAAAGTGCAGCTCAGAGTCTCTCTGGGGAGTCCTTGCACCCCTCCCTGGAAAGGAATGGAGGCTGTCCGGGGGGGGGGGGCAGGGGGCTTGGAGAAAGCTCCTCCCAACAGCTCGGGTTGCTATGCCCCTCAGCGCAGCCCCAGGGACCTCAGGCGTGTTTGGGCCAGTAAATCCCCTTGGGTCCCGTCCCCCCCCGCCCGCCCGCCCGCTTGGCTTTGAGATCCTGAGGACTAGAAGTCTTTTCACCCGATTGCTGGAGAGCCAGGCGGCTGAGGACCCTGCCCTGTGGGCTGCTGCTGCTGCTTCCGCTGGAGGGCCGCTTCCACGGGGAAGGGTTGGAGCCAGGCAGACTTTTCCTGCAAAGGCATTTTTTCCTCCTTAAAAGGGAAGGGTTAGGAGGGGAAGGAGGAGGCGGCTCTAGCTGGGCCACATCTGGCAGGCCACAGATGACATCGCTGAAGACGGCGGCGGCGGCCTCCGTGCTTGGCCAGGGAGCCTCAGAGGGGCGGCTGCCTTGCAGGATCCTAGGCCGCAGGAGTGAGCGGGGTCCAGGAGGTCATCTAGTCCAACCCCTGCCCAGTACAGGAAGGAATCCACAGAATACGGAGCTGGCCACCCAGAGGGAACTTCACTGCGGTTTTAGGCAGACTGTTCCTCTGAGGAGTAGCTTGCATCCGACTGGTTCCTCTCTCTTAATTTTATTTACTCACTGAAATAATTTCCCTGGCTGCCCATCTACATTACGATTCAAGGCAACTGTGGGAAACGAGGGTGCCCATCGCCCAAGTGAACTCGGGTTTCCCAGCCATCCGGCCCCATCGCCGGCAGAGTTCGTCGCACCTCCTGGTGGCCAAAGGTCCCCCGGCCGGTGGTCCGGCTGCTCTCCGGTCCCCACTCTTGAGCCCTGGCCTTCTTTTCTGCAGGCCAGACCGGCTGCCCCTCCTAACGCTCCTCCTGGGGGGGGGTTCCTCCTCTGGACCCCCACCGGCTTCGTTTCATCCAACCAGCCTCCAGGAGACCCAAATAGGCACTGCCCCCCCCCGATCGTTTCTGCCTTGCTAGTTGCTGCCTCGCAGGGTCTGCTCCTGTGCAGGGGGGGGGGCTGATCAGCCCCAACCTGTTGATTTGCCCCGACCTTGAAGTCTGTGGAGGCCATTTTGTCCTCTAAGCTGTTTTCTGCACCTCCCAGGCGGCCCTTTGATTCGGCCTCTGGACCCTTTGCAAAGGCGCTGTGTGTGTGTGTGTGTGGTGTAGCGTGTGTGTGTGTGTGTGTAGCGTGTGTGTGTGTGTGTGTGTGTGTGTGTGTGTCCCTGCTCCACCTCCCTGCAGGGATGGACCATTAGCAGGTATTTGGTGGGGGGCGTAGGGTTCAAGCACACGTTGATCCTTTGGACTGCAGCTGTAGCCTGTCTTGATCCCAACGTAGGCAGAATATTGTGCCTGTGGCGTATTTTATAGACGGTGGGACAGAGTTGAGTTGTTTAGGTTGAAAAAGAGAAGGTTTAAATTGCAAAGCAGTGGCTGAGGCCTCAGAGGGCCCCCTCTGAGCAGCAGTGAAGGTTTTCCGGCCCACACCTGGGGCTCCTGAGTCGTGGCCAAGCAAGCTCCATGGGGCAAACCCTTGGAGGGGGCTGACCAGTGGCCTGGCAGCCCTCTGCTCCCCCCCCCCGGCCCCCATGAAGCTGGTCGCCCTCCTCTTGGCTTCTCTCAGTGGTCCAACCCTCCTGGTTCCTCCCCTCCCTCCTTGAGGGGTCCGTCTGCAGCAGCCCTTTGGGGCATCTTCTGCCTCCTCCAGAAGGCCACGCCGGCTGGGAGTCCCCCCCTTGGACCCCCCTCCTTCTCTTGAAAGGCCTCCAGGGCCTCTTTGGAAAAACGGGGCTCCTGGTTGTCAGGATGTGGGTTTGGCTATTGATGCTTTATTTCAGGCTGCTCTGATACCTAAACTGCCCTGGGCTCCCTGCTGACGATGAAGGGCAGCTTCCCCTCCCTGGGTCCCCTGGGGGCTGCCAGAGACACCCCCGCTTCCCTTGTCTGGGCTTCGGGTTGAGGTGCCAGCTTGAGTCAAGCGTTCCCTGGGAGGCCCCCGAGAAGCCCGTATGGAGCTCCCCCCCCCTCCCAAAGGCCGTCTTGGTGGCCATTGGGAGCCAGGCGGCTGTGCCAGACTTTGGGCTGGAAGGGGGTTCGGATGTTGCTTCTCCCAATTTGCTGGGGAGGAGACAGCAAGGAGTCCCTCCCACCTTGGCAGAAGATGCCTCTGCACACCTGGGTGAGAGGAGCAACTGGGCTGCCAGCCCTCAGCGGGGAAAGCGGCTGGCAGATGGTGGCCTCTGTGAGGACCGCAGGTGCACCTCCTTCCCCCGAAGCGGCTTCTGGGATTCGGGGAGGGCAGGTGATGCGCTGCTCCGCCCGGAGGAGGCTTCCCTCCAGGGCTGGTGCTCTGTGCTGGCTGCTTTCCCGAGGTGCCTTCATTGCTGCTGGAACAGCGCAGGAGGAGGAGGAGGAACAGGCGCTCTCTGGGCGGCTTCCGGCAGGGCCCTTGGCCATGGATGTGGGGGGCTTGTGGTCGCAGATCCAGCAAAAGCGCTCTCTAATTCCTTCTGGGTACCACTTGTCCCACCATGAGGTGAGCTGGGGGGGGGAGGGGGCAGGAGGGCGGGTGGTTGGAGTCAGCCAGCCGGGGAGGAGGGGATGCGTAGTCGGACCGGCCGGCTGTCTCGGGCCTTGCTCCACCTGTCTTGGGAAGGGCCCCCTCTGGCGTTAATGCCGGTTCTCTGGGGAGAGTGGGCCAGGTGGAGGCCTGACTCCTTACAGCTTGGGACCCCCCCCCCCCACTCTCGCATTACTAGTTGCGGTTTCCCTTTAAGGAGTTCCCCCTTGCTTCCCCCTTGTGGGGGGGTGGGGGGGCTGGATACCCCTGTGGCCTTTCCTGCTTGGGGATCCAGAAAAGAGAATGATGTTGGGGAGCACATGTGCAGTATTCGATCTGGCAGGGAGCGCATGCTGCAAACCTCATCTGCCAGGGGCTGACAGCTGATGGGTGCCAGGAGGCTTCTCTGCTCTGGCACCAAACCCATGGAAGCCTCCCCCTGTAGTTGGCTTGCTCTACCCCCATTAATAGCAATAGTACTTAGACTTACGGTGTGTATATATATAAATATATAAATATATATAAATATATATATATATATATATATATATATATATATATATATATATATATATATATATATATATATATATATATAATGTTATATTTATGCTGATAAATAAATAAAGGGAGACTAGTATAGATCTATTTCAAGCTATTTAGCTCTCATCAGCTAGCCATACCCTATGTTGGGAATCGAACATGTAGGGTATGGCTAGCTGATGAGAGCTAAATAGCTTGAAATAGATCTATACTAGTCTCCCTTTATTTATTTATCAGCATAAATATAACAAATGTAACAAAAAAGGCAACAGTAAAAAAATATTGGGTTTCTGTCTGGATGGTCTCTTGTGACGAGCCGAAGACAGAGAGTGGAAGTGTGACCTTCCTCCCATATTTGGCATACCAGGGGTTGTGACTTTATATATATATATATATATACACACTGCATCACAGTGCTTTACATCCCTCTCTAAGCGCTTTAAAGAGTCAGCATGTTGCCTCCCAACAATCTGGCTCCTCACTTATTGATCTCGGGAGGATGGACAGCTGAGTCAACTTTGAGCTGGTCAGAATCGAACTGTTAAACTGCTGGCAGGCAACAGAAGTAGCCTGCCAGTACTACATTCTATAGTGTTTATATTGTGTATAATTTTAATGTTTAATAACTCCATATTTCTATAATGATTGTTTTACTTGACTGTCGTATGCCACTCGGTCACTCCTGGCAGGAATCCCGGCTGTGTGTTTGGAGTGGGTGCTCAGAGACAGGAGTGGCTTATGGGAGCCAGGAGGGAAAAGTGGCCGGCTAGGCCAGGGGGGGGGGTGTTGGGGGCAAACAGGGAGGTCCGGGCGTGGGTGGGAAGCAGACCCATTTGGGGCCGGGCAGCCTGTGGAAGGGGAGAGGCCATCCCATCTGTCCGAGTGCTGGGCTAGGCAACCCATGTCTCAGCCGGGTTGTTCTATGCCCTTGGCAGGCAGGTGACGGTGCCCGCTTGGCAGAGATGGAGACGCCCTGACGGCCCGGGATCGGGTTGGAGTGCAGGACTTTGTCTTGCTGGAAAACTTCACCAGCGAAGCCGCTTTCATCGAGAACCTGCGCAGGCGGTTCAAGGAGAACCTCGTCTACGTGAGTGCGGTGTCTGGTTTATTTATTTAAAAAGCCTGATTTTTATTGATTTGTTTATTCAATTCTATAGCTGCCCCTCTCAGTCAATGACTCTGGGCAGCTTAAAATTCAAAAAATACACTGCAATTAAAAATATTACAAACATTTAAAACACTAAAAACATGCGGGATGAAATATACGTAGGTAGCCGACCGGTGAGCAGTGCAGCCAGCAAAGACATTGGGGGCCCCCATCGGAAGACAGCCGGCTCTTCAGGGCCTTACGGAAGGCTATCTGGGCTGGGGCCATTTTAATCTCCGAAGGGAGAGGGTTCCACAGAGCGGCCTGACTGGCCTAGTGGGTTGGGGGCTCCTTCCTGGAGCATTGGCAGCCCCCAAATCAAAACTCTCCCGTGGGTGTCTGGCGTGGTCTCCTCGCATTGGGGATCAAGGTAAGGGATGCCCGGCTCCAGGGAGCCCCCCTGCTCTGGGTGGCCCGAGGGTTGCTGGGGCTGATCAGCCCTGGGGGTCAGTGGCCCTGGGGGAATCTTCCTGGGCTCGGGCGGGGGGGGGGGTCTTCTTGGGGAGGGGAGTCCCCTGCAGGTGCTGGATTACAATGGAAGCTGCTGGTGCTGCAGGCCAACCAAAATATCCTTGTGGCGCCCAGATGACGTAAGGAAAGGAGACAGGATTTTGGTCTTCTGGCTGAATTGGGGGGCTGAGGGCCCTCTTGAAAGGAGCCCCACTGAGTCAGGGCACCCGCTGCCCCATCCTGACGCGCCCCTGGGCTGGCTTCCTCTTCAGACATACATTGGCTCGGTTCTGGTCTCGGTGAACCCCTACAAGGACCTGGAGATCTACAGTAAGCAGCACATGAACCGTTACCGTGGCGTCAGTTTCTACGAAGTCTCTCCTCACCTGTGGGTACCTGAACAGGCGTAATGCTCTCCCCCCCTCCCCCCCCACTGCCCTGCCAAGGCCAGCTAATGGTGCGGAAGGGCATTTCCACCCCTCAGCCTAGCAGATGAGCCGGAGGGATGGGGAGAAGGGCCCCCCCCCCCGGGTGCAGAAAGGAGGGCGGGCAGTGCCTGGCATGTCAGAAAGGCGGGGGAGGGGGGGAACGGGTGGGGGGAGTCACAGCAGGGCTCCCATTCCTGCTGCTTCAGCATTGACTTCGCTGGGCTTGACGGGAGCCAAACCCTGCCAGGCTCTCCTGCCAGTCCTGCCCCCCTTTGTGGCAGGAGAGACCTGGGGGTGTTGCTCCTGCCCTTTGGTGAGGGGGGGGGAGGGCATTTGAGCAAGTAGCCCTGGAACTGCAGCCAGAGCCTCTGTGCTCCTGGGGGAGAGCAGAGCAGGGCAAGCAGCCTCTTGTCCTCCCGGCCTCTTCAGCTACGCCATCGCTGACAACTCCTACCGCTCGCTGCGGACGGAGAGGAAGGACCAGTGCATCCTCATCTCGGGGGAGAGCGGGGCGGGCAAGACGGAGGCCACCAAGAAGATCCTGCAGTACTATGCGGTCACCTGCCCTGCGAGCGAGCAGGTGGAGACGGTGAAGGACAGGCTGCTGCAGTCCAACCCGGTCCTTGAGGTACCCATCGCGGCTCACTGAAGAATGGGGGTGCTGGTCTTGCTTTGGGGCCCCCGAGGATGTCATGGCCATCCCAAATCTTGCCTCTTCGGTGGCATGTGCAGGGTAGGAGTTCGCAGCCCCTGACCACTCAAGGAAGCACTTCTTGGCACGAAGCAGGGGGCTTCTTCGGAGGGCCCCCTGCTTGTTTGGAGGGAACTGTGGCCCTTCTCCTCCCGGCCTTGAGGCTGGGGGCCTCCAGCGTCAATAAGGTTTTGTCCTCGCCTCCCCCGCCTGCAGCCCCTTCCCCCTTCCAGGGAGGCAGGCAGCATGGAGTGCAGGGGCTTCTGGCCGGGAGGAGAGCCTGGGCCTGAGGGGACAGGGGAGCCGCAAGGTAGCCACCCTCTCTGCTTTCTGCTCTGACCAGGCCTTTGGGAACGCCAAGACTCTGCGCAATGACAACTCCAGCCGCTTTGGGAAATACATGGACGTCCAGTTCGATTACAAGGTATCCGAGTGGATGAGGCGCTGGGCTGACAGCCAGGACGGGGGGAGGGAAATCTGGCCTTTGCTGGGGGGAGGGGGGGGAATGAGCCCACCGATTCCGGTTCCCATCCCTGAAGGGCTCCCCTCCTGCTGCCCGCCGATTTGGCTGACGGGGGGATGCCTGCAGCTCCATCCTTGGGGCCTCTCGCCACAGCGACCCAAGCCTTCTCTGTGTTGCCTAGGGGGCTCCCATCGGGGGCCACATCCTGAACTACCTCTTGGAGAAGTCGCGGGTAGTGCACCAGAATCACGGCGAGAGGAACTTCCACATCTTCTACCAGCTGTTGGAGGGGGGGGAGGAAGACCTGCTGCGGAGGCTGGGGCTGGAGAAGAGCCCCACCAGTACCAGTTTCTGGGTGAAGGTAAAGGCAGCCCTGATTGGTTGGTGGAGGGCCTGCAGCTCTCAGCCGCCTCAAAGCACTTTGGTGCCGATCACGGAGGCTCCCGTGGGAATGTGCTTAAGCGTGTCTCCTGGTCTCGCCTTGCTTGTCCAACCTGCGGCCACCCACGTATCGGGATTGGGAAGCGGGGATCTGTTCTTCAGGGAGCCCGTTCTGCCCCCTTTGCACACAGGGCCAGTGTGCCAAGGTCGCCTTCCATCAACGACAAGAGCGACTGGAAGGTGGTTGCGCAGGGCGCTGTCCGTCATCAACTTCAGCGACAGTGAAGTCGAGGTGAGAGGCCCTCCCCCACTCCCCCCTCCCTCCGGGGAGAGAAGCCTTTCCCAGGACACCCCTGCCACAGGGCCTGGTTCACAAGGCCTCTTCCTTTTCCAGGACCTGCTGAGCATCATTGCAAGCGTGTTGCACCTGGGGAATGTGCAGTTTACAACTGACGAACACGGCAGTGCTCAAGTGACCACGCGAAAACCAGATCAAATACTTGGCCAGGGTGAGTGACGGGATCTGCTCCAGACCTCCATTTTATCCACGATCCATACAGGGGAAGCGAAATGGACCAACCGGCTTTGGAGGCGCTTCAAATATGCTTTGAAATTTCCTCAGAAATGTTCACTGAGGCTGTCCGTGGTTCAGCCGAGGTTGGCTTAGGAGGCAAGTGCTGGTCGTCCGTGATCAGCCAGCCCTTCGTCTGCCCATCCCCTGCAGAGGGCCGGCTGTGCTCTCCTGCCAGGAAGGTGAACCCAAAGGGAGGCGAGGCAGGTGCAGGAGAAAGAGTGGGTGGGTGGCCAGGTTTCCCCGGGAGCAGCCCCCCCCTTCCTGTTCCCTTCTCTGCCCCAAACTCAGCCCTGCTCCCCGGGCGCAGGAGGGACCGGCCGGGACTCTCACACGTTCTTTTCCTTGGCTCGAAGCTCCTGGGCCTGGAGAACTCGGTGCTGCAGGAAGCCCTGACCCACAAGAAGATCATTGCGAAGGGAGAACAGGTGAGAGGAGAGTTGCCGGCAGGACGGTTCGGGGTGGTGGTGTGGCCTGGCGACCCCCTGGCAGCCGCCTGTAAGTCCCGAGGGGCTTGGTCCTCGCAGTGAGGCTCAGCTGGAGACGCCTCTCCTTCTCCCCTGCAGCTGGTCAGCCCTCTCAGCCTGGAACAGGCCTCCTATGCTCGTGACGCTCTGGCCAAGGCCGTCTATGGGCGCACCTTCTCCTGGCTGGTGGGCAAGATTAACAAGTCCTTGGCTTACAAGGTGAGTTGGCCTCAGGCGCCCCAGTGGCGGCCTCCGCAGGGGACTCGTTCGGGCCCAAGCAGCGCCTGCGGGTTCCCCACAAGGGGGCGCTTGTCTTGGGACTCCCCCATGGCCGAGGCTCGCCCGTCATTGGTTCTGAACTCGGAGAGGAGATGTGAAACGGGGGTTGTGTTTTAGCATCCCCTTGAAGCAGCCAAATGTCCCGGGCAGGAAATGGGGTGCCCCTCCAGCGGCACAGGGCCGGCCCAGAGGGCGCCTCCAGAGGAGGAGCTGCACTGCCTCCATCGGGTAGGCGGCCCAGGGCTGCTTGGGAGGGGTGCCCGTTGTCTGGTGCAGGAGAAGCTGGTGCTGCCACTGCCACCCAGCCAAAAGGACTCACCTGTGAGGAAGAGCGCCCGCCAGAGTTGGTTAGTAGAGCGGGAGGGCTGAGCCAGGCGCCCCCTGAGGAGGAGCTTAGATGGAGACCCTTATTTGGCAAGAGCCCCTTTTACCAGAAGGGGAAGATTGATGGTGGGCAGCCAGTGGAAGGCCGCCCTGACGCAGCCCCCCAGGGAGCCGTGGGCTGGTCAGGAAGGGCCCTGGGGTGCAGAAACCCAACGGGAATTTGAAAAACGTCTTCGGCACGCTGGGAATGTTTCTGAAATGCAGATCCCCTTTCTTGGGGCGGGGAGGGGCTTTTCAGTGACTTACAGGTGAGCCCGCAAAGGGGTTTCTTAGGCAGCTCCCACTCTGGAGGACACTCCCTCTTCCCTGGGCACTCCCTCGGTTACTCTGTCCCCCTGGG
Organism: Thamnophis elegans; assembly: GCF_009769535.1. Lineage (NCBI taxonomy): Eukaryota > Metazoa > Chordata > Lepidosauria > Squamata > Natricidae > Thamnophis > Thamnophis elegans. The sequence continues at coordinate 142,663,240 of NC_045544.1, forward strand.
GAGCAGGCCCGCCGCCCGCCCGCCCGCGACAAAACAAAGATGCCTGCCGGGTGTGTTTTGCACGGCCGCAGCTGTGCCAGAAAGAGCTGCAGAGAGCAGCTGGGAGGGCTCCGGCGTTGCTTTGGCTCTGCCTGGGAGGCGAGTGGTGATTAGCGAGTCTTCTACGGGCCTCCTTTGCTGCCATCGTTTGCTGTGGCCAGTTTCAGTTTTCTTTATATGCAGGTTTTAATGGGAAGATGCATTTATTTAAGTAGCAAGAACAATAAAGAAACAGACGTCCAAACCACAGAACCCCCCCAAAGGATTGGGTAAAAAAGATGTCATTTAAGGCGCCGGGCTACAGGACAGGAGACTGTGAGATCTAGTCCCGCCTTAGGCTGAAATGTTCGAAGCCTCGATTGTAATTGTGCATCATGTGTATACAGCGAAATTGGGGTCAGAAGCCGCTGGGTGGCCTTAGGCCAGTCGTCTCGTCTCAGTCCCAGAGAGAAGGCAAGCGCCTTCTGAAGGACTTTGCCAAGTAACTGCCCAGACTTGTCCAAGCAGCCTCCAGGAGGGAACATTGGCACAAGGGCACACACACACACACACACACACACACACACACACACGCACACACAGACACGCACACACACACACACAGAGAGAAGAGAAACGAAGCGCAGAGGCTTCTCCCATTGTTTGAGCTCCCTTTGGGGCTCCCTGGAGGAGCCCTTGGCCTGCCAGAGGCTCACCAGTTCCGGAAATGCAGGTTCTCGGGCAAAGCCGCCGGCTGCTGTTGTCTCTCTCCCCGGAGGCTGCTCTCCCTGGTGCTGCCCTTCTTCCTCCGGGAGCGGGGAGCTTGTGTTTTCCTTCTTTTCATCAGAGCAAACGCCGCCTTTTTTTTAATATAAATTTTTTTAAATTTTTGTTACATAGACAACACACACACAACAATGAAAAAACAAAAACAAAAAAGAAAGAAAAAAAAGAAAAAAACCCCATCATCACATCCAGCCTGTCGTTTGGTTACAGGCGTTTTAACATTTATCATTCTTATACATTTATTATTTCATTTAATAGGTTATATAATTTAGTATCATTTCTTATTCCCTACCTGTGGCAATCCATCCCAACTACATTTCTCCCCCCACACACACACCCGTATCTCTCTGTTATATATATATATTTAATACACAACAATAATAATAAAACAACACACCACACACAAGAAAAAAAAACACAAAAAGAAAAAAAAACCCATCATCACATACAGCCTGTCGTTTGGTTCCAGGTGTTTTAACATCCACATTCTTGAATAATATTTACCATCTCAGACTTTTCATCTAGTATAACTAAATGCCTCACTTTCATTCTACAATCTATATCAGTTACCATTAGTATTATTTTTCCCCAGAAAATATACTTACGTTCGTTATTATCCTTGTACTTCATACTTTCAAACAGAGGTCTTATTCCTTCATTTTTCAACAAAACGTCACTACATATATATATATATACCAGTTTTCAATTATTCCCTTATTAAAATTATTTATCAGCAACAGGATATCATTATAATACGTTCTTAACATACATTATATCACCAGGCCTCTATCAGAGCAAACTCTTAGTGGGCTGCATCAGGCAAGACACGATGGGTATTTTGCAATGGATTCCACTCTGCTGAGGCTGTCATTTTGGCACAAAATCCGGCATGGAAAGCGAAATGCCAGCCTCTGCTGTGTTGCTGCAAGGCCCCCCCCCCCAGCCTTTTTCCCCTCCCTGCCTTTGGCTGTGAGGCTCTCCGGGTGGCGGCCTAGGACGGGCGTAGCAAAGGCTTTCCCCCGCCTGGCCAGGAGCGCTGCGGTTCAGGGAGGGGAAGCGGCTTCCCACGGATCTCTGGCAGCCCAGGAGCCCAAGCGGTGGGTGGGAGAGGGGCTGCTAGGCACCTGCTGCCTAAAGGAATATTATTTTCCACCTGGGCTTTTCTCTCACCGCTTTTGTGTGTTGTTTTGACTTCTTTTGTTTCGGTCTTGCTTTAACAGTGTTGCTTGATGACAGTGATGGTTTATCATCCCTTCTGCCTTGCTGACTGCAAGTCTAAACTATTGTCAGTTGCTGGGACAAACCTCTCCAGAAATGCCGGTTCCGGTCTGACTCAGTCGGGTTAAGTGCAGGGCCAGTGGCTCCCTTGGGGCCTCTCAGGAGGCAACTGGACTTCCTTATTTGCTTCTCATCCAAGGAGCTTCTTCAACTCTCGCCCAGTCAGAGCTGAGGAAGCTTCTTGGATGGGAAGCGAAGCGTCTTCAGAGAAAAAGAAGGAAGTCCAGTTGCCTCATGGAAAAAAGAAAAGCCCCTTTGGGACAACCTGGATGGCGGAGGCTCTCCGGGGACCCTCTTGGGCTAACGGGAGGAGCAGCATCCGCTGGGCAGCTGCAGTCGTATCTGGGGAAAGCGTGGGACGAGCGAGGGTCGCCCTGGGGCTCGGGCAGGGTCCTCCACGCTGGCCTGGGCAGCCCCCCTTTGAAAAAGGCACTCGGGCTGCCTGTGCTGGTCAGGAAGGCCGGAGGAATCGGAGAGTTGCCAGGCTTGCCTGGGGATCGGTGGGGGCTCCGACTGCGGGCATCACCGGCATGCCTGGCACAGTGGGTGTTGCCTGCTGGCGTGATTGAACTGGAGGAGGCCCCCGCAGTCGCAGACCAGACTTGAAAGGGAGGAGGGGCCGCTTTTCCCCTCTGGGGTCTCCGGAAGGGCAGAGCGGTGGGGCTCCCATCCTTGTCTCTCTCCTTTCCCAGGAGACGGAGGGCCTGGGCTGGAGGAAGAGCTCCACTGTGCTGGGACTGCTGGATATTTACGGATTCGAGGTTTTCCAGCACAACTGGTGCGTTTCTGGGCACCTGGGCATCCCCTTTAGCTGGGAACCCTTTGGCAGGTGGATTGGCAGCCCTTCCAAGGCAATGTGCCTGACATGCCAGGGTTGCTCTCGCCCTCCGTCCGGGCTCCCTAGCAGCTTTGCAGAGCCCACAGCCCACCCACCCCCTTGCGCTTTGGGGGAAGCCTTTCCAAGGACCTTGTGCTGCACAAGGGGTTTGCAGAGCCGGCCTGATGGGTGCTGGCCACTCTGCCGCTTTGGTATCCGTGTGCGTGCGTGCGTGCGTGTGTGTAAGAGGGTGTGGGTGACTGGGAGTTCTCTAGATCAGCCCCCCCAAAACGCCCCTGCTTCCTTGCAGCTTTGAGCAATTCTGCATCAATTACTGCAATGAGAAGCTGCAGCAGCTGTTCATAGAGCTCACCCTGAAATCTGAGCAAGAGGAGTACGAAGCCGAGGGCATCGCGGTAAGAGCCCCCTCCCCTCCCGCGGTGACCCCCAGGTGGGAGGGCCTGGCAGGAGAGCCCAGCTCCCCTCGCTTTGGAGGCCAAGGGTGGTTGGTGCTTGGAAAGGGGTGGAGGATGGGGGAGCTCAGGTGGGCTGCGGCCTCTGTGCTGAATCGGACCTGTCTTTGTGGAAGGGCAGTGGGAGCCAGTTCAGTACTTCAACAACAAGATCATCTGTGACTTGGTGGAAGAAAAGTTTAAAGGCATAATTTCCATTCTGGTAAGTCCTCCTCCAAGGAACCCAGGGCAGCCGGAGAGCCCCAGGCAGCCCGGCGTGGTGGGGGGAGCGTGGCTTTCCCCTGGGTCCCTTCCAACTCTGTGAATCTGTGCGCCTTCTGCCCCCTGGGCCTTTCCACCTGCCCCACAGAGGGAGAGTTGACCCATCAAGCACCAGGTCCACCTCTTAAGAGTCTGTGCGATGGCCATTTCGAGCTGTGGGCCGCACTTGTGGGGAGCTGACCCCCTTCTGGCCTTCTGCCAACATGGGCTGCTCACACGTAAAGCAGCCGAGGGGAGGCACCCTGACCCCCCCTCCTCCTGCCCCCTCCTCCCCCTTGGCTTCCCCTGCAGGATGAGGAGTGCCTGCGTCCTGGGGACGCCACAGATACGACCTTTCTGGAGAAGCTGGAGGAGACCATTAAGAGCCACCCCATTTCCTCACGTGAGTTCAGAAGAGATCCCCCCCTCCCGCCCGCAGGAAGAGGAGGGGGTGGCGCAGTTTCAAACCACGGACGGCTCTTTCGCCAGATGGGCTTTGATTTCAATATTATAGCTGCCCGTCTCTCATACTACATGGACGGCTTACAAACTCAAACACGAACAACACAGTTTAAAAAAGGAAAAAAAATAGCCCTAGGAGCTTGAAAAGATTGAAGTTCAAAACCATGCGACCCCCCCCCCTCTGTGGGAGGGGGTCCATTCAGGAGGGGTTTTATAGGCTCCGCAACACACACACACACACACACACACACCCCGTCTGACCCCCACCTGCCCCCAGGCCAGCTCCTCAGGTCTGCCTTCTTGTAAGCATAGGCATCCCAGGGGGGGTGGGGGGGGGGCTTGCTATGGTGTGTCCTGCAGAAGGCCCTCCCCAAAGAAGTAGGAAAACCCAAAGGTTTTGGCATTAAGAGGACCCTGACGATTAGAATAACTAACCAGTGGGACACAGCCAGAGGTTGTGAGTGCTCCAATACAGGAAGTTTTTAAGGCAAGATTGGACAACCGTTTGCCTGAAATGGTATAGGGTTTCCTGCCTTAGCAGGGGGTTGGACTAGAAGACCTCCAAGGTCCCTTCCAATTCTATTATTCCGTTACCCTATTGTTGACCCCCCTCCCCTTTTCCCACGGGGTTTCCTTCATCCTCCCATAGTCCTTGGCTGAAACGGTCTGGCCAAGCTGTGGGCGCGATCCTGAGCCTCTGCCGTGCTTTCTCCATAGCCACAAGCTGGCCGATGCCAAGACCCGGAAGTCGTTGGGGCGGGAAGAGTTCCGCCTGCTGCACTACGGGGGAAGTCACCTACAGCGTGGCAGGTCAGCCTTCCTGCAGCCGCGCAGGGCCCCTCCCCTCCTCCTCCTCCTCCTCCCTGCCCGGCCCTGCCCAAGGGGTCTTCCTGCTGCTCACCTCGTGGGTTTCTGGCCTTCTCCCCCAGGTTTCTTGGATAAGAACAACGACCTGCTCTTCCGGAACCTCAAGGAGGTGAGCCTGGGGAAGTGCTCTGGCCAAGGGGGTGGGGGGCTCCCACAACCCCCCAGGAAGATGCAGTGATCCCCATGATCTCCTTTGCTGCCCTTGCAGGCCATGTGCGACTCAGAGAACCCCATCATCACCCAGTGCTTTGACAGGACGGAGCTGACCGAAGAAGAGGCCTGAGACGGTAAGGCCTGGCGGAGGGGCCCCACGTCCCCCTGCCCTCCCCCTCTGTGAGGCCCTCAACCAACCTCTTTGGCTGCCTTTCAGGCCGTCACCCAGTTTAAGAACAGCCTCTTGAAGCTGATGGAGATCCTCATGTCCAAGGAGCCCTCCTACGTCCGTTGCATCAAGCCGAATCATGCCAAGCAGGCCGGTAGGTGCGGGCGGGGGTGTGTGTCAGCAAGGGCCCCCAACCCTCCCTCCCCACACCCACTGCTCTGGGAGCCCAGGCTGAGGACGGCCACCCTCATGGGGAGAAGGACGTCCGCTGGCATCCCTGCCTGCTTTTCCTCTTCGTCAGGCACGACGGTGGCCGCTCCCTCAAGGGCTCTTGGCCCACCGGGGCCCTGAAGCACGGCTGGAGTTGGGGCTTGGCTGCCCAGCCCTCTGCTCTCCGCTGGTGGGGGGGAGGAGGACGGCTGTCTGGAACTGGCTCTGGACCCCAAGGACGATTCCATTTTTCCCCAGGCAATTTTGACGAAGTTTTGATTCGGCACCAAGTGAAATACTTGGGCTTGATGGAGAACCTGAGAGTGCGCAGGGCTGGTTTTGCATATCGGCGGAAATACGAGGTTTTTCTGCAAAGGTACAGCGCTAAGACAGGTGCCCGGGCTCTGCTTCCAGGGTATTTAGTGGGTGGGTACAGACTAGTGAAGAATAAAGAGCTCTCCATTGGCTGCCCAGTCTCTGCCCTGGCATCTCTCCCACCCTTGCGCCCAAGGTGCCAACCCAGGCCTCCTCTGAGTCTGCCCAGCCACGTCCAATGGCCGTCTAGCAGCAGGCCTTTTGAAGGCATCCTTTCCCTCTCCTTCCCTCTCTGGCCAGGTACAAATCTCTGTGTCCTGAGACGTGGCCCACCTGGAACGGGAGGCCTCAGGACGGAGTGGCAGTCCTCCTGAAACACCTGGGCTTCAAGCAGGAAGAGTACAAGCTGGGCAGGTAACAGTTTGGCAAGGGGAGTTGCTCAATCTGCGGAAGCAAAAGGGGGGGGCTCTTCTCTCTTTCACAGACGTCTTTATTTCCAGGACAAAAATATTTATTCGTTTTCCTAAAACTCTGTTTGCGACAGAAGAAGCCCTGGAAGTTCGCAAGCAAAGCCTCGGTAGGTCTGAGGGGCATTTTTAAGTAAGTCAAGCTGACCCAACCTGCCTTTCTGCCTGGCTTAACCCCCATCTTTCCTCCTCCCCAATTTAAGCCCAAAAATCCAAGCTGCTTGGCGAGGCTTCTATCGGCGAAAGAAGTACCTTCAAATGAAGCATTCAGGTAGGAAGGCGGCCCTTCAAATAACTTTTGGGGCCCAGTGTAACTGGATGGCTTCGCCCTGGAAGGGGCAGCCGGGCTGGGCCTCGTGAGTTCTCCCCACGGATGGGCCACGGGGGGGGGGGCGCTTTGAGACCCCAGGGGGAACCAGAAGCAGGTGCAGGGGGCTCTGGGCGCTGAGCCCTTGAGGTCTCTTCCTTCATGCAGCGGTCACTATCCAGGCCTGGTGGCGTGGTACTCTGGACGCCGGAAGGCTGCCAAGAAGAAGTGGGCAGTGGAGATAATCCGGCGGTATGTGAAAGCCGTGGTTTTGCTGCAGGAGTGGGCTCTCTTTCGGGTCCCAGAGACCCTGCCCACCTGAAGGAGGGGTTGGGGGAGGCAGAATCCTGGAGTGGGGGCCTTGAGCAAGTTTTCTCATTCTGAACTGCCCATCTCTCTCCAAGAGGAACTCTGGGTGGTGGTGAGAGGGACTCCTTCCCACTCGTGACCCATCGGGGCTTATTGCTGGGCGGAGGGGTTGGGGGGGAGAAGGAGGAGCAGGTGGCAGTGGGGCTGTTTATGCACCTGCCTGGGCTGCTGCCTTTTCCCCAGAGACCCCGCCTTGGCTGCATTCGCTGTTCCTTCTGCCCGAGACCCCTGGGCTGGTCGCCTGGCACGCGAAGCCGGGGTTCCTGGAGTGTGTGTGTGGTGGTGGTGGCGGTGGGGGAGCAGCAGCCTTCTTGAGCAAGGCTCCCCCACCAACAGGTTCATCAAAGGTTTCATTTACCGAAATTGCTCCCGCTGCCCTGAGAACGAATACTTCCTGGACTACATCCGTTACTCTTTCATGATGAGCCTGAAGCGCAACCTGCCAAAGACTGTCCTAGACAAGTCCTGGCCAGTGCCGCCGCCTTCCCTGCGAGAGGTAGGTGCCCAGCTGTGTGAAGGGACGAGAGGGAAAGGAGGCCTCGCAGCCTGATGGAGCGTTATCCCAGAAGTCCTGCTGGGTCAGAATGATGGTGGCTTCAGGAGCTTTTTCCTCTGAGTGACAAGCCAACCATGATATTTAAGGCATGGACTGCAGCGGTGATGGTATCTTTGGCAGAGTAAAAAGTGCCAATCCGGTGTCGTTCGCCCACGAAGCCTACTGCTCCTGTGTGCGTGTGCTCACCCAGGTGGAGCCCCTCCCTGTCCCCTCCCCAGCCACGGCCCCTCGGTGGTCCTGCCTCAACGGCCCCTCACTGCTGCTGTTCTTCTTCTTCAGGCGTCCCAGCTGTTGAGGGAGCTCTGCATGCAGAACCTGGTTTGGAGCTACTGCAAAAGAATCAGCCCCGAATGGAAAATGCAGGTGGGTGGCCGTGAGGCTTTCCCTCGGGACCAGGTTGGGCGGGGGGGGGGGGGGGAAGGAGGGTAGAGGGGCCTCAGCTGTGCACTGAGTTTTATGAATGGTTACTGGGATTCTTGAACTCTGATGGCAGCCGAGGGCCTCCCCTGAAGGCACCCAGGGCCGCGGCCAGTCAGGAATCTCCGAAGAGAATAACGGAACGACAGAGTTGGAAAGGACCTTGGAAGTCCTCTATGCCAACACCTGCCCAAGCAGGAGACTTGAGATCATTCTGGACAAACGGCTCTCCAGTCTTTTCTTAAGAACCTCCAGTGATGGAAGCACCCACAACCTCTGGAGGAAAGTCCTTCCGCTGATGGATTCTTCTCCCTGTCAGGAAATTCCTCCTTAGTTCTAGGTTGGATCCCTCCTTGATAAGCTTCTATCTTGTCTTGCCCTCAGGTGCCTTGGAGAATAGCTTTTTTTTTTAGTCATTTAGTCATTTATTTGACATTTATAGGCCGCCCTTTTCCCTGAGGGGACTCAGGGCGGCTTACAATTAATAGGAAGGGAGTGCAAGACAGAACACAAGAAAAAAGAAAAATGTGAATAAAAAAAATAAACCAGTAAAACCCAACATTCATTCGGCATTCGGGTGGGGCGGATTAGAATCTTTATCCCCAGGCCTGACGGGATAGCCAGATCTTGAGGGCTGCGCGGAAGGTCTGGACGGTGGTGAGGGTGCGAATCTCCACGGGAAGATCGTCCCAAAGCGTCGGAGCTGCAACTGAGAAGGCTCTCCTCCGCGTAGTCGCCAGTCGGCACTGACTGGCGGATGGAATTCGGAGGAGGCCTACTCTATGCAATCTGATGGGACGAAGGGAGGTAATCGGCAGAAGGCGGTCTCTCAAATAGTCAGATCCACTACCATGGAGGGCTTTATGAATGGTGAGTAGCACCTTGAAGCGCACCCGGAGATCAACAGGTAGCCAGCGCAGCTCACAGAGGATCGGTGTTATGTGGGCGAACCGTGGTGTGCCCACGATCACTGCGCGGCCGCGTTCTGTACTAGCTGAAGTCGCCGGATGCTCTTCAAGGGCAGCCCCATGTAGAGCACATTGCAGTATTCCAGCCTGGAGATCACAAGGGCTCAAGTGACTGTTGTGAGGGCCTCCCGATTCAGGTAGGGCCGCAACTGGCGTACCAGGCGAACCTGGGCAAATGCCCCCCTGGTCACAGCCGACAAATGATGGTCAAAAGTCAGCTGTGGGTCCAGGAGGACTCCCAAGTTGCGGACCCTGTCTGAGGGGTATAAATTTTGACCCCCCAGCCTGAGTGATGGAACGTTGGCCAAATTGTTGGGAGGGAAACACAACAGCCACTCGGTCTTGTCTGGGTTGAGTACCAGTTTGTTAGCTCTCATCCAGTCCTTAACGGCCTCAAGACCCCGGTTCATCACGTCCACCGCTTCATTGAGTTGGCACGGGGCGGACAGATGCAACTGTGTATCGTCCGCGTATTGATGGTATTTTATCCCGTGCCTCCGAATGATCTCACCCAGCGGTTTCATGTATATGTTGAATAGTAGGGGGGATAAGACCGAACCCTGCGGCACCCCATAAGTTAGGGGCCTCGGGGACGATCTCTGCCCCCCAGAGAAGCTTGACCCCTTCTTCTTTGTGGCAGCCTCTCAAATACTGGAAGATGCTATCATGTCATCCCTAATCCTTCTCTTCTTTAGACTAGATATCCTGCCAACTTTTCATATTGTTTTAACCTCCTTATCATCTCTTTTTTAATAAAAAGTTTTTTATTTTTATTTTTCAAAACAGACACAACACAAAAATCCTCTTCTTTACATACTGTAGAAAGTGTATCAGTTGGTTGCATAGTTTTTCGTGCATTTCTTTCACAGTCACCCATGATTCATATTAATTCTAGGATTTTAAATCAAATATATTTTTACATATTACCATCCTATCCCCATTCTCGTTTGACTATAATTGTTTAAACGTCCTACATCATAAAACATACCAAAACTCAAGACGTAACCACATACTGGCATCTCATTTGCTATTTCTATTATCCCAATAACACTATTCCTTATGGCCTATTCTAGCTAAACATCAATAACATTTAGTAACAAAGATTTCTAATCTTCCTTTCCAAATCACTGTTTACAATTTACATCCAATTTCCCCATGTTGTACCCATACCTATATATACATTATCATTATCCCTCCTTTATTTGACTCTATCCATTATCATAATTTAGTTCTTTTTTATTAATCTTTATGTGTAACCAAACCATTTCTCACCTCCTTTCATAGGTACAATTCAATATTCATATCCAATTAACTTGTTATACCAATACATATGTATACATTATTATCATTTTCAATTGTTTATTTAACCATATCTATTGTCACTAAATTTCACTGTCCAACTAGTTTTGGTTTAAACACTTTCATCTATCAGCCTGTATCTTTCCAGTAGCGAAACAGTCTCATCTCTTCTGCCATTTGTGGCATCAGTCCTCTAATCATAATCAAGTTTGTATGGACTCTTCTTTGCAACTCCTTGTTTATTGATTCTCTCATGTAATTTCGATGCCCTTCTTTTTTTCCTTAATCAGCTTGTCTTTAATTGTCAGTGTTGTTATCGATGGTGTTACTAATAAAATTTCTCCCTTTTCCCTAAGTTCTTTTATTTTCCTTCTTCTTCCGTGTCTTGCCAACTAGGGTAGGGTTCCCATCCATCTGGTTCCCCTTTCCATATTCCACTTTTTCCATTTCCAGACAGAAACCATTCACCATAGATGCCAGCAAATTTGATTTCTTTGTAGTCATTTTTCTCTTTATTGCTTGGGACTACTCTCTATTTTTCCCATTTGATAAGCGTCTCCATCCTTTTCATCATATTTTTCTGTTAGGTGCTCTAATTTTTCAAACGTTTTCTCAAATGTATTTGATAATTTCTGCATTACAAATATTATCTCTTGCAAGCTGACAGTTTCTTTCTGTTGTTGGAAATAAGCCATTGTTTCCAGCTGTTAAAACACTGCTGCTCTGACTTGGAACATTTTTACAAGGTTACACCTAGGTTCACCATGAGATCTCTGGTTAAGGATATACTTCAAAGGAACATTTGTATAAACAAATGGTGCTTTACTTCTTATCACTTTCTATAAACAGTGAGACTTTAAAGTTCCAGACCAGAGTAGTCAGTAGTGAAAGTAAAAGTATTTTGTTTTCAATACTCAAGTCTCCAGTGTTCGAGTAGCAGTTATCTCTCCTTTTGTTGTTACAATTGTTGGAATTCTTTGTTCTTTTTGTATCTTTTAATATTCTAAGTTTTAAAAAAAGTCAAATTCTTACATGAAATAGAGAAGAAAGAGTAAAAGACACATGTAGTGACGAATAAGGAGAAGTTTAAGGTTATGAAAGTAATAGTAAAAATTTTAGAAGAAGAAAACTTGATCCATTCATTTCAAATGGTATAAATTCAATCCATGAAAATAACGTTTAAAATTAAGATAACACACTGACCAAAACCACCCAAAGCTTAATTCCGCCGCTTATTTCTTTTATTCTTAGATTTAAATTAGCTTTAAGTTTTTTATAGGCAGGCTCTTTTAAAACGGGTAAAAATTCCTCACCAGCTGTAAACACTTTCTCTTCCATTTCCTTCCATTTTGGTGCCATCCCTACTTCATCGGCCTAGGGGCTGATCTTTTAACGCCAGCTGAGAGACCTTCTTCTGCATCAATCAGGGACTTTGCGATGTCCCTGTGATCAGCAGAACATAGTCTTCCTGTTCACCGCCTCTCCAGGACGGTTTAGGTCCGATTGGACCACCCAGCGAGAAAAGTATTGGCGGCGATCTTGGAGCATCGAGATCGGGCGACCATTTCGTGGCGACATAGGCTCCTCCTCCACCTCCTTAATCATCTTTATTGCTCTTCTCTCTTCCTAGAGTTTCTCAATATTTTTTGTATCATGGTGACCAAAATCAGATGCGGGATTCCTACTAAAGCAGTATATAGCAGTACCAATACTTCATGTGAGCTTGATAATGTCCCTTTATTGATGCAACCTAGGCCTGCACTGGCTTTTTTGCAGCTTTAGCATACTGCTGGCTCCCACTTACATGGTTGTCCACTAGGAGATCTAGATCCTTCTCGGAGTTTCTGCTGTTGAGTCAGGTACCACCTATACTATGCCTGTGCTTTCCTTGTCCAAGTGTAAAACCTTACTTTTCTCATCACTGAATTGCGTTTTGTTTGATAGGACCCGATGTTTAAGTCTGCCTAGATCATGGGTGTCAAGCTGAATTTTATTGAGGGAGGCATCAGGGCTGTGGTTGAGCGTGGCCAACTGGGTGGGAGTGGTCAGTTTGACTCCACTCATGGGTGTGGCTGACTGGGTGGGCGTGGTCAGCTTGACTCCACTCCCCGAACTGCTAGCATTTTTCCTATTTGCGTTGGGTAGACTGGGCCGAAGCAACGCAGGTAGACCAGGCCGAAGTGACATGGGCCGCCCGCCCACAGGCCAGATCCGCCCACATCACAGGCAGGATGCTGCCTGTTGGCCTTGCGTTTGACACCCCTGGCCTAGATCCTTCTGAATCTTCAGCCTATCTTCTAAAGCAGTGGGCCCCCAATCTTTTGGGCACCAGGGACTGGTTCTATGGTGAGAAGGTTTTCCTTAGACTGGAGGGGCCCTGTGCCAGTCCACGGACTGGGGGCTGGGGACCCCTGTTCTAAAGTATTGAGTATTCCTCCTGGCTTGGTGTCATCTGCAAATATGATGAGTTCCTCCTGTACTCATCTAAATCGTTTAAGAAGATGTTGGAGTCCTGGGCCCAAGACAGAACTTTAGCCTATCCCACTGCCTACTTCTCTCCTTTTAGAGGTAGTTCTGTTGAGTCTGATTGGTCAGATGGTTACGAATCCATCTGATGATGATGATGCTTACCCACCTTATTCTGTCTTACCCAGGAATAAATTGTGGTCTACTTCGTGAAATGCCTTACTGAAGTCCAAGTCAATTATATCCATAGTACCTCACTAGTCCACTAATTTAGTCACTTTGTCAAAAATGCAATAAGATTGTTTGCAGGTTTTCTTTTTGATGATCTTTTCCAGGATCTTTCTAGGTATTGATGTCAGGCTGCAGTTACCTGTATTCATTTCCCCCCTTTTTTTGAAGATGGGAACCACATCAGCTCCTTTCCAGTCCTCTGGTGGTTCCCCGGTGCTCCAGGATCTTTGAAAGATATTGTTTAGAGGTTCCATGATCACATCCTTCAGAGCTCTGGGATATAACCTATCTGGTCCTGGTGATTTGAACTTGTCCAGAGTGGATACATGTTTTCTTACCAATTTTTCTTGCCTATTCTGACTTGTATTTCTAGTCTGGCTATCACGCTATTTCTTTGGAAAGTTGGACTATTTTTGCCTTTTGTGTAAAGACAGATGCAAAGAATGAATTAAGCAGCTGCTTTCCCCCACTACTGTTACCTCCTTGCCATTGGGGGACCGATTGTTCCTTAAAGTTTTTCTTATTTTTCACATGTTGAAAGAAACCGTTTTAAAATTATTTTTTACATTTGTTGCAAGTTCATTCTGAGCCTTAGATTCCCTGTCTTCATATTTCCAGATTCAGACTATATGTTGGTATTCTGCCTTAGTTATGTGCTCCCTTTCCATTTTTTATACTTATCCTTTTGGTCTTTGTGTTTATCAGATAATTCTTTGTGTAGCCATGCTGGTTTCTTCTGGGAACTCATTTTCTTTTTCAGTGGTATTGTGCTGGACTAGGCTTTTATAATCTCTCTTTTGAGAATTACCCAAGTTTTTCCTAACCCTGGTTCTTTTGTCTTTATCTAATCCCCCTGCAGCTCGAGCAGAAAGTGGTGGCCAGTGAGATATTTAAGGGAAAAAAGGACAATTACCCCCAAAGTGTTCCTAGGCTTTTCCTCAATACTCGTCTTGGTAAGTATTGTTCAATCTGGCCAAATGTCACTTTTCTAGTAAGTCACTCCTAACTTCTTTTTCTTTCTTTCCCTTTATTCCTTGGGTGGGGGATGACAGGTAATGAAGAGATAAATGCCAAAATCCTTCAGGTGCTGGGGAATGAGGCGCTTAAGGTGAGTGTCCACTCTTTCCTTCCCTCTCATCAGTGGGGAGGGGGACAGGATGCTGCAAAGCCTTTGCCAGCACAGTTTCTGCCGGGGTTCAGTATGTATCTAGCATGACTTTCTTGGACAAGCAAGAGAGACCAAAGGTCCAGAAAAAAATAATCCTATTAAGTTTGTATCAACTTAAAGATTTGCAAGGCTTTTCTGTAAAATATAATCCACTTTGCATTATTTTGATACCAGGAAAATGTTTACACATGTGGTTGAGTTGGGATTAATACTAACTCTTTATTATTTTACCTAAATAACTGGAGACGTCAAACATACCTAAGCCACCTTCTTCCTATTTCCTCACAATAGCCTAGTGCGGTGGTTAAGCCTGAGAGTGGGTGGCCCAAAGTCATCTACCCAACATCCGTGCCGAAAGCAGGACTAGAACTCAGCTTCTCCTGGTTTCTAGCTCGCTACTTTGACCACTAGACCAAACTGGCTCTGGTATTTGTAGGTAGAGAAAGAATGAAATGATATTAAATGGTGAAATGCATTGGAGATTAAATGCAGAAGGTGCAGACTATGGATTTAAGAGACGGTGGATAGTCTCAAAATGGTGGTTACTGATCACCCAGACATTCTGGCTTTGGTGAACTGATTGCCCTACACAGTATAAGCCTGTTAAATCCAGAAAAAAGTGAAATTAGACTTTTAAATTGGACTTTCCAAGGTAGTTGTTTATGATGGGATTATTCTTGTGATCTCCTTGAAGATCTCCTGTGAAATAGAATTGTACCTGCCACTTTTTGTTTTAGTTGAATGTTCATTGCTTTCCTAAGTCTCTTGATCCTTTATACCTGTGGCCCCTAATCTTTTGGGCTACTGCAGTGATGGATTGCAGGCGGTACACCCCGGTACGGGTGTACCGGTGCCTGCCAGGAGCACTGGGTACCATCTGGTACGGTGCTCGGAGGGCCCACCTGCCCGTTTTGAACTCCTACCCTGTATGTGAGCTCTTTAGCGCGCACGTGCACGAAGCACACAGCTCCTGCGTGACGCTCCACCGAGTCACGGAGGTAAGGACGCATGCGCATGCTGTGCGCGTGTGCACGTGGGAGATGCCAGGCCCCACTGCATCGTACCTGTTGCAACGGGACTGCGGAACCCACCCAACTGGGCCACTGGCACTGGTTCCATAGAGAACGGTTTTCCGTGGACCGGAGCAGGTGCATTTTTTCACGCTGCCTGCATCCACAGACGCGGCTTCACTTGTTACACCAGACTGGCTGCTGGGATGCCCCACCGACAGGGTGGCGACTATTCACAGAATGGGGTTGGGGCTTTTATAAAACGGAAGCACTTTAGAGAGAGGCTCCAGCTTCCTGGGCCATAGAAGATCTAATTATAGCTCCTCATCTTCCTAAACACATTTCCAGGTGGCCAAGATTCTCAATTATCTCAGGGTAGAAACTGTATACTTTGTGGGGAAAACACTGTTGGCAGTTTAAGGCTCCCTGAAAAACGGCATCTTGTGCTCTGCCGCCCTTCTAGTACGCCGTTCCTGTGGTTAAGTATGACCGCAAAGGCTACAAGGCCCGTGCCCGGCAGCTGCTGCTCACCAGAACGCTGCTGTGCTGGTGGAGGAATCCAAAGTCAAGCAGCAGATCGACTACGGCAACCTCACAGGTAGGGAGGGGAAGCGACCCTTTCGGGCCATGACTCCTCCACTCTCACTCCCAGGACAACCGAGGATCCGGCCTGAGCTGGAGTCAGAGGGGAGGAGGAGGAGGAGGAGGAGGAGGAGGAGGAAGCAGGGACGGGTGCAAAGGCTTCTGTCTCCATAGGATCAGACTTGGGGTGGGGGGTGTCCCGGAGGCCTGGCACCAAGACTCTGCTCAGCCAGGGGCAAAACACAGCCTGGAAAGGGGCTTGCAACTTTCTTCCAGTTGACCCTATTCTCCCCCCCCCCCACTCCACAGGCTTAACTGGGAGAGGATCCTTCAGTGATCCTTTACATTGATCCCCCGTTTATATTGGCTGTGCAGGATTAAATTCACCCAGCCTGTCATAAGGTGGGAACCCTCAGTCCGATTCCTAGTCCTCCTAGCAAAAGAGCTGAAGGGAAAGAGCAGCTTGAAAAAGGAGCCTTCCCTTGCGAGGCCACTCAATTGCCAAGAGACCTCCCCAATGCCGATTGGGTGCAGGTGCCAGGCCACGCCCCTCAAGGGTCACCTCAGCCAATGGGGGAAGGGACAGGGAGGCTGTGCAGCCAAGCAAGGCTGCTAGCGCATATTGTGGGTTGGATCAAGCCCTGCTCAGGACGGAGACTTTGGCCCATGAGGCCAGCCCCTGCTGTCAGATTGGCTGGGTCAACTCCTGGGAGGATGAGGAGTCCGTCTGACCTGCCGGAGGAGCTGGTGACTGACGTCCCGTGAACCTCTCTGCCTCTCTGCTGGAGTCAAGGGCATTGGCTCCCCAGCCCGTCCAGAGAGGGAGGAAGCCAAGGCAGAGGTGCCCGCCTGTCCTCACCTGTCCAAGCCGCCCTGACTGGGGTGGGTGCAGCAGGCAGCCGAGAGCAGGAGGTTGTCACCCAGCTTTCCACACATGCCCCCCTTTGTCTCTTGCAGGCATCTCAGTCAGCAGCCTGAGCGACAATCTTTTTGTGCTCCACGTGCTTCGGTCAGGACAACAAGCAGAAGGTAGCTGCTCGGTGTGGTCCGGACTCGCCAGAGAGACTGGGGGGGTGGGTGGGGGCTCGAGTGGCACTTAAGCAACGGCAATCCCTTTGATGAGGAGGAAGAGGAGGGTGGGGCATCACCCATTTGACATGAGCCCCCCCTGCCTGCCTTGGAGCACCCCCCCCTCCCCGACTCCTACCTAGCCGTACCAGCAGCATTGTAAAACCTCTTTCTGGACCTTCTTTCCCTGCAGGGAGATGTTGTGCTGCAGAGTGATTTTGTGATTGAAACTTTGACTAAAATTGCCATAAGTGCCAACAAAGTCAACAGTGTTAATATCAACCAGGGCAGGTGAGTTTAAGCAATATACACCTGTCCTTCATGAACATGGTTCTGCAGCTGCTGCTGTATTGGGTTAGATGCTGCCGCCCCTTCCCCAGTGCTCCCAGCAGGGATCGGCACCCGGCCCTGCTCCCAAAGCGGCTCATGGCTTCTGGTGCAAACAAATCCAGGGAAGCGTTTTATTTGGACAGGAGGAACCCAGTCAGTTCAAGGTCCTCCTTCCAGCGGGCTGGGAGCTGAATAGCATAGCAGTTAGACTTATATACCGCTTCATAGGGCTTTCAGCCCTCTATAAGCGGTTTACAGAGTCAGCATATATTGCCCCCCACAGTCTGGGTCCTCATTTCACCCACGTTGGAAGGATGGAAGGCTGAGTCACCCTGAGCCGGTGAGATTTGAAACCGCTGAACTGCAGATAACAGTCAGCTGAAGTGTCCTGCAGTACTGCACCCTAACCACTCTGCCACCTCGGCTCTAGTACGTGGTGACCAAAACTAGATGTAGTGTTCCAGGCCTTACTAAGGCCTTATAAAGCAGTGCTTATACTTCACTTGATTTTGATTCTATGCCTCTGTTTATACACCAAGGATTGTATTAGCTTTTTAGGAGGCTGCCACACACGGCTCATGTTTAAGTGAATGTCCACTCTCAGAGTTACTGTTTTTGAGCCAGGTTTCACCTAATCTGTACTTGTACCTCTGGCTTTCCTGCCCAGGTGTAAAACCTTCCTTTTTCTCCACATTAAATGTAATGTTGTTGGATAGGGCCCAGTGTTCAAGTCTATTAAGATTTTTTGGATCCTAAGTTTGTCTTCTGGGGTGTTGGTTATTCCTGGCAGCATATGCGAATTTGATGAGTTCCGCTTCTATTCCTCATCTAAGTCATTTATTAACATGTGAAAAGGCCTAAGACGGAACCTTGTAGTACCCCAACTGCTTCCTTCCTTCCTTCCTTCCTTCCATTTAGATGCAATACCATTAAGGACGACTACTCCTGAGTGTGGTTTGTCAGTCAGTCACAAATCCATCTGGTGGTGATGCTGGCCTATCCCAGTTTTTTCTAGCTTACCAAAAAGTAGGTGTGATCTACTTTGTTGAATGCCTTGCTGGAATCTAAGAATACTTATGTTCACAGCATTTCACTCGTCTACCGATTTAGTCATTTGTCAAAGAATGGAATAAGATTGGTTGGCATGATCTGTTTTAACCTACAGTTGCCGTGCTGGCTACTAGTTATAACTTTTATTTGTTTATACATGTTCACAGAGCTTTTTTTTTGATTATTATTTATTATCTTCTCAGATATTCATGTTAGGCTGAGTGGTTTGTAGTTTCCAGGGTCTGTTTTCTTCTTCTTCCTTTTTTGAAGTTTGGAACCACATTAGCTTTTTTTCCAAACCTCTGGCAGTTCTCCAGGTTTTTCTAAAGGTCTGGTACAATGGCTCTGAGATAACACCTTCCCGCTCCTTCAGAACTCTTGGATGTAACCCATCAGATCCCAGTAATTTATATTCATCAAGATCAGACCATTTTCTTGTTTATTTTAATTTTTATTTCTAGTCTGTCTTTTATAGTTATCTTTTTGTGCTTTGGGGGCTATAGTTTTGGGTTTTTTTTGCATGAACCCCGATGCAAAGAGTAAACTAAACAGTTCTGCTCTCTCTCTACCGCGTGTACTTCCTTGCCATCTTTCTCTTTAGTGAATCTTTTTTCTTGTTATTTATATGTTGAAAGAAACTTTTTATATTATCTTTGATATTTGTTGCAAGTCTTTGTTCATCTGCCATCCTACCTTAGTTATGTTTGTACTTACCCTTTTTGTCTATCAGAGTTTATCAGAAAGATTTTTGTGAAACCATGCTGGTTTCTTCTTGGATTTCTTGTTTTCTTTTTCAGTGGTATTGTGTGATGTATTGGGCTTTTTATGATCATGTTTTTCAAGAGTTTCCCATGCTTCTTAAGTTTTTTTCCCCTTTAACATTTTTATCCATGGGATTTTTCTTAGGCTGCCTCTCAGTTTGTTAAAATCAGCTCTTTTCAAGTTTAAAACACTGGTTGGATTATATTCTATTGCTTGTGTTTGCATTCTATTGAATTCAAATATGACATGGTCACCTTTGCCTAAGGTTTGGCAACTTCAACTCCTTCTATCTCTTCTTCTCTATTAGTAAGAATTAGGTCCAGTATAGCTTTTCCTCTAGTTCCCTCCTCTATCTTTTGAATGAGGAAGTTATCAGCTAAATTGGTTAGGTCTCCCACTTGCTGCAGAGTGTCTCCCAGTGGATATCAGGTTAGTTGAAGTCCCCCATTACTACAGTGGTATGTTCCTATATACATTTGTTAATTGATTAGCAAAGAGTTCATCATCTACTTCTTCTGCTTGGTTGGGTGGCCTGTAATATACACCTGTAGCAATGTCATTTTTTCTCCTTTTATATTGACCGCTATGGATCCTAGGTTTTCACCCATGGTTTTGTGTATATCTGTAGAGATGTAGGTACATATGTAGGGTTTTTTTTTTTAAAAAAAATAGAAGCTGTTTGTTCCCTATTATGTCAGTTTGGGTGTATCAGTTTTCTTCTTTAAATTCATATATGGGTTATTTTTTAAGAAGCTGTTTGTTCTCTATTGTTTTATTTTGGTGTAGTCTTTGGTTTAGGCAAGGATTTCTCGCTTTGTTCATTGAGTTTCAGAGTGGCTAGACTCGCTTCTAGACCCTTTTTCTTTCTTTTAGTAATTCAGGTAGTTTACACATGTGATACATATATAGTTTCGGTCTTCTGTGAGCATAAGCTGAAACACATGGTACACTTATAATGCAAGGCATTATACTATCAGTCTCTATTTCCATGACTGTGTTTGTTTTGTTTTGAAATTGAAATTTTCAAAAATTCAATACTTTCCCTGTTGCAAAGTATCAATTTACAATACAATTACAATATTTTACAACCAGAAATTCACTACTCAAATGTCAAAAGGCCAGGTACAAATGTTGACTTGTTCATTTTGCCTCCGATCATTCTGTTGAAGAAAGCACGAATTAGGCTATCCTGGGGTGGGGCATCTGAAACTTTCCCCTCCCTGGCCGTTGAAATACCTTAATCCTGACTCTTAATCCCCCCCCTCCCCGCTCCCCTTCTCCAGCATCAAATTCACAGTTGGCAGGGCAAGGAAGGCATCATTGACTTCACCTCAGGATCTGAGTTGCTGATAGCCAAAGCCAAGAATGGCCACCTGGCAGTCGTAAGTAACCCTTGGCTTGTCGAAGCTGAAAGCAGTCCCTTCTTCCCTGGACTGGGCACCCGGTACGGGGGGGGGGGGGGGGCTCTTTCCGAGGAAAAGGCCCCCAGGGTCTCTTACTGCCTTTGTCTGTATTTCAGGTGGCTCCTCGTTTGAATTCTCGATGATGGCGATGGACACTTCAAGGGGCCGTAGACTAATTCGGTGAAGATGGTCGCAGGTTTTCCTTGGCCTCTTCATTAGTGAGGGGTCTCCCTTTGCCCCTGTTCTCTGGCCACCAATGACCCTCCCTCAGTTCTGCCCTTGGTTTTTATTCAATCCATATACCCCATCTGCCGATCGGCCCTAAACAGATTGGCGGCCATGGTGCCCACAAGGAGTGAGGTAACATGCAGTTGCCAATAAATCCCAGTAAAATGCAAATTTTATATGAAATATTTTATAAAGCAATCTTCTCCTGTTTTTGGGTGCTTTGTATGAAAATATAAAAAGCCATAATGTACAGATGAAAATTTGTAAATATTTCCTCCTTGTATGGGATGTTTGCACTATGGAAATTATTTTCTTATTCATAATTGGAGAAATGATGATGATGATCCAAGAAGTATCAGCATTCTTGGCATTTCTATATTCCCCTTTCCTTTCCTGGAAATCTCCCAAGACTTGGCAGTTGCTGGTTTAGATGGATTACTTATATCTGCACTTTGACTTTGCCAAAGGGAGTTCAGCAATATTTCTCCACAAACAGACCCTTATAAAAAGAGGGTTTTCCATTACAGTCTTCAACACAACATTCATGGTCTCTAATCCTTGCAAGGACATTGCTATGAAATATCAAGCAAAAAACAAAATTGTAAGAGCTAAAAAATTACTGAAACACATTTTCAAAAATGCTTGAAGTTCTAAATATTTGGGATATTTTTTTAAGTGTATCTAGTAAGACACTAAGTCTGCCTTTTAACTTTTGATTATGGCTTCCTCAACACTGACATAGCTTCAAAACAAGTGTTTGTATATGCCAGTTTGTTGTTTGCTGTCATACAAATGGACAGTATCTACATTTTGATTATCTTTCATGAAATCTGTTTAAATGATTATTGCTTCATGTGCAAGCTTCCTTTTAAGCACTGGGCTTTTTTGCCCGATTCAGATTTTTTCATCATCTTACTCAGCTTGCTTTTCTTTTAGCTTGAGAAATCAGCTGTTCAAGGAGCAAGTTTGTTTATTGTCCTCTGAAAACTACACTGAACTCACATTTCTGAATTGCAAAGGAACATTTACAGCACAAAGACTTGGGAACAAGCTGCTTCAGTGCTTATGCCTGTTGATCTGAAATAAGCCTTTTGCGTTACTTGCATACAACCAGCATCTTTTTGTTTGTATGTGCTTTATTTACAGCTGCCCACGTTCAAAAGGTGGAATTTTCCTTCCCTACATGATGACAAATGTTTTATGTCATTTCTAAAATGGGGCCTGTTATAGTGTACATAAGATTTAAGGGCTCTCTGCAGTGTGCGATATGAATCAAGATATATATGCCAAATAAATTTTTATTAAAATCCTTAGTTTCTTCGGTTTGTTGACGGTA
Organism: Thamnophis elegans; assembly: GCF_009769535.1. NCBI lineage: Eukaryota > Metazoa > Chordata > Lepidosauria > Squamata > Natricidae > Thamnophis > Thamnophis elegans. The sequence continues at coordinate 142,685,045 of NC_045544.1, forward strand.
CTGAAATTTGGCAAATTACTTCATAATTGATCCACAGCCTTATGTTGGCTCCTCCTCTCCCTCCGTTCACATGATTGCAGGATAAGTGCTCAACCCTGATGCCCAAGAGGCCAGTGCGGGAGATGGGATAGCCCACCCTCCCCCCCAGGTGCTTGGGGCAGTGGAAGATGGAAAACAGATGGAGATGCCTGGTATTTCAGGACATTCTGGGCTGACAACTACACGCCCATGGTTGGATGAAACTTGCATTTGTTAATTAGAGTGGGTTTTTTCAAAATGGTGCCCAGTCAAACGTCTAAAGCCAAAGGCTGTACCTTCCCACCATTCCAGATGGATCTGAAGGAGCAAAACCTGGGGAAACCAGTTACTGCCTTATATTTATCACTCCACAAGCCCAGTGTCGTAACCACTAGGGCATGCAAACACACACACACACACACAACACACACACACACTGCTACTTAGGGCACTAGCAATTGAGTGAGATCCTACTTGTGCAAACAGGATCTCTGAATGATGGGATCATCTGTCCCCAAGCTGGCTTTCCAATGGGCTTCCCATTACCACAGTCACTCATGCCCTCGTCCTTTCTCGCCTGGACTACCTGCAAACTCTCTCTACATTGAAGAGCACCCAGAGGCTTCGGCTGGTCCAGAATGTGGCCGTGCGTGGTTATCACGGGGGCACCCTAGGTGCTCCCATGTTACACCCCTTTTAGGCGGCCTGCACTGGTTGCCAGGTTGTCTTATGGGTGCGATTCAAGATACTAATTATGAACTTTAAGCGTTCTATGGCTTAGGACCAGGGTACCTGCGAGACCACCTACTGCTACCAGTAGCCTCCCACCGTCCAGTGTTATCAGCCAGACAGTGAGAGAGCGCCTTCCCTCTGGAATGAGCTCCCCCCCCCCGAGCTTTGCATAATGCCCGACCTCCGGTCCTTCTGACCCGCCCTAAAAAACTTGGCTTTTCCAGCAAGCCGTCCTGACCTGAATAAATTATTAATTTTAATTTAATATCTAAATCGCATTGTAAATGTCTATTGGGTTTTTTGGGATACTTTATTAATGTCTCTTTTAATTTTGTAATATGTTTTATGTTGTACGCCGCCCTGAGTCCTTGGGAGAAGGGCGGCATATAATCCAATAAACCTAAACCTATTTCCACTGTAGCCAGAGCCCATCTACCCACCTTGCTGCTGGTTGTCCCTTTTTTCTTTCCATTTTTTAAAGAGTTCAGGAGGCAAACAGGGGTCCTTGTCATCACATCACACACTCATCAGTTTTAGGCCCGCACTATACTCCAAATCTTGAACTTGAGCTGGATTACCCTATGCCCTCAAAGCCCCATGAATAAAATTACCAAAAATTCACAGGATGCAGATACAATATATTGTGCCCTAATGAAGTTGGGCAACCTTTGAGCACACAGGTGCAAAAGCAGCTCCTATCTGCAGCTCCCTCAGTTACTTGCACTCCTGCATGTTCTCAATCACACTGTGGTGGTGTTGAATCTGAGGCTCCATGCAGCTTTTGGACTTGAGCATGGGGGAATAAAAGCCCAAAAAACCATCCACTCACACCTCTGACCAGCAGCTATGAACACCCAAGTCATGGGGTGCTTCCCTTGTCAAGGGTGCCAGGGGAAGGACTAGCAGTGGTGCTGAATAAAGCAAACGCCAGCATTCTGGTAGTGGCACCTTAGTGATGGGAGAGGTTTTTTAAGATGGGGCTCCCTGGAGGCTATTTTGCATGAACAGAGGACACGCTCCCTCCTCTTAGTCTGCCACTTCCTCCCTGCCCCACTGCGTCGTGGCAAGGCATCTGACTAAGGATAGCTCCGAAGGTAATTTATGTCCACCGCTGTTTACAACTGGGAATGATTAGAGGGACCAACAAAGGCTCAGTTGACGCCTGCCTGCCTGCCTGCAGAAGCCTCTACTGTTCTCTAGCTCTAGAGTCCTGCATGACCCCTCGCAGACACACAGCGTGAGAATCGATCACCTATTCCACCACTTGAAAGGGGAGCTGTGCCCATAAGCCTCAACTGGTCACCCTGCTCTACCTGCCCATCAGGAAGGGCAAGAAATCCCGTAGGTATTCAAGCTGCTGGGTAAAGGTTCTGGAAAACCTGCCCTCTTGGCCCATTCACCCTTGGAAGACCTACGCGGGGCCCTCAGCAGGCCCGTGAGCGACACCCTCCTCCACCCATTACCCAGAATGGGCTTGGAGCCCCCCTTGGACGCAGAAGCCCCTAGGCTTTCTCACATGGACTCTGCACATGGCCATGGCTGAAAGGAGGGAGGCCGTGGACGGGAGGGCTCCAAGCGAAAGAGGCTTTGAATCCCCAAGGTGGCCCACAGATGCAGCAAACTGCTCCGATGGCACATCCCCTTGCCCTGCCCAGTGGGGTCTCGGCATGACTGGTAAAACAGGGATTAAGAAACAGTATCCCAGAAGCCGGGAGGCTCTTCAATGAGCTTTTTTCAGGAAATAAGTAGCCTAAGGAAAGTGTCAGCCATTTCATCAAGCCCAAATCTCTCTCTCTCTCTCTCTCTCTTGGGGAGGGGGGGCAGGGGGGGCGCAAGAGAAGGGCTTTTGTGGATCAGGGAAGCTGCCTTCTCACACATTTTTGTATCTGCTCTCAGACACGCAGGTCTACCCCCCCACCCCAACAGTGCTGCTCTCATCTCAAGAGGCGAAACGCTCGCTTGATGCTGGAGTGACAGCTGAGAGATTTCCCACTTTTGAAAGGCTTGTGCAGAGAGGGCGCGAGGTGCAGAATCTTTACACAGTATTTTATTTATCCAACAGACTTGCTGCTCACTCCAAAGGGGAATCCCAAATGAAACTAAAGGCAAGGATACAGGTCAGACCAGAGGTATTGGAATAAGGCATTCACAGACAAAATAAAGAGCGCGAAAGCACTGAAGGAAAATGTTTCCGAGTGTATGTAAAATTTACCCCACAACCCCTCCAATATTTACCAGCCCGTGGCCTAAAGAAACGAACAAGGCATAAGTTGAATTGAACACTGAAAGGAAGTGGCTGCTGAGAAAGTCAGAGGGCAAGAGAAAGGAAGGGGGAGGGAGGGACGGGGGGGAGGGGGGGACACGGCTTGATTTCAGAGAGGTGCTCTAGCTCAACCTGACCCACTGTTTATCTGCTTAGAGGGTGGAAGCATCACTTCCGGTTGCCATCGTTAAGTAGATACAATCTCAGGGTGGAAGAGCGTGCTCTGCATCCAGCCACAAATTTAGATTCACAAATCCTGGCCGAGGCCATCGAGTGGAAATTACAGCCACCGACTGTCCATAAGCTCTGCTTTTCCTGCTACTTGTTCTGCCTGCACCTCTGCTGAATAGGGACCAGGGTAAAGTAGCAGTAGTATTTGGCATCGTTTTAATTTAGGGTTGTTTTATTTAAGTTTAAGGTTAATTCCATGCTGTGTTTCAGTAAGAACAATACAGATCCTGTATCTGTGGCTCCAGTCAGATATCCAGTAGTACAAATTAGCTTCAAGTTACACATACTGAACAAAAGAGGTTGAGCTAGCAAAGAAAGGGAGAGAAAAATACTCAACACACATGCAGGCTTTTCAACGCCACCTTCGATGCTCACCTGCTTGGAGGGGGAGTAAAGAGAAGGCAGAATGAGCAGCCACGGATCGTGAACCGTTTTACCAGCACCCTCAGCAGTTTGGGGTTTTCGCTTTGTTTTACTGCAAAACCATTACAAGAACTGTTCCAAATGAAACCTGTAACTTCAAGCTAAACGCCCAATTTTAAACACTGGTATAAATTGTTTAAACAATTATAAAAATGAAAAATGCCACCACCTGCACTTCACAGTGCAAAATACTTTCCCTAGAATTCTAACGGCTTCCAGATGTTACCTCCAACTGACAGAAGACACACAATGATTCAGAAAAAGCCTCCATTAAGCCAGTCCGGTTAGTGTCTTAAAGAAACTGAAAGCTGGCACCAGTAAAATCCACAGACATTCACTCTTGCCTTTTAAAGAACTTTTCAACTGTGTAAAAAAAAAAAAAAAAAACCAACAGGGTAGGAACCTAAATTCTGGGGCCCATCACAACGTCAGGTAAGATGGCTCCCAGGGAGACCGGGGGGTTTTGAGGGAGGATGGGGCAGAAGGGGGACAAAGGTGGGGTCTTTTATTGGCCTTGATGTCTCACTGGGTTTCGTCTTCCACATCCTGCAGTGCTTCTTTACTCTGTTCTTCACCTGGGGAGAAAAATCAAGATAGTTAGACCCTGCCCGAGGGAAGCAGGTGCCCCCTCCCGGCCTTTAAGGGCCCCCACCCCCACGAGCAGGGCAGTCCATAGAGCCCGAGACCCAGCAGAGGGGCAGTGACCCTGAAGGCCCAATCAAGGGAACGACCCCCCCCCCCAAGAAGCACCCTCTCCCTTCCTTCTACACGGAAACCAAGTGAGGACACAAAGGAAGCGTCCCAAGGTCAACATCTCATCGGCAAGACTAGTTAGTCCATCTTGCAAACCTCTCCCACTCAGAGCAAATTCTTCTTCCTTCACAACCCCAATACAAGCAGCTGTGGCCAAAAAAGACTCAGGATCCTTTGGACCACAGACGTTTCCATGCTTCTCGTTAATCTGGAGCCATGACCCGATCCAACTGAAGCATGCAACAGAGATGGGCTGCTCCAGTGCATTCTGCCCCCGGCCAGCTGCCCTGGCTCTCTGCACACAAGCACAAGTCCCCCTAAGATCAGGAGACCACACGTCTAATATGGCTTGACATGCAACGGTCACATCAACCAGCAGAAAAGCTCGGCTTTTGCAATGCCACAGTCCCTTTTGGACATTTCAGGAATCGTTCTTGTGCCAGGAAAAAGGGACACATACAACCTGCCCAACCTGTTGGTTCAAGGAAGGCTAAATTCAGAGGAAGACAGGCTAAGTGGTGACTCTACCCTTATGGGATGCAATGAAAGGACTATCTGTGAGGGTGTATAGTCAAGCATCCTGCTTTTTTTTGGGGGGGGGGGAAAGAGATGCCAGATCTAATTGTATTTGTGGACCTTCACTGGTGGGGGGAGGGGAGGGGGAGAGAGATGAGAGTGCATAGCCCTGGCATGAGTCAGAGATGCAAGCATAATGCAAGCATGATTAGTGAGTGACAAGGAGGGGAAAAAACAGATATTCTCCAGGGTCACCATGAAGACTTACAAAGTAGAGTATTAGAAAATGAACAGGTGGAGTTCCTTTTAAGAATCTACATAATGGAAAAGGAAGGGAGAAAAATAGGAGTTAAGAAAAGGAAATCTATTGACTTTGACTATGATTAGGAAAAAAGCATGAGAAGGGGAGAAACCTCAGCCCAAATTTACTTGTTGAGCACTGAAATTGCGAGGCATCGGAAAACAGGAAAACAACAGACACACCTTGAACAAGGGCCCCTGAGTTCTTCCCCCAACTCCCCTCCATCCTAGAACCCTAAGCCTCAACCCTTTAGGAGAGGAATCCTGCAAACAGGACAAAAACCAAGAAACCAAAGGTTATTTTCTCATCCTGTATTCAACAGCCAGCAAGATACAAATTCTTGCACTTCCCAAAGATAGTATAGGGTTTCTGTTGGGCAGCACAAACCAAGGGCAACATCGAATGATCGTCATGCAGCTTCACCTAGAAGAGGTAAGCATTTAGGTGCTATCACTGTTGGTTCTAAGGACTAGCCATGATTCGGCATCTGACTGGGAACTGCCCACTGAATTCAGAGGCTGGCAACCTTCTAGGTTTGAAACCAGGGGAGACGGGCTGGAGAAAACATGTGCAGAACTGCAGAGGCTGTATAATAAATTCTGCTGCCAAGCAACAGCGTGTTCTCTTTAGGTAAAAGTCGTGAGAATTTCCTTCCAGAAGCTTGATGTGCACTTCTCTTCTCTGTGCTGTCGAACCCCCGTTATCCCTTCCAGCCCTCCCATTCCCAGAGGACAAGACCAGGTAGGCTTCAGTCTCCTGTTGATGGAGACGGTGTCAGGAAACCAGACTGGCAGGCAAAGGACAAGCTCCCCAGCCTCCCGCAGCTCTCCTTTCACCAGGTTTGGGATAGAGAGAAAAATCAATTTTGATGAAACTAACCGGGAAAGAGATGGGACAGACCGGAAGAGCATTAGGAAAGGCAGGGAGCCCATCCTCTCTGCGGTTCAGTAGAAAGGGGAAAATGCTCCTCCATGATGGCTGGCAACATTAAATCTGCAGAGTTCATACTACTCCTACTAGGACAGAAACCTTGTGCTGGCAGCATCAAGGTTAGATGGCACTGCAGTCTCTCACTGTGTGACAGGTCTTCAAGATGGTGGGGCCAGAATCAAGGCTGCATCAAAGATCAGTGGAACACCGCAGGGGATGCGCTGCGTCAGGGCCCTGTGTGTGGAGCGAGAGCCACCGGTTGCCACTTGCTTTCCAAGCCCAATTCCAGGTGCTCGTCTTACACGCTTTAGACCCCAAGGAACCACAAGACTCCCGTAGGACGTTCTTTGCACTCCTGGGTCCTCAGTGGGAACCCTTTGTGGCTCTTGCCAGGGGCGTATTCAGCAAGCTGCTTTCTCTTTGACATGGTGGGCCCCATGCATTGGAATCAACCACCCACGGAGAGCTTAAAATCTACTTAAAAAAAAGAATTTCAGACATTGTAATGCTCTGTTTCAAAGTTTCCAAAGTGATAAATGCTTTTACATCTTTATATGCAATATACGTAGTCTTGTGAACTGCTTAGAGCTATCGGAATGAATGTCAGCTAATGTAAGAACCACCAGATCAATAAACCCTGCTCAACCCAAGGGAAATGGGGAGAAATGACTTTATACTGTCAGCTTCCTATCAAATCAAAAATATGATCCTCACCGCTACATACGTGGGATACCAATCCGGTTTCTCACGAGAGAGGATTGGTGAACTTTGTTACACCTTCCAAATATTTTGTCTCAAGTCAGCTTCAATTTTCAAATTACAAACTTGTTTATTCACCAACCAGCTTTTGTTCCAAAAGCGCTGAATCCTATGCTCATCTATTTATATTCTGTCCCCTGCTATTCAACGGGACCTTCTTGGAAGTAAGTAGGTTTAAGTTTAACCTTGACCTCATGATAGACATCTTGTCTGTTACTTTTAAAACAGTATAGAGCACCAAAGAAAGAAACTCTGAAATAGATACTACGTCCTGCAGTGCAGAAACTACATGAGAAGACGCGCAATCCAGGAACACACACACACACACGTTTTGTGAACCTTTCAGAATGTTCAATGTTTTCTGCCTGAATATGACCTACAACATGTTCTCCACACATGCCCTGGAGCTAGACAAGAGAACCCAAACAAATGTCAAAAACACAGACTTGGTTCATTTATTCACTGAAGAAAATTATCTGAAACTACAGATTTATGTGTGGGGAAAAGTATCTGGATCTCTAAGGCTACCAGTTCATTTGAAGGGAAAATTTTAGAGCTGGGGGTTTCAGTCAATGGGATGAGGAGGATGACGATCAGGTGTAAGTGTGGGAAGTCCTTCCTTACCCAAAGCACAGAATTTTGGGTATTATCCCAGGGGTGCTTTTTCCAGGAGGCAAGTGGACTTCCTTGTTCTCCTTCAGCTTCTGACTGAAGGGAGGGAATGGGAAACCATCCAGTCAGAGCTGAAGAAGCTTCCTGGATGAGAAGCGAATCGTCTTCAAAGAAAACAAGGAAGCCCACTTGCCTCCTGGAAAAAAGCACCCTGGGACAACCGGGACCTACGTACGGGTGGTGGAGAGTCTCCACTGGGCATCCACTCTCTAAGCCTGATCTTCACAACAAGCCAACTATGTTGAAGTATTCTTGAACAAAGAATTCGGAGGATTTCCGAAAAACAGTTGTTGATGCTGAGCAGGCAAGCAAGAACTCTATTTCCAAAGAGTTTGGACTTTCTTCTGCCAGGCAAACCATGTACAAAGGAAGGCAACCCAATCCCACTGCTGCCCTCGCCAGGAGTGGCTGACCAACCGGGACCACACCCAGATCAAGGCCTTACTCAGGAGTCTCCAAGAGCCCCGATGGGAGGCCAGGCCTCTTTTGCATTGAAGAATGTCCATGTGGGTGAGGCCACCACTTAAACACTGAAAACAATGGTGTGTGTGTGTGGGGGGGGCAGGGTTGCAAGGCCCCTTGTCTCCAAAAGGACACTGCTGCTCGTCTACAGTTTGCGAAGGGCCATGTGAGTGAGCTAGAAGGCTGTGAGGGGAGACTCCTGTGGATGCAGCAAGACAATGACCGGAACACACCAGTCCGAAAGTTAAGTTAAAGTTAATGTTTGGGAGTGGCGAAGCCAAACATCCCATAGAAATGTGGGAGGACCTAAATCAGGCAGTTCATGCCAGGGACCTCAGCAGCCCAGCTCCCCAGTCCAATCTCTTCTGTAAGGATGGGGGCAGGAGAACACCAAAATCCCTCGGAGCCAAAGGGCAGCAGGGACTAATTGTCCCTGGAAAGTTAGTTGCAGTTATTGCTGCTGAGGGCGGAGTGGGCGACCTGCACACTAGTTCCTAAAAAGAAAGGTTCACATATGAAATAAGTAGCTTTCGATTGCTTTTCTCAACGAAGAAATGACTAAACATTATGTTTTTTGTTCACTTGTTTTAACTGAACAACTGTCTTATCTAGTTTTAGGACTTATGGGAAGTCACATTTTCGGTCATGTCTGTGCAGAAATATTGGAAATCCAGAAGGTTCACAAACGTTTAAGCATTACTATTCAACTGCCAAACGATGCTTCAATTAGCCAAAATTTCAGCAATACTCAGGAGATGAATGAATTCCAAAAGAGAAATTAGGCTTGAAGGATTTAATATAGTTTTATCTTTTAGATACTAATTCAGTGGCTGAAAACAATTATTTACATTAATCCATTCCAATTACTGTTTTTCTCAGGTAACAACATAGACACAATTCTCTGTAACAGAATGAAGTTTGAAAATAAGATCAGAAACTAGACAAGTCCGCACTAACATTTTTGTGCAATGGCTCAAGAATCCTCCCCCCCATACCCATTTCTCACATTTTGAAATTACACCGTAAGGAAGGTTTTCTATACATTTTAGAACCAATGGCCAAACCGAGAATCAATTGCAACTCTAAAAAACCAAAATAAGGGGCTCCCCAGAGAATACCAGTCTCCATATGCAGCTGGAAGAACTTCGGAGAGGTGCTACGCTTATAGGGGCCTAGCACTACATCCTAGTACAGAGGTCATTCAACCGAAGTAAAGATATTGATTGGCAGGCCAGAGGGAACCCCCTTGGAACCCAGAATTCAAAACCTAAAGTAAAAGCAGCTCAGTAAGTCTTATGCTGACTAAAAACCCAAAACTGGCCCGTGTTTTCTGCAGAGGGCAGAGTTGGCTTTCTTCCCACTTTCCCCATCCCTTCCATAAAAAATGAAGCAGTTTGCAGAATCCTCCCAAAAACAATTTATTGGCTTCTAAATACTTGGCCAAAGTCAGATTGTGCGGATCTTAATAACAAGCCCACTTGGGGTGGGGAGGCGAGGGGGGTGTTGGGTGTTCCTTTGCATGCCTGCTGAAGAGGGAGCGCTTTTTCCCACCTGGGAACTGCACGCCAAAAGGACTGGGCTGCTGCGGCTGCTTCTTCTGCCAGGCAACCCCAACGGGGAAAGAAGCGTCTTGCATTCCACTCCCTGCCCAGCCCCTGAGCTGCCTAGACTTGCGCACAGAGGGATATGTCCCTATTCCACAGCTATGCTGCGTGCCCTGAGGTCGCAGGGGAGGCCGGACCTGCCGGGGCTACTCACCATCACCCTGCATGTCTGAAGTCCATAGTGTCAGGTTATCACGTAACAACTGCATGATAAGTGTAGAATCCTTATAACTTTCTTCGCTCAGCGTATCCAGTTCTGCAATTGCGTCATCAAAAGCGGCTTTCGCCAACCTATAAGCAGAGGATGACTACGGTAGCAAAGCATGTCAAGGGAACCAACTGCTCCTGCGGGTGAAGACCTCAAGCTTGGCAATAACACCCCCCCCGCCCCCGGGAACCCTTAGTTCTGCAGCAGCCTCCCTTTTCAGAGCCAGCTTGGTCCCCTGACAATCCCTATGGAGGGAACACCTTTGGGGGAACTGACATTTCCTTCCTCCTCCTCCTCCTCCTCTGTTGGTATTCCAGACTGATCCAGGGGCAGCAACAGTCTGGAGTTCCCTGAGGCGCTCATTCACGGAGGGCTCTAAGGGAGGATACGTCCTAGTAACTCACTTACCTGCAGGCACGATCAGGAGAATTAAGAATTTCATAGTAGAAAACAGAGAAGTTGAGGGCAAGTCCTAAGCGGATGGGATGTGTTGGAGGAAGTTCTGTCATTGCAATATCACTAGCAGCTTTATAAGCCACCAAGCTGTTCTCGGCAGCTTCCTTTCGGTCATTTCCTGTGGCAAACTCGGCGAGATACCTGTGGTAATCCCCTTTCCTGGATAAGGGAATAAAAAGCAATCAAGAGCAATGTGCAAGAAGATTTATTGCCGGAGTGGGTTTCAATCTCTTTGGACTGCTGTTATTTCTAACTAATGGGATAAAAGTTGAATTTTAATATTTTAAACAAGCCCACTTGCTCCCAAGACTTGTGCAACCCCCCCCCCGCGGCCTAGTGGTGTTTCAAAAGCCCCCAAGATCTGGCTCTTCGCTGAAGCCTTTGGCAAATGTGATTCACTGGGAGTCAGGAGGCACATTAATTTAATAAATTGTTATGATTAGGTTAACCAGCTATATTTGCATGGCACAATGTGAGATTCTTATGAATTCTGATTTCCCAAGAGTGAAATCAGTCCCCCTCATGCGATGACTGCACTCTCGATTCCCCCCAGTAGCTAAATCTTGCATTGTGATAAAAATAAATAAGGCAGAAGGGGAAGCAGGGCCAATCTGTCTGCCAACTGAAAGACCAAACTGTGTTTTTTCTACCACTGATTATAACCATTTTTCTGTGTAAATAAAAATATTTACATTACTCCTAGTACACTTTTCATCTTCACCAGATGAAAATGAATGGCTTGAGCCTGTCCAGCAACTGCCAGATTTTGCTTCAAGCCACTTATCATGGCTGTTTCCTGTTTCCCTCTTTCTTTCTTTCTTTCTTTCCTTCTTTCTTGTACAGATGGCCAGGCTAGAATAAAGATTTAATACTGGAAAGGAGAAAAATGACAAACGTATCCAAGGCACAAATTCTTCCAACTGTGGCTGAAAGAACCCTATATATTGAAGTACTGTTTCTAATTTTAAACAATGTGTGGTCAGATTTGCAAGAGTTAGTAAAACTTAAGTTCCATGCTCAAATATTTGATTACAGGACCACCCTTTAATTTAATTAGTGCAATATAACCTAATACAGAGTATTTATACAAAACTATCTTAATTCCTGCTTCCCTTCATAAATACATTATAAGCCATCTAACTGGTCTAGTGCCATAATTGCAAAGCAGACCCAGGACTCCCTCTTTGAGGGCTAGAATAAGAGCACGAACACCCACAAAGATAAGCAACCCCCCCACCCCCCCAACAGGATGCATTTAAAAACTGACTGGATTATATGGGTTGGAAAAACAGATACATGACGTAAAGAATGCAAGAAGAGTTTCTTTATTCTTTGACTTTTGCTTCTCCATCCTGCTTGTTTTCCTGCCCAGCCAGACACAAGCTCTGCCCATTTTCTTAGCTCCACGGGTGTTCCAAGGTCTGGTAGAAAAAAATTACTTTCCACCATTCAGATTTGTCTCTTAGGACAGAAAGGATTTCCACAAATAAGCAGTTTAGTTAAGGCGCACACACTCTTTTTCCATACACTGTGCCTGCAGTCTGGTACCTACATTTTATAATAGAAAACCTTCGATTCACCAGTGTTGGCCGCTGGAATGAGGTGCTTGTCCAGTACATCCAGAATATCACAACAGATTAGTTTCAATTCAGTCTCAACCTTGGAAGGGGGAAAAAAAAGGTTTTCAGAGCGTTTAATCAAAGCATTTGAACCTAAATTCAAACAACGTATGAGAAAGAGAAAAAGAAATGCATAATTTGCCTCTCAGAGGGGTAGCTTTGTAATAATAATAACAAACACCCAATCCCATTACGCCAGTGATGTAATGGGACTGGGTGTTTGGAAAAGGATGCTCCCTCCACCACGCCCCTGCTGACAGCTGGTGGCTCCAGCAGTTCAGGTTAGCTGACCCGAACAACAGTGCGCGCCCCCCCCTCCAGAAGCACCTACAGGAGAGGGTGGCGAAACTAGATGGGGACATCTTTCCTCTATACGCTATTAAAACTCCCACTTCTGTAACTTTAACTGTGTGAAATGGCGTATCGTAGGGCAACAATTTTTGAACCAAAATATCTCAAATGGGCCAACTTACAGAATGTGTCCAAAATCTGGGACCCATGACTTCTGTGGAACTGAAATTTGGCAAACTTTATAAAATATTATGACATAAAATGATCGTAAAACAATTTATGATATAATACAAAATGTCACAAAAATCTCCTGTACTATTCAGTTCAACATGGCTATTTTCATGGCAGATCCATCTCTGAGCGCCTCCCATCTTTTCAAGCGAAGGCAGTAGTACATCATTGTGTCATTGTGGAAAGCGTTGCGGAATATCTGGTAAGGAAATATCTCTGAAAGGATGAGCCAACGGGTCACGGGTCATCTAATGTTTCCATTTTGGCCCTGCTGACATTCTCTACAGTGGGAAATAGGGGTCCTTCGTGACCAACTGGCTCTTCTTGTACAAAAGCCAGGGCTCGGAGAAATCAATGGTTGGGTTTATTCCTGGGCACCAATTTCACCAGATGGCATATCCAGGTGGCATACTGATCCCAACATGTAATGGTGCCACAAACCCTGGTCAAGTCTTCCCAGCTAATCTTCCCCATACCCTGAGCAGAGGAGCAGGTAAGCCCCAACATAGACCTCCACCTTCCTTTCAGAGAAAGACACCTCAGGTTTTGCCTTTAAAAATCAAGTCCGCTGGATTCCAAACCCAAGCGGCCCCGATTCTAACCCCACAAAGGTGTGTACATACACGCACACAAGCGTGAATGGCCTCTGCAAAGCCTAAGTGATCGTGGCAGCCTCCAGTGCAGGCCAGTTCCCCTACGCTGAACCACCTCAACACAGAAAGCTGCATTATTTAAGATAATTAAAAAACGACTAAGGAAAATACTCCCAATGTTGTTAAGTGTCAAGATTGAGGCTTAAATTATATGACTAAAAAAATCCAGATATATTTGTGAAGTTCAATAGTTTCTCAATAGCTTAGAGGCATTCTTGTGAACACGACTAAGGACAGGCAAGGAAGCAGAGAACAAGAGCTATAACGGGCATTTCAGTTTTGAGTTTCCTGGGATCATTTATCTACTCTCTCTGCTCCAAAGCAAGAACCGATACTAATGGATCAATTTGACTTGGCCCAGCAAATGGGGCACAATTGTTTGGAATCCTGCCTTCAGTGCCATATAACATTTTTTAGGATTAAAAGAACTTAAGTGTAGTTCACACAGAGGAAAGGTACAAAGAATCTGTCAATAGTTTGAGAAACTATATAGTTCTAAGTATCTCAGATTTCTATTTAAGGCTCCAAAACTTCATATGTATTGAGAATCTGTCTTACAATAACGAAGACATCCCATTTCCTGAATCTATTTTAAGAATCTGGGAGTGCCTTCTTCCCCAAGGGTTAATGGTTGCCTCTGCTAAGCCAACCCAGTATCTGAAATTGAACTTAAAATTCCATTTATAAACAAGCAAAACCTATGAAATAATGTTACAATGTGAAACACTCTTATTCCCTTCCATCTCTGAACCTTCCTCAACAATTATTCGGTAGTCAGTGAATATGTTCAAGTAAAGTGAATAATTCAGTTTCATCCACGCAGAGGCATGCTCGAAGGACTCAAGCCTCTAGTAAGCAATCTATCTTTTGGCAGCTCAGTGCAGTTTATTAGGCCATTGAAAAGAGGATACATGTTGGAGGACACACTTCAAAGCCTCCACACAGACTCGCAGCTCCTTTCCATAGCAATCCATGCCTGTTCAGGCCATTGGGGAGAGGAGGAGAAAAGAAGAGCTGGGCCAGAATGCCACAAGAGCTACAAATGCTGTGATGCACACACCCAGGACAGTGGAAGGAAAAGGGATAAAAAGGTAGCTCCGCTCTGCCCAGATGTCCCTGCTACACAAACCTTGCAAAAGGAAACACATCCACTTCCAAGCTCGATTCGGGGGACTGAGGAGGTACAACCGTATCACTCACCATTTGCCGATACTCCCGGATCATCTTCAATTTGTCTTCCCCACCTTTGTTCTCTTCCTTCTGCTCAATGCTACTGATTATTCTCCAGGAGGCTCTTCTGGCACCAATCACATTTTTATATGCAACAGAGAGCAAGTTTCTTTCCTCGACCGTCAGCTCCACATCCATTCCAGCCACTTTCTTCATTGATTCAACCATTTCTAAAATACATATACACAACACACCAACTTACATGTCAGGCGTCTCATGCCAAATATGGGAATAAACTTTATAGTCCTCCATAAAAAATGAAACCAATGCTGATAGCTCAAACCCAGAAATTTATCCTGAGCAACTGGGGTGGGGGAGGGGGGTGTCTATGACTGTCAGACAAACCAGGCTGCAATGCCAACAGCACCAGGCCCCCCGTGGGAGCAAATGTAAATGCACGCAGCAAAACTCTTTATGACACAGATTAACCGAAGCTTTCCGAAGCATCGGTGCCGCAGCAATGCCGAGCAGCCCTGAAAGCAAAGCTGCAGCCGTGGCAACTGGAGCCCCAAACGGCCGAGATTCCAAATGCAGCCAGCTCCACCGATTGCTTCTTGCAATCACCTGAGGACCGTCTCCCCTGTACAGTAGCATGAAGAGATGGGGTTAAAATACTGGTACGCTATGGGAAAGTATGGAGGACACGGAAGGGAACCCCTCATCACAAGAGGAGGGCTGCTTAGCAAATGAAACTCAGACACCCTCAGCCACGAGCCTTTCGCTTGTCCACTAGAGGAAGGTGGCCCTCTGGGACAGAGCAAGCCTTCAAGCTTCCATTCCAAGAGGACCAATCCAGATGATCACCCACGGCTGTACTTTCCAGCAATACTACATCCCATACTTCATGGGCACAAATCAAGTCAATATTTTAAAATCATTATTAGTTTATTATCCTGCCTTTTTCATATTTAATTCAAAGCAGTGAAAATACCCAATACATAACAACATGGCGTGGAGATCTGGCTTGGGAATAGGACAACTGAAAGGGATTTGGGTATCCTTATTCATCACAAGTTACCTACAAGCTAGCAATGGGATGCATTAACTGAGCAGGCTCCAGATTATGGACAGTAACCATCCTCCTCTACTCTGCCCTGGACAGACCCCACCTGGGGTCCTGGGTCTAGCTCTATGAACCATGGTTCAAAAAGGATAGCGAGAAATTAAAGCCTTTGGAGGATGACAATCAGGGTAGTGAATGTTGGAAGGCCAAACCCCATGAAGAACAGTTACAAATTCTGGATCTTTAGCCCATAGAAGAGAAAACTGAAGGGAGACATAATAGCAGTTGTGCAACATCTGAGGGACTGCCACACAGATGCGGTGCAGTGATTCTTTGTTGCCCCAGAAGGCAGGAACAGAAGCAATGGATTCAATTTAAAGGAAATGGGTTCAGGCTCGATGTTCGCAGAAGCTTCTGGGCTGCATGAACTATGTCAGTCAGTGGAACAGACTGCCACATGAAGCGACAAGTTCTCATTCAGTCGATGTCTTTGAGGGGATGACTGGTCACCATCTGCCAATGATGCCTTGGTGGGTCTCATGCTGAGCAAGGGGCTGGATTTGATGCGTCTAAGATCCCTCAACAAGTCCATGACCACGATCATCTCTGCCAATATTTTGATATTTTTCATTGTGAGAACCCATTCACGACATGCCCTCTTCTAGGAACCTAACCCAACACAGAAAGCGTTCAGCATCAGGTAAAGCCCTCCCACATCTCCCATGTATTGCAAAACTTAAATCATAAGGTAAGCCCTTCTGATATCTAGTCACCTTAGCATCTGAGTAATGCAAAATACCCAAGTTTAGGTGTATAGAAAGGATTCTGGTTTGTCCATTAAAATGTGTTTTCAAAATATTTCTTTAATTCCATTTTACAACACTGCCAACACTTTACAATTTATCAGTATTTTAGATGGGAAGCACATGCAAACCGTAACAACACTGTTCGGTATTTAGTATTTCAGGGTTCCAAAATCCACAAGGGATTCTGACCCTTCCTTGGCTTAGGGCCAACATATTGGAATGACTGTTTCCAATTTCATACTTTATGGCTGTGTTTACAATTAGTACTGTTGATTTTATTATATTCTTTTTAAGGTCTTTAAGGCCCAGAAAATATGTGCACCATGTGGACCCGTCCTACCCTTGGGGAGCTTGAGGGGAGCAGCCGGGAGGAGCAGGAGTGTTGTTGTTCCCTTACGAGAAGGCCATCAACATCCTCCCGGGCAGTTTCCTGGCCTGCTCACCCAGGGGCTTTTGCTGATAGACATAATAAAAACAAGCAGCCAGGGTTCAGTCTATCAAGTGGGTTTGTCTCTTGGTCCACCCTACAACGCGGCTTGGCTTTTTCCTGCTTCCCCAGATCCTGACCTGCTAGGCAGGGAGCCACCCGGGGCAGGGAGATGATGGGGAGCAGCACATGAATGGCGATCGCGCGCGCTTCCCATTTGGGAGAAAAGGTGCAATTCCAACGCTGGGGCAACGCTGGAGTCGGAGAAGGGAAAGGAGGCGAGCGGCGGCCGTGGGAGAAGGCAGGCGGGGATCGGCCGAAGCGCTGGGCTCTCCTGCCCGGCATGCGAGCCGAGCAGGGCCGTCGGGCTCCTGCACCTACTCGGCGCTTCCGGGCTCGGCCCTTCGATACCCCCCC
Source organism: Thamnophis elegans (assembly GCF_009769535.1). NCBI lineage: Eukaryota > Metazoa > Chordata > Lepidosauria > Squamata > Natricidae > Thamnophis > Thamnophis elegans. The sequence continues at coordinate 142,702,050 of NC_045544.1, forward strand.
CCCGCCCCGAAGAGGGGGCCGCGCCCCAGCCGCCCTCCTCCGCCCTCCTCCCTTCCCCCGCGGCCTTGGGGGGGGGTGGTGGTGGCGCGGGGCTCCCCCCCCCCCGAAGGGGCCCCGGTGGTCAGAGAGGCCCCGGGCGGGTGAGGGGGTGGGGGGGGCTCCTCTAATCCCCTCCCCCGCCCTGCCTGGGCCCCCTCCTTCTTCCTCCTCCTTCCTCCTCCTCCTCCCCCCCCGCCGCCCGAGCGCGCGGCCGCCATTTTGTCTGCGCCCCCCGCCCGGCGCTCCCGCCCTGCTCCCTCCGCCTCCCTCACCGCCCGCGCCGCCATTTTGTCGCCGCTGCCCCGCCGCCCTGCTCCGGTCCGCCGCCGGCCGCTTCTCCTCGCCCCGGCCCGGCGGCCGCAGCCTCGCCCCCACCTGGCGCCCTGCCCTGCCCGCCCCTCCCTGCTCGTCTCCCGCCGCCGCCCCGCGCACCATCGTAGCGCTCGGCCTGCTCGGCCAGCTTAGCCTGGTAGACGAGGTCCTCCCGGTCGTCCATGTCCGTGGGGCGAGGGCGAGGGCGGCGACGCGGGGCGGATGGAGACCGATGGTCCGGCGGCGGGGGGGCTCAGCCACGATCAGCTCTCGCTGCTCTCCGGGCAAAGATGGCGGCGGCGCCTCCTCCCGCTACATCCGGGCAGTGCGACCGCCGCGCGCAGGCGCCGCCACGCCCCCTCGCCCTCCTTAGCAACGACCGGCCCTTGGCAACCGCCGGGCGGACGCGGGCGGCGTCGCTACTTCTCGCCGAGACCGGCGCCCTGCGGGCCCTCAGAGAAGCGTCTGCGGCCTCCTTGTCTCCGGGGCGCCTTCCCCGAGGGAGCGGCGTCTCCTGACGGGGCGACTCCTGCGCTGAGCGGGCCGGGCCCTCGACCTCCACCCGGCGGGACCCCGCGTGGACGCGCCCGGCATCGACACAAGTCGGTGCCCTCCAGGCCGCCCGTCCCCGGCAGAGCCAGACGCTGCTGCCCCGCTTCGTCCTCGGCCCGCCGTCTCCCCTCTGATCTCTTCTGCGGCCAACTTTCTAAGCCGCTTCGGGGCCCTTTCTCTGACGGGGACCCGGCACAGCCAGGCAGCGCTTCCCCGGTAGCTGCAGCAGAGGAGCCCCCGGTGGCCCCTTTTTTCCCCTCGAGGAGGAGGAGGAGGAGGAGGAGGATTCCAGGTAGCCCTTGGCCAGTTGAATGAGGGATGATCGGGCTAAGCCTGGGCCAATCCTGTTAATTGGAGCAGGCTGGCCCGATGCTCCTAAACGCCCCACCTGCCTGTCCGAGGACTTTGACCAGGATGGACATTAAACGGGCAATTTGGAAGAATCTGGCTCTTCACCTGGAGTTCTCGGAGGAGGCTACCGACTGCTGCCACCATCTTTGCTACAAGCAGCCCTAACTTAGCAGCAGCAGCAGCAGCAGTTGAGATGCTTTGCAACAGAAATCCCAGACGTTTGTTGTTTTTGAGCAAATGCCACTGTGGAGCAAGGGCTTCGTGTGGTTGCCGTTGGCAACCTCCTGCCAGCTTCCCCATTGACGTGACTTGGGAATGCTGCAGATCCTGTGGGGTGGAGGAGGATGGTGAGGGTTGAGAGATGGGACGAGCTGTTCTTGGGCCACGTGCTTCCGGCACCTTCCAGCCCTTTGCTCTCAGCAGCCCTTGGGCAGTCTGGTTTTGGTGGCTCTTGTGATAAAGCTGCCTCGTCCTGGACCTAATCATAAACGAAAGGGCCAATCTGGTATATATTACCAAAACCTAACTCAGCTTTGAGGCCTGTGTTCACGTCTCCCCTGCTCTAAAGTCCAGCTTTAAACAGGAGGAAAGGTAGAAAAAATGAAACATAAAATCCCTCTTTTTTAAAATGAATTCGTCCAATAATCAAACAATATTATCCACAAATTAAATTTCTTTTCACACTGCTAACAGTCCCAGTCCAGTCTTTATTTTAAAGCTTCAAAATCCTCCCTTAATAGTTTGTTTCACTTTTAGGTCTGTGATCTTTCTCCATGTAATAAATTTAGTCAGCCAGGCCTAAAACCACAAACAGTACAAAAAGCCATACAACGGGGGCTTGGTTAAGACCTGGGAACTTGGTGGCTTTTACTCTTGGTATTCAACTGAGGGAGTGTTAATACCACTTAACCACGTGGTGACGCCATACTTGGAATACTGCATCCAGTTTTACCACGTTGTAAAAAAGGTGTTGAGACACTAGAGTGCAGAAAAGGGAAACAAAGATGATTAGGGGAGGAGGCTAAAACATAAAGAATAGTTGCTGGAATTGGGTATGTCTGTTTTGATGAAAAGAAGGACTCGGGGTGACATGAACGCATCTTCCAATATTTGAGGGACTATCAGAGAAGAGGGGGGGGGGTCCAACCGATTTTCCAAAGCACCTGAAGGCAGCACAAGAAACAACAGATGGAAACTAATGAAGGAGAGAAGCAATCTGGAATTAAGGAGAAATTTCCAGACAGTGAGAACAATTAGCCAGTGAAACAATTTCCCTCCAGGTGAATACTCCAACAATGCATGTTTTCAAGAGACTGGACAATCATTTGTCTGAAATGGTATAGTTTCCTGCCTGAGCAGGGGTTGGACTAGAAGACCTCCAAGGTCCCTTCCAACTCTGTCATTCTGCAGCAGCTGATCTTGTCATTCACTATCACTCAAATGTATAGTTGCATTAGATAGCTATATAGAATTGTCACTATTTACTATTAAAATATTTTTATTGTATTTCACTTTTTAAAAAAGCATTTCTTCTTTGATAATGTATTTTTCTTTGTGTTTTGTTCTTTTATTTCTTTTTGTCACTATTCTAAAAACAAATTTTTTAAAAAATGTTTCTTTGAACAATATGATGCATCTTTAGAATCAGCCCACCCACTGCGTATCCATGCACTTACATTGTTAAGGTAATGAAACACAAATTCCACTTTTGCTATTTTTATTTACGCCACATATTATACACATGTTGATTACAGGCTACAAAAAATAACTGTCAAGAAAGTGTGTAGTGTTATATAATACAGGGCACATTTTATATATGCTTTTGCTTTAGTTTGTGTACAGAATTTTTCACTCTGACAGCATGTTATTAAAATGATTAAAATACTTGCAGTTATAATAGATTAACAAGCTTTGATCACATCAGGTTTTATTATGAAATGCTGGGCTTGACTAAAATACTAGCTAGGAAAAAAAAACCCATTTAAACTGAGTAGTGTAATACTATGCAAAAATGCATCTCAAAATAAAAATAGTAACCAGTGGGGCTTTTATAGCAGGTCACTAATTCAGGGGAAAGTTACCTACCCAAAATGGGCTGGCTAGGAGGCCTTCAAGCAAAGCAACTGCTTCACTTGAGTAGGAAGCAGATCATGAAATGCTTCTGATACCAGATGAAGAGGAAGCGTGATAATATTGCAACCATACTTTTAAAACTGAAATAAAGTGGTTGAAATATGAATATTGCAATAATACATTTGCTATTCTGTAGTTGATTTGCTGAACTCCAGTGGGATAATTCACACATTAAACCAAAGGCAAAGCATAATATATGAACGTATTGAATAGTTTTACATACTATACTGTCATGGTTTAGTGAATAAAACAAAGTTGATTAGTTTTATACAGGCAATATGGTTTATGAATCACAATAGCTGGTCAAAATTCAACAAACCACAGGGTCTATGTATCATTCCAGAAATTCTGAAGGGTCAACATTGCAGAATTGGTCACAGGGAATTTCCAACGTTACATACAATAAAAACATTGCCCTGGTGTTTCTAATGCTGCCAACTTGGCAGAGCCTAAGCAGAAAGGTATTATAATAAACTATGTTTCTACTTAAATGCAGCGTATCCTGTTAAATAAAACTTCTGTATATCTCTTTAAGAGGTACTTCCTGCGAGAGTACAGAAAATCATCCAACCTCAATTGGAGAGATTCTGCCGTGTCCAAGAATACTTTAGGATCTGTTTCGGAAAAATCATTTTCAGGGAAACAAATCTTACTATCTCTACTGAATTTCCCATAAAACAAATTCCCACAGCAAGCCACAAAAGGCAACTGGTGGCACTGCTGCCTTTCCTAAAACCTTGGGAAGTATAGTTGAGGCGTGCCAAGAACTTGGCTTCAGAACAAATAATCTCCCAGCCTCAATGACCCACTGGGCAGCAGTGCTTTGCATGGTGTCACCAATGGGTAACCGTTTTACTAGGGAATGGACCATTCCGATCTCTGGATCCATAGAAGTTGGGATCTACAAACTTCCATTATGTTGGAAATCCGACTTAACCACTGAGGATGATTGGGTAGTACATTCCATAAGCCACAGCCAACTCCCCTGCAAAATACACATCAGCCCAGCCCTTTATGGGTAATGCAACCGTGTGTAAGGATTGACCTGTGCGCTGCTCTCTTCATATCCTAATTGATTGTTTTTTTGGGGGGGGGGAGGGGTGCATGGGACTTCCATGAGAGACAAGTGGGATCATTTCAATATTCTTCAAGCAAGAACAGAATGGCATTATTGCATTAAGCACTGAAGGGCCTCTTCCTCCTTTGTTAATGGGATATGAGATGGCCAATTACACACCTGCAGTTCATTCTTGGGAAGAGTATCAAGGCAGAGGCACCTTTTGATCAGCAAAGGAAATTTTGTTGGTTCAAGGTTATTCTTTTTCTAGCAATATTAAGTCAAAAGGAAACTTGGCAACAAGCAGTCTGGGAAACGTTAGTAGAAAAATAGGTTTCTTCAAGTCTTGAGTAGTAGTGGAAAGATATTGTGTGTGTGTAAACTATTTATGTTTTAGAATCAATGCAAAAGCATTTTAGTATTTTTATTAGTTTATTAAAAATAAGTTCTTCATGAAACCACCATCGGAATGCTTTGCAGATGGAACCATAGTTTGAAAGGAACCATTTATAGAAGAAAGTATTTGGCATTTTCATTTATCATGGCAATATTTGCCTTGCTATATGGAGTAAGTAGAAAGTACTAAAAGGAAGTTTTCAGGCACTCATCTCTTTCTATAATTGGCTAATGCTTTGGAGTGTAGTGCTCAGATAAGTCGGCAATTAAAAAAGTACAATGAACACAGTTCTCTGCCCTTTAAGGGAAGCTTAACATTCCACCAATATTTAATTTCCATTAACATCTACCTCTGAAATTAAGTCAGCTACTTGCTATGTCTGTACTAAAGACAAATTTTTGGAACTCACAATAATGAGCAGACTTCGCCCTAACGCATCCAAAATATAATCGTTAAGCTCCAGCTATCCCAGTATCAAAATACACTTAGAAAATAGACCAGGGCGATGCATAGTGTACTCATTTTGCAACAAGCAGTTATGAGACAGAAATTACATTATATATATCAGATCCAAAGAGAGGAATATTTAGGCTAGCAAGCCGTGAGTGTCCTACCAAGCCACTCGGGTTATCTACCTACAGAGAAAGCCATGCAACTGACAAAGCCTGAGAGCTCCACAGCCCTGGGTAGCATTCTCGTCCTACTCTGGGGGTGGAGGTGGGGGGGGGGGAATGTAATGTCTTTGACCTACCTCTTGGCACAGAAGCCGTGCCCTGAAAACACAAGCACCCCACGAGTGTTGTGTCCCAGGGACAGTTCATCTTCAATACCAGAATGCTGGCAGAAACCACCCTCCTTTTGACTTCTCAAGAAAGAGTCTCCATTGCTGCAGCAATGAAACGCTGTGTGCTTGCTCCCATCCGTAAGCAGAACAGTGGGGTCCTTTTCAGCTGAAGTCCTCTTCGGGATTCTGTTGATCCAGCATCCGGACATGTGTGAATGGGAAATGGCCGCGCCTGCCGTTGCACTCTCCTTCCCACTGGCCACTCATGTTAATCTTGGTGACCTTGACTAGTTCACCAACCTGCAAACCAAGAAACACATCACTGTCAACTCTGCGAATGACTCCGCAATTCCTTGGGCAGGAATCCAAACAGCGACGTTCTGTTTCTGGGAAAGCGCCCTGGCTAACCGTCACATCCGTTCAATGGAAAGCAATATGGTTAAAGAAGGAACCGGTGGCGGCGGCAGTAGCTGCTCCTAGCCTGGTCCTTTGACAGCAAGAGCTGCAGCTTTTCTCCTTTCCCACCAAGGGGGAAATACGGCATGCGAATTTCTGAATAATCTCAGGTTTTGTTCCAAAGGAAGGCAGGGCTGTGCAGTAGAGTTCCTTTTATTCCAGAAAGCAAAGAATTTGCCTTTGTTACTCAATGAACTTTCAGCACAAATTGTGATCTAACTCATCCAAACGCCTATAGGAAAAACTCAAACACCAAAGCAGGGTGGATAAAATAGATTAAAAATAAATTTAAAAATCAGATTTTTAAAAAAATTTAAAAATCAGATTTTTAAAAAAATTTAAATTGATTTTTTAAAATCAAATTTATTTTAATAAAATGCTTTTGGAGTAAAAATCTATCTGTCAGTGAGTCAACAGCAGGTAAGAGGAGCCGCTGCGGGACAGAGATGACAGTTGCTCTTTAAACATTTTGATTTAAATCACAATTTAAATCAACTTGATTAAAATCAAATCCACCCTGCACCAAAGGTTAAGAATGACTAGAATTCTGCACAATCAGCACTATTGTTTATATTATTTTATTTATCCCTGGAGCCACATCTCCAAGCCTGCCATGCTGAAAAGTCAGATAGAGCTCTGTTGTCATGCCTCATCATTCTGGCAGTTCTGCTTAACAGTGATGACTTTGGAAACCATTACAGAACAATCCCAGCTTGAGAACAGAGTAATTTTTTATGGGAACAAGGGTGTGTTATCCTTTAAATATGTAAGCCAAGATTGTCCCAATTAGTGTTCCTCAATAGCCCATTGTGGGATTCCTCCCAAGGCAAAGGCAGAGGCACCAAAGAACCAGTCTAAACACTGGGCTGCTACCAATATCATAGGCAGTCCCGGTCTTCCATGGAAGTATGGAAGCAGTTCAAGCATCCCAATCCGGCTAACCAGAGGTAGTCCTTCACTTACAACAGATTGTTTAGTGGCCGTTTGAAGTTACAACGGCACTGAAAAAAGTGACTTATGACCATTTTTCACATTTATGACTTGTAGCATCCACATGGTCACGTGATTTACATTTGGATGCTTGACCACTCAGGCACATTTATGCCGGTTGCAGTGTCTCCGAGTTATGTGATCCCCCTTTGCAACTTTCTGACAAGCAAAGTCAATGGGGAAATCAGATTCACTTAACAACCGTGATACTAATTTAACAACTGTAGTGATTCACTTAACAAATGTGGCAAGGAGAGTCGTAAAATGGGGCAAAACTCAACAAATGTCACTTCCCAAGTGAAGTAGCACCCCAACCCTTTCCCAGTGCCATTTCCTGCCTTATCCTGCTGCTTTAGAAGAAATCAAGCTGAGATACATTTAGCTGACACCAGGGAAGAGTTAATGTGTATCAAACCTCTAAGCAGTGTAACCCATGACCTTGGGCATGAAAGGCCAAGTTAGATTTAGTAACTTTTCCTCTGAAAAATGCTTCAGACAGAACTTAAGTAATCAGTGTGTTTCTCACAGGAGAGGCAAATACAGACAGCACTCACAACACAGAAATACTATCCATTTCAAGGAGATCATGCTAGTCTTTCTGCATGCTACATTGTGAGGAACATCAGCACCAGTGGCTTGGAAGCCTTGCTGCTCGCTGGGTTCCCCCGTTCTTTTTGAAACGGAAGGACCTGAGTGAGAATTCTCTCTGCACTGCGCCACTACGTACCTCCAAGGCCAAGGCTGTCTTGTCATAAGCATTAGGGACCCGCTTCTGGATGACCCGGGCAAGTATTGGCCCATTCTGAAGATTGGGAAGTGGCGTATTGATGCTAGGCTGGGCATAGGGACCTGGTTCTGGCCCACCCAATGCTTGTGGGACCGTACTATCCTGGTTACTTCCAATCGGAGCGGAGATTGCAGCAGAGGCAGGCTTATACTTCTCGACATAAGGAACCGGTATCATGCCTCGCCTGCCACCACCGTCCTCTGCATTCCACCACTGCTCTTCAGGTTTTTCCCAGATCCTCAGTATGTCTCCTTTCTTAAATGGGAGGTCTTCCTCATCATTGCCACTAAAGTCAAAAAGAGCACGTACATATTCAACTTCTTCCTGCCTGAGCTGCGCATCATTGTTATGCTTTGATTTTGAAACAGGCTCTATCAACGTTGTAGTGTCCAAGTAGTGTATTTTGTAGAACTCCAACAAAGCTGGTAAGGAATCAAACTCTTGATCACCTATCCGAAACTTAGGAGACGACCCTGCGAGCGGGGAAACAAAAAGATAATTAAACAAAATAGGAAATACCAAGAATAGCATTCAACCAATAACTCATTTTGTTTCTTAAAAATGAAAAACTAAATAAATAATGTCCATTACCTGACAGTACCATTATTGCATCTGTACATAACTTATGCACAAATTCACTTTGTAAGCAGCAAAATTAAGCGGAGGCTCTTCAGAGGCAATACAAACTCAAAAGAAGATATCAGCCCCTTGAACTAAAGGGAACAACTACAAACCTAAATGTGACTTGACCACAACTTGACTTGGGCCTGCCTTGAGAGCCGCCACAGGGAGGGTCCTAATCCTCACCATTCAGCCCAGAGGACAGAGGCAACCAACTGGGGCTTCTGTGGCCTAGAAGGCCTTTTGCAAACAGAGGAGCCAAATCCTGACTGCCGAAGAGCATTTTATTCAACTACACCGAAGTGGCGGCAGCAACAGGCGACACCGGCTCATCTCAAAGAGCAAAAGCAGCCGGCCCTGCTGGGGGCGTGGATGGGAGGCCGCGAGGGGATCTTAGGGATGGGTAAGCCGAAAGCGAGTCCACCAGAATTGCAGCCAGGACGCCCCGCTCGGCCGCATCCCGAGGACACCCGGGCGAAGGAGAGACCTCCCAGCCGCTTCCTCGCCCGGGCGGCGGCGGCGGCGGCGGGGCAGAGGCCGGAAAGGGGAGAGGGGGGGGGGACTCACCGGGCGCCGGGGGGGCCGCCCCCGCCCCGCCCCCGCCTTGGCTGTTGACGATGTAGTGCGAGACGCGCGAGCTCTCGGAGACGGAGAGGACGAAGTCGCCCAGGATGCTGCCCGAGTCCCGCACCAGGAAGGTGCCGTGGCGCTGCCCCTGCAGGAGCTCCACCGCCTCCGCCCGGCTCAACCGTCCCCAGTACCAGCTCGCCTGGTCCTCCGCGTCGAACTGCCCGGCCATGGCCGGCGGGGGAGAGCGGCAGCGTCGCCGCCGATCGCGCGCGCCCACCCGGTCGCCGCCTCCCGCAGCCGCCCAAGATGGCGGCCGCCGCGCCTACTCGCCGGAAGTGACGACGCTCCGCCGGAAGCCGTTGTTGCGGCCTCCGCGGTGGTGTCATCAGAGTGCGCCTGGGGGAAGGCGGCCGGGCCTGGAGGCTGCCGCGCCTGTGCTCTGCGCGGCGCTCGAGACCGGCCTCGGAGCGGAAGGTTTTTTCTTGCCTCGGCCCTGCCTGTCGGCAGTTGGGACAGCGGGGGCGTCCGCTAAAATGATCCACGCGTTAGTTTGGCGCTTGACCGCCGCTCTTATTACGTCTGTGTAGACGCGATTCTCCCCCCCCCCCCCGAGGGCCCAGTCCCACCCGGAACGAGGGCGGTGAATCCCCGAGACCAGCAAGCCGTGGGCGGCAACCGGTGGTTTCCCGCGATGCAGGGGCGGGGAGAGACCCGCGTTGGACCCTTCGAAAGAGGGGCCGAGGACCCCTGGCCGGCATCACAATGTGGAGGCAGGAGTTGGAGTTTATTCGATTTGTAGGCTGTTCCCCCCGAAGGGACTCAGGGCGGCTGAACAAAAGCCAAGGGAGGGGAAATTACAAAAAGTAAGACAAAGACAATCAGACAATACGAACAATTTAAAAGCACAACAGACACAGCAAATTCGAGTAAGGGGGGGGGGACTCGACCCCAGGCTTGCTGGGACAGCCAGGTCTTCACCGCCGTCCGGAAGGCCCGAAGGGTGGAGAGGGTCCGAATCTCCACGGGGAGCTCGTTCCAAAGGGCCGGAGCAGCCACAGAGAAGGCCCTCCTCCGAGTAGTCGCCAGCCAACGTTGGCCGGCAAATGGGATATGGAGGAGGCCTAATCTGTGGGATCGAATGGGTCTTTGGGAGGTGATTGGCAGCAGGTGGTCTCTCAAGTACCCAGGTCCAATACCATGAAGGGCTTTATAAGTAATAACTAGCACCCTGAAGTGTATCCGGAGACCAATAGGTAGCCAGTGCAGCTCGCGGAGGGTAGGTGTAACGTGGGTGTAACGTGGGTGCACCCACAATCACTCACGCGGCTGCGTTCTGGACCAGCTGGAGTCTCCGAACACTCTTCAAGGGCTGCCCCATGTAGAGCGCATTGCAGTAGTCCAGTCTTGAGGTAAGGAGGGCATGAGTGACTGTTGTAAGATCCTCCCGGTTCAGGTAGGGACGCAATTGGTGCACCAGGCGGACCTGGGCAAACGCCCCCCTGGTCACAGCCGACAACTGATGATCTAAAGTCAGCTGTGGGTCCAGGAGGACTCCCAAATTGCGCACCCTGTCTGAGGGGGCGTATAATTTCACCCCCCAGCCTGAGAGATGGAATACTAAGCCAATTTGTGGGAGGAAAAAACACAAGCCACTCGGTCTTGTCAGGATTGAGCGCCAGCCTGTTCACCCCCATCCAGAAGGGTCAGCAGAAGGCAGCGCTTCCCCCCTCCAGAGCCCCGACCAAAGGATACTCTGGTGGGGAAGGTGGGGAAGACTGAGGGGCCAAGAAGGATGAGGGTCCCCATGCACAACTGGCCCTGTTTCAATTCCAGTCCTGAAGCTTCCCGAAAGGGGTCCAGATAATCATCTTCAGGATCCTTCCAGGCTGTTGTGCATCCACATTCTCAAGATCCTGCTCTAAAAAGAAAAGGTTGGATACAGTGCGGAAATGATCTAGTATGGTTTGGTCTAGAGACAGTTACAATACAATACAATAGCAGAGTTGGATGGGACCTTGGAGGTCTTCAAGTCCAACCCCCGGCCTAGGCAGGAAACCATTTCAGACAAATGGCTGTCCAACATCTTCTTACCCGTTACTTGAGAAGGGGATGAGTCAGCACCTCAAGTGGCAAAGGGACAGCCCCATTATCTCCTGGATAATAAGATAATAAGAGCGGTCGTCCGGAGCTTGAGGAGGCCGCTTTCACCCTTTGGAGGCTCGAGGAAAGCCTACAGAGCCGGGGTGGGGCCAAAACTCCCCCTCCCGCCATAGTGCAGGAGGCTGACTAGGCTACGCCCACCCAGCAATCAGGCAGAGAACCCCTTGCTAAGATTTTTGAAGCCCACCCCTGCAGGAAACCCTGCACCACTTCGTTTAAATGGTTATCCAACCTCATCTTAAGAATGTCCAGTGATGGAGCATTCACAACTTCTGGAGGCAAGTTGTTCCACTGATTGTTTCAACTATCGGGAAATTGTGGAAAGCAGGAATGGAAAATCCTAAGGTATACTGTAGACCCATGCTTCTCAACTTGGGCAGTTTTAAGGTGTGTGGACTTCAATTCCAGAATTCCCAAGGCAGCATGAATTCGCCCATCTTAAACTTGCTAAGACTGAAAAATGATGATCTACAGATAGGGATATTTCCATTCCCCTTTTACTGGTTCTTACTTACTTATGAGCAATCATAATGCAAAATCTTCACTTCCACCCCATCCCAGACAAAATGGTAATTCAAAATCCTCACTTCCATTTCATCAAATTCCCTGACTAACCTGCCTTCCAGCTCTTCTCCTGCATGCAGGGCAACAAAAGAAGACCATGTGACTTCCAGTTTAAAAAATGTTCAGCCAGGCCTTTCAACTTCTCGGGGGGGGGGGGGGGGGATCTTGTGAAGTTGGAAGGTCTGACAATGTTTTAAAAAACCTAGTGCTCACATGGTCTTTTGGGCTGCAGGGGGGTGACAGCCTCCCAGCTGATGGGTGCTGCAGGTTCATTTACACTTTCACAGCCTCCCAGCTGATCAGCACAGCTCCCAGTCAGGCCCCTGCAGCTTCCCCACCCCCTGAATGGCAACCCTGGTGTGTGTGTGTGTGTGTGGCAGCCAGTGGTAGGATTTGCCAGTTTGCCGAACTAAGCAGAATATTAACATCTGGTTCGCTTGAACTAGTGCGAACCAGCTGCAGCCCACCACTAGGTTCCAAGCTATTTTCCAAAGCACCTTCCAAAAACCAGACGAGGAATAATGGGTGGAAACTGAACAAGGAGAGATTCAACCTGGAAATAAGGAGAAATTTCCTGACAGCAATTAACCAATGGAACAGCTTGCTTTCAGAAGTTCTGGGAGCTTCATCACTCGAAGCTTTCAAGAAGACTGACATCTGTCAGAAATGGTGTAGGGTCTCCTGCTTGGGTGGGGGATTGGACTAGATGATTTACAAGGCCCCTTCCAACTCTGTTAATCTGTTAAAGCCCAGTTGCCTCCTGAAAAAGCACCTTTAGCACCCATAAAAGGTAATTTGTAAATAAAGGCAGGGGGAGATAGAATTAGAATTAGAGTAGTGGGAGATATAATTAGGGATGGAGATAATGTATTCATTTAAACCGGTTTAGTTCAATGTAATAGCTGTCTCGCACCTGTCTTTCACAGTACTCTTTTCAAATTTGGATACTGTCCCCTTTATAAACAAATTACTAGTCTATATAGACAGATAATCTATCTGGAATCTCTAATCTGTGCTCTCCAAGCAGAAATTAGGTGTCCAATTCAGCCATTCCATTCTACGGCGATGCCACACTCTCAGCCCCCCCCCCCCCCCACCGCAAAGGTTCCGCAGGAGAAGAGCAGTCTGGTCGACCGTGGGATCCGGCAGGGTGAGAGCTGTGAGCCATCAACACAAAAGCTTTTGCTGTGGCCCAGCATAATAGATACAGCGCCCTTGCTGACCCTAATGGGGGCACTAAAGAGGCAGGTCGAGGTAGTTGTGATAACGATGACTCAAATAAGCAGGGGATCGTGGTCCAAAATGAAGAACTTACTTCGGAAAGGCGAAATGGGGAACCAGGTATCACACATCAGTCGCACAAGAAGAGCAAGGTATCCAAAAAGAGAAGTCGCCTTCTGGTTGGTGATTCAATCGTAAGGGATGTAAATTTAGGAAAGGATATGGAGGTTTTAAAAGAGGTCAGGTGTCTCCCAGGTGCTACTGCCAGCAGAGACGAGAGGTGTAATCTTAAGATAGTCAAGAATGCAAGTAAGGACTGTGATGTTGATGCTATTATACATCTTGGCACAAATGATCTGTCCCAAAAAGATGTACTTTCTGTGCAGAATGATTTCCAGAGCTTGGGGGATGAACTTAGTAGTGTAGGTTGTAGGCTTATCTTTTCAGAGGTTTTACCAGTATATAAGGACCAAAAAGGGAAAGGGCAGATGTAGCAGAGTTTAATGTGTGGCTAAAAGAATGGTGTAAAAGGGAAGGCTTTGGTTTTATTAGTCACGATGCCTGCAGCTGGTCCAATGAAAAACTGTAAAAAAGAGACGGTTTGCACCCATCCAAGAAAGGGACTGAGTTACTTGGCATTAAATTCACAGATTTTCTGGATAAACTGAACAGCGGGGACAGAGAATTAATAGATACAGAACATTTCTGCCCCCAGCAAACTAAAATTCATAGGGTTATCAGTGCATGTAACATAGATGTTTGTGCGGGTAAGATTATCACTCCCGCTGTCAAGCAAAACCAAGCATTTCATAGTGAGTGCCATTCCATGTGCACGAATCATACAAGTGGCAAGAAAATAGGGGAAGTCAGGCATAACATAGGTTATGTAGACAGTAAACACAGGGTCAATCAAAATGGACTCAAATGTCTATACACCAATGCACAGAGTATGAGGAATAAACAGGGCGAATTAGAAATTCAAGTAAAAGAGGGCAGATATTATACAATATTGTTGCCATTACAGAAACTTGGTCGGATGAAACCGACAAATGGAACATACAGCTAGAAGGATTTAAATTATTTAAAAGAAATAGACCAAATAAAAGAAGAGGTGGAGTTGCACTATATAAGAAATAATTACCTCTCTACAGAAATAGAGCACAACAATGATGAGAACTATCTTGAATGCATTTGTGTCAATATTAAAGGTTGTGGGGGAAATGATATTGCCATAGGTCTATACTACAGGCCACCCAACCAAGCAGAGGAAGTAGATGAACTTTTTGCTAGTCAGGTAACTAAGGTATGTAGGAAGCACACCACAATAGTAGTGGTTTTTTTTTTCATATTAAATGTTTTATTCATTTTCATTTTCAATTTTGTACATTCACTTATATACGGGATATTTGCAATAATAATAATATAATAGTAAGAAAAAAAAAACCCCAACCTAAACACAACTCATAAACCCAACCTATCACTTTCATACACCCCTTCTTCTCCCCCTCCAACTTTCCTTTCTCCCTCCAACGATCACCCCTCCTACTTCCCTTTCCCCTCCTATCTTCCTTTCTCGCCTTCCTCACCCTCCTTCCCCTCTCATCCTCCTTACATTCCCCTCTTCCTCCCTCCTTACTTCTCCCTCTTCCTTTCCTCTACTTCTCACTATGGTGCATTTCTCTATTCCTTACGCCAAAAAGAAAAAAGAAAGGAAAAAAGCAATAAGAAAAAAAAAGAGAAAAATAAAAAGAAAAGATAAGGAACAACAGTATACAAGTGTATTCTTCTTATTCTATATATTGAAACTATATCTCCACCCACCCACCCACCCCCAATGAACCCCCCTCCCTAACCCCCTCTGACTTCCCAGGTCACACACCCGGCACAGTTCAGTACCATTCACCTTCAAATTATCTTATTAACAATAATAATGAAAATAAAATAAAAAGAACACTCCGAAAAAGAAAAAAAACAAAAACAAAAAAGTAAATAAAAAAAAAATTGAAAAATCTTTTGCATTATGCTCAGCCTCCCATCATTCTTAAAATTTAAACAGTGTGAATCATTCCATTTATATTTTGTCCTCGTCCCTTACTTCTTTGATATTTACCCCCATCTTCCTGTAGACTCTCCAGATAGCCTTTCTTAACCTTATATTCAAATATTAGTTTATACAAAAATCAATTTATCTTCATACTTTCGCTACTCATCTTCCTATCCTTCGTTTCACGTCTCCATTCCTCCCAAGCCCAAATTGCATAAGATTAGGATCTCGCTCTTCACTTTAAAATCCTGAGCTTTTTATGTTATACTTCAAACATGTAAATTCGTAAAATGTGTGCCCAAAATCCATACCAGTTCGTTCAATCCCAAGATCCCTTCATCAATATCCCGCTCCACCTTCCTTTCTGCCCCACTCTTCCCAACTCCATTCATCCCAAACCGCAATTCAAATAAATCTTAGTCCCTGCTTTCCTCACAGAAAACACTTCATGCGCAGTTTGGATTGAAATTCAAATAAGTCTCGTAAAAGTCCCGTATAATATCTGTCTAGAATAAGCAATGCTTCTTTCCATTCCTCATCAGTACACAGCTTTACCATTTCATACCAAACAGAAATCCTAAAGTTTTAATCAGTCCAAAAGCTTAGAAAGTATTTTAAAGACGTCGCTGGGTCTATATTCTTTACTCTTCTGCCCTTCCGGAAAGAAAAGGCAACCCTCTGCCTTATAACCACGTGTCCCGCTGCTTTGAAAATATGACTGAATCCTCAGTTTCCGCTCTTCTGCCTCTCCAGTAGGGGGAGAACAACTCCCTCCTTCTTGTAACCAAGTGACTTGCTGCTTATCTTTCCTTCACCTTGTCCTTCCGCGTTTCCAAGTGAGTCAAGAAGCCCCGCCTTCAGAGTTTTATAATAAAAGTCCCGAGCTTCCGAAACAGAATTAATACGAAATCTTTGATTTTCAAATGTAACTGTGATTCCAACTGGAGCTTCCCATTTATACTTTATTTGACGATTTCTAAGTTCTTGGGTTAAAAAAGTATAACCTCTCCTTGCTTGCAGCATCTGGAGCGGGATCTCTTTAAAGACAAACAAATCATGGCCATCGATTCGGAGCCTGTTATTGTAATATTTTTGAGTAATCGCATTTCTGGATTCTCTTGTGAAAAAGTATATAATTATGTCTCTTGGAAGCTGTCGTTGCTCTGCTACACGTGAATTCTGGCGATAGATTTTTCGAATATTCCAATCAAAATTGAGTCCCGGACCTCCCACCGCTTGGCTGAAAGCTTCTACAAACGTCTGTTTCAAGTTCTCTCCTTTCTTTTCGGGCAGTCCTCTAACTCTTATTGCAGACGCCTTTCTGTTATAATTTATCATTGTAAGTTGTGTTTGAGTATCTGTAATCTCTTGTTGTAATGCTTGGATATTAGAAGTCAAATTAAAATTAGCCCCCTCCAAAGTTTCCAATTTCGTCTCCATTTCTTCAATATAATCTGTTAAAGTAGACGTGACTTCAAACATATTCGCATTTATCTGGGCAATTTTGGTCTGTATTTTATCGCATAAATCCAACACAAATTCTTTAATTTCTTTTCTAAAGTCATTAATTATTTGAAAGAGAAGCTCCTGTGTCAAAGAATCTCCAGTAGATGGCGTAGGAGACAAAGGCAGCGATTTGGTAACAAGTTCTTTAAGCACGAGGGGGGAGGATTTTTTTGCCTGTTTAGACCTGGGAGACATTATAGATAAAATCTGAGAGTAGACAGATAAACAGTGTCTTCAGCTGGTCAGTTCTCCATAAATTATTTGTAGATTTTGCTCATTAATGAGTAGCGGTCTCCGGGGAAATAAAGCCAGTTAATTACGTCATCAATCACCAACACAGTAAAAACGCCATTTTGTATCCCAATTGCGCAGAGAAGTTCAATGGAAAAACAAGGCTGGTGTTTAGATAGTTAAAAAAAAAAAAACACATCACAGAAGTGAGACCCGCTCGTATTATCTTAAAAACAATTTATCATTGTCCTGAGTGTGGGAGTCGGCTGTCTAGGGCTGCAAAAAGGCAGCTGCGAAGAACTGGCTGGAGATAAGAGCTCAGTTACGCTGGATCTATTCTCTGTTCGCAGCCCAAAAAAAAAGGAAAAGGGCTGTGAACTACGAATAAATCCTAACACCTGAGCTTCTGCCTGTCCCTTTCTGCCAGAAAGGGATGATATCTATTGATCTTAATTAGATATACAGACCAGAACTCTAAGAGGGGCTCCGTTGAGCTCCTCGGCGACAGGCTCCTCCCACAGGAAGTCCAGTAGTGGTTTTTTTTTAACTACCCTGACATCAACTGGGAAACAAACTCTGTACCAAGTGGAAGAACAAACCTAACAAACCTAGCAGACAACTTTCTTTCCCAAAAAGTAGATAAGGGAACAAGGGGATCAGCAATATTGGACTTAATTCTCACTAACGGAGGGGAAATGATAGAAGATGTTGAAGCCACAGGAACCCTGGGGATAAGTGACATTGCAATATGCAAACACAAGTAGTAGAACAAAGTGAAACTAGAGTCTTGGACTTTAAGAGAGCTAATTTCAATAAACTTAGAGAGAGCTTGGGGAGGATTCCATGGATGAGATTTCTCAAGGGGAAAACAACTCAAGAAGCTTGGGAAATTTTGAAAAATGAGATTACAAAAGCCCAGTCTAGCACAATACCAATGAAGGAGAAAAATAACAGCTCCCAAAAGAAACCAGCATCGCTGCATAAAGAACTCTCTTGACAAATTGAAAGACAAAAAGGATAAATAGAAAAAGTGGAAAGATGGGGACATAACTAAGGCAGAATATCAGCAAATAGCCCGAGCCTGTAATGATGAAGTGAGGAAAGCTAAGGCTCAGAATGAAGAATGGCTTGCCACAAAAGTAAAAAACAAAAAAAGCTTCTTCCAACATGTTAAAGGAAACAATTGGTCCGTTGCTGGGAGAAAGTGGCAAGAAGGTGACAAGCGACAGGGAGAAAGCAGAACTATTTAACTCATGTTTTGCATCTGTCTTTACACAAAGGGATAAAACAGTCCAACCTATCAAAAAGAGCACCAGAAAAATCACATTAGGAACACAAGTTGAAATAGGGAAGAAAATGGTAAGTGAGCACCTGTCTACCCTAGATGAGTTCAAATCACCAGGACCGGACGGATTACACCCCAAGGTTCTGAAGGGACTGGCAGATGAGATCTCAGAACCACTGAACTATATCTTTCAGAGATCCTGGAGCACCGGGGAACTGCCAGAAGACTGGAAAAGAGCTGATGTGGTTCCCATCTTCAAAAAAGGTGGGGGGGAAACAGATCCAGGAAACTAAAGACCTATTAGCCTGACCTCAATACCAGGAAAGATTCTGGAAAAGATAATCAAGCAACAAATTAGTGAACACCTAGAAGCAAACAAATACCCAAAAGCCAACATGGGTTTGTCAAAAACATCACGCCAGACTAATCTCATTGCCTCCTTTGATAATGTGACAAAATTAGTGGACCAGAGGAATGCCGTCGATATAGTTTACTTGGACTTCAGTAAGGCATTTGATAAGGTAGACCATAACCTACTACTAGATAAAGAATGTGGGTTGGACAGCATCACCACCAGATGAATTTGTAACTGGCCGACCAACCGCACTCAATGTGTAGTTGTCTGTTGTAATATAGTTCCTTGTGCAGGTGTGTGTCCTCCATGGCCTAGTTCATACTAGGGCCTGCAGAGTCACTGTCAGGCCCCACTCCATTCCATAATTAGGAAAGAAGACCAAGAGACTCCATGGGTTGGAAATCCAAAGTACTTTTACTAATTATAAATGGTAAGCGAGCAGTAGTGAAGCAAGATCTGAATAATATGGCGCGAAAGCAATTGATATATAGCATAGCCCGTTCCCCCCCCACAGGATCAAAGCTCCAGTCCAATCATAAGTCCCTCAAATGTCAGGTGTGAGATAACTTCAAAAAGACAGGCCAAGATGGAATGTGAAGGCCGTTGATGTAGGCGGGAAACACGTACGCATGCGTACACCCCGACGACTGGAACACCCTGGAACATTCCGTCAGCAGACCTCCAGCACATCAATTAAAACCCTCCCACAACAAGCCCCCCCCTTCCCGTTTCATGGCAGCTGAAGCAGCAGCAAAGCAGAAGCTGACATCCGGCCGTCCCCCGGAAAAAAGGCTGTCAGGCCTGGAAAAAAAAACAAACAAAACACACAAAACAGACAAACAACAAACAAACAAGAGAGGGAAAGGAGAAAAGTCAAGGCTTGTCGGGATAAGCAGCATAAAACTTCCGGAGCAAGCGGGGAGCACGCACGTGGGACTTATCAACCCATTCCGTGTGGGAGGGGGGAAAATGTTTCCAAGCTACAAGGTATTGCACGCGATTGCGGTGCTTGCGGGAATCCAAAATGTCCCGGACCTCAAAATGATGTTCCCCATCAACAAGCAACGGAGCAGGTGGAGGGTCAGCTGCAGGCCGCAGGTCAGACGTCCGAACGGGCTTGATAAGGTTGATATGGAACACAGGATGGATCCGGCTAAGATGTTTGGGCAATTGCAAACGAACAGAAACAGGATTAATGACTTTCAAAATGGGAAAAGGGCCAACATACTTGGGACCCAATTTCTTCGACTTTTGCGTGGTATGCAAGAATTTAGTGGACAAATACACCAAATCACCAACGTGGTACTCATAAGGCTGAGAGCGTTTCCTATCAGCCTGTTTCTTGTGAGCCTTGTGGGCCGCGTCCAAGGTGGAACGAGTGAGGGGCCAAAGGCGACTGAGACGTTCACTCCAGTCCGCCACGGAGGGAACCTGAGGCTGGGCCGCAGGCAGTTCGGGGATAGGAACAAAATCCTGGCCGTAAACTACCCGGAAAGGGGTGAAACCAGTGCTGGAATGAACCGAATTGTTATAGGCCACTTCAGCGTGTGGTAACAAGTCCACCCAATCGTCCTGTTGATAATTGATGAAACAACGTAAATATTGTTCAAGGACGGAATTAGTACGTTCACAGCCGCCATTAGTCTGAGGATGGTAGGCGGAGCTAAGGCCTTGGGCGGAGCCAATACGTGTGAGGAACTCTTTCCAAAACTTGGACGTGAATTGGACCCCACGATCGGAGACAATACGGTCGGGAACGCCATGCAAACGGTATATATGGGAAAGGAAGAGTTTAGCCAAGGCCTTGGCAGAAGGAATCTTGTGGCACGGCACGAAATGAACTTGTTTGGAGAACAAATCAGTAACCACCCAGATGACTGTGTGCCCCTGGCTCTCGGGAAGGTCCACAATAAAGTCCATAGAAATTTCCTTCCACGGGGCAACGGGGCGGGCGACGGACTGCAGAAATCCGTGTGGTTTCCCCGGAGGTTTCTTGGCGGTGGCGCAAACCGGGCAACTGGAAACATAAAGTTCAATGTCCTTTTTTAAAGAGGGCCACCAGAATTGTCTCTTAACGAGGTGCAAAGTTTTCACGAATCCAAAATGACCCGCCATCCTGGAGTCATGAGCGCGACGAAGGACCACCAGACGTAGGGCAGCGGGGATGTACAGTTTAGCTCCAATCCATGGCAGATCGTCCCTCATAGTGCAGTCGTCCCGATGGTTGAGGAACCAGTCGTCCTGCGGAAGAGCTGCTTTGAGGTCAGAAAGCAGGTCGTGAGGTACGTCCTGTTGGGCCTTGGCCTGGCGACGCGTGAGCACCGGAGCCGCCAAGAGCGGTTGGACGATACTTAGCTTGGAACAATTATACTGAGGTAACCGGGATAAAGCATCGGCCATAAAATTCTTCCCGCCCGGGATATACTTCAGCGTGAAATTGAAACGGTTGAAATATTGGGCCCAACGCATCTGCTTTGGGGAGAGACGGCGAGGTGTGCGCAATGCTTCCAAATTTTTGTGGTCAGTCCACACTTCAAAAGGGTGTTTAGAGCCTTCAAGGAAGTGGCGCCAAGTAGCGAGAGCCCAACGAACTGCAAACGCCTCCTTCTCCCAGACCGCCCAGCGTCGTTCCGTGTCAGTGAGTTTACGTGAGGTGTACGCGCAAGGCTGTAAGGTACCTTGATCATTTGCTTGTAGCAGAACTGCTCCAACCGCGACATCACTGGCATCAGCTTGCACAACGAAGGGGTGGTTGAGGTCAGGATGTTTAAGAACGGGTTCAGCGGCAAAAAGGCGTTTAAGCTTTTCAAACGCCGCCTGGCATTCCATGGTCCAGTCCAACGGCTTACTGGGTTTAGGTTTCGGGTCGCCCCTAGTCTTGAGCAAATTCGTAATAGGGAGAGCAATGTCGGCAAAAGAGGGAATAAATTGACGGTAGAAATTAGCGAAACCCAAAAATTGTTGCAGTTGCTTACGAGTTTTGGGAGCGTCCCATTCAGTGACCGCCTTCACCTTCTCAGGATCCATCTCAATGCCATGAGGGGAGATACGGTAGCCCAGATAATCAATAGTAGATTGGTGAAATTCACACTTAGACAATTTGGCATACAAGTTGGCAGCCCGGAGTTTTTTCAAAACAGTGCGTACCAGATTGACGTGGTGGTCGTAATTGCGGGTATAAATGAGGATATCATCCAGATATACGATAACGCCCTTATAGAGATGATCGTGTAGGATCTCATTAATAAATTGCATGAATACAGCAGGGGCCCCCTGTAGGCCAAAAGGCATAACTCGGAACTGGAAACAACCAAGAGGGCAGTTAAAGGCGGTCTTCCATTCGTCCCCCTCCTTAATGCGCACCCTATAGTAAGCTTCACGCAGGTCCAATTTAGTGAAGATGCGGCCCTTCCCCAGTTGCGCCAATAAGTCCTTCATCAAGGGGAGTGGGTAGAGGTTCTGAGAACAGATGGCGTTAAGATTTCTGAAGTCGCAACACAAACGAAGAGACCCATCTTTCTTTTCACGAAATAGCACAGGGGCCGCCACCTTGGGCCGGGCCGGTTCAATGAAACCACGTTTCAAATTTTTGTCAATGAAAGAACGCATCTCCTCCATTTCCCTGGGTGACATGGAGTAAATGCGGGGTTTAGGGAGTTTGACTCCGGGCAAAATGTCAATGGAGCAGTCAGTAGGCCTGTGGGGGGGTAGAATGTCCGAAGATTGCTCGCTAAAGACTTCTTTAAGATCCAAATATTCTTTCGGAATTCTCTCCTCTCCTGCAATCCTCTCCTGCCCCCTAGCGGCCACCTCAGGAACGTCAGTGACTGCAGGTTGGCTTGGAGAGCCCTCCCCCACTGGAGGTACCTTGGAGCGAATCCGCAAGCGGCCTGTCCGCCAGTTAATGTGAGGGTTCCATTTCCGGAGCCATGGGATGCCCAAAATAAGTGGTCTGTCCATGCCAGGCGCGACCACAAAAGAGATCAATTCAGTGTGGGTCCCCAATTTCATTTCCAAAGGCTCAGTAAAAAAATGGGCAGGCCCCCCCCCCGCAACAGATCCGTCTATCTGGCAAAACACAAGAGGGGTTTTTAAAGTTCGCAATTTGAGGCCTAATTTTTCAACCATGGCTGGGTTGATCATGGACCGGGAACAGCCGGAGTCCAGTAATGCCAGGAGGGTGGCAGTAGTTCCCTCAGAAGGAACCTTTAATTCAATAGGGAGTAGAAGGGGCCCCTTGTTTGAACTCACCCAGTTAGGTGAAGCGTCGTCATCCGAGTCATCAGAAGAAGAGGAGTTAGCATCCGCGTCATCCTTCAATGGTTGGGCAAGAGGAGGGGGGTTGGTTTCTCCTGCGAAAGCTGTTTCCCTCTTTTTCTTTCCAGGGCCTCTTGCAGGCTTCTCCTCCCGTCTGGGAGGGGGTTGGGTGGAGAGGGGTGATCTCGCCCGACAGAGGGGGGCGGTATGCCCAAGCTTGCCACAGCGAAAACATGTTAAAGGTCTGGAGGAGCCAGAAGGGGGCTCCCTCGCGTCGCCCCGGCGTTTGGGAAGCGCTTGAGTAGCAGGAGGGGGGAGGGACTTGGCAGCTCTTTCTTTTCGCTTCCTTCTTTCTTCAGTGGCATAGCGCAGACGAATTAAATCAAGCTCAGCGTCAGCAGCATGTTCGAACCAAGTGATTAAACGCCTCGGCAGGTTACGATTGACACATTGTTGATAAATGTCAGCGTTTAAGCCTTCAGCAAATCTGTCCAGAAGCGCATCCTCCCCCCAGCCTCTCATATACTGAGACAGACATTGAAACTCCTGGATGTATTGGGCCACAGGTCTATCGTCTTGGTCAAAGGTTAAAAACTTTAATTTGTTCCGCTTCTCGGTCAACGGGTCATCAAAACGTTGGCGGAAAGCCGCCATAAAACGGTTGAAATTCCCCAAGAGGGGAGAACCAGACATATGCAGAGCAGTCGACCACGTGGCCGCTTCACCATCCAAAGATAAAAGAACCATTCTGACCCTTAAAGTATCAGATTCAAAGTCCCGCCCATAAATTTCCATGTAGTTAAAAACTTGCATAAGAAAAGAGGGAAGGTTGGTGGAAGAACCATCAAAACGCACCGGCAAGGGAGGAATTTTAGCCATTCGATGTCTTCGAGGTGGGGCTTGGGGGGGAGGTCCCCTTTGATCAGCAAAACCTCTAGCCGCAGGGGGTGATGCAGGCCGAGGGGGGGGTGGGGGAGAATCCTGGCGTGGGTGACGTTGCCAACTTCTCCAGTCTCTTTCCTCCTCCCCCCTCCTGTCCTCCAAAAATGTTTGACCCCAATAATCAGGTAACTCACTCCGCTGTGGTTTTCTCACGGGGCCCTGGTGCTGATAATTTCTCCATTCCGCTTCATCGCCTCTTTGGCTCCAATAGTCAGGAAATTCGCCCCCCTGAGGTTTTCTCACGGCCCCTGGCTCCAGCGAAGTTTGTTGAGGTGGTCTCTGGGTGAGACCAGCATTCCAACTTGTCTCTATTTCTCTTTGCCCCACTGAAGTTGACCACCGGGGCAGGGGGGAAGGCTCAGGCTGACTGGAAATTTGCAGTTGACATAAATCTTCGTGCAGAGGTCGGTCAGACGGGCTGGGCTGGTGTAAAGAAAGGTCGGGAGGTCCCAGTTCACTGGAGTCCATCCCTCCAACGGCGCCTTCCTCCTCTCTGGTCGGAGAAGACATTATGTCCCTTCTCGGTAGACGTAAATCTCCTGGAAAGGGATATTACTGAGATCTTGCTTCTTGTCAGGCCCCACTCCATTCCATAATTAGGAAAGAAGACCAAGAGACTCCATGGGTTGGAAATCCAAAGTACTTTTACTAATTATAAATGGTAAGCGAGCAGTAGTGAAGCAAGATCTGAATAATATGGCGCGAAAGCAATTGATATATAGCATAGCCCGTTCCCCCCCCACAGGATCAAAGCTCCAGTCCAATCATAAGTCCCTCAAATGTCAGGTGTGAGATAACTTCAAAAAGACAGGCCAAGATGGAATGTGAAGGCCGTTGATGTAGGCGGGAAACACGTACGCATGCGTACACCCCGACGACTGGAACACCCTGGAACATTCCGTCAGCAGACCTCCAGCACATCAATTAAAACCCTCCCACAACAAGCCCCCCCCTTCCCGTTTCATGGCAGCTGAAGCAGCAGCAAAGCAGAAGCTGACAGTCACGCTGAATCACACAGGAGAAAACAAACTCCTAGAAAGCCATAACATCCTTATCGTTATCGTTAGGGTTAACGTTATCGTTAGGGTTAACTTTATCGTTATGGTTAACGTTATCGTTAGGGTTAACATTATGGTTAACGTTATCGTTAGGGTTAACGTTAATGTTATCGTTATGGTTAACGTTATCGTTAGGGTTAACGTTAGCGTTAGGGTTAACGTTAGCGTTAGGGTTAACGTTATCGTTAGGGTTAACGTTATCGTTAGGGTTAACGTTATCGTTAGGGTTAACGTTATCGTTAGGGTTAACGTTAACGTTAGGGTTAACGTTATCGTTAGGGTTAACGTTATCGTTAGGGTTAACGTTATCGTTAGGGTTAACCTTAACGTTATCGTTATGGTTAACGTTATCGTTAGGGTTAACCTTAACGTTATCGTTATGGTTAACGTTATCGTTATGGTTAACGTTATCGTTAGGGTTAACGTTATCGTTATGGTTAACGTTATCGTTAGGGTTAACGTTATGGTTAACGTTATCGTTAGGGTTAACGTTAACGTTATCGTTATGGTTAACGTTATCGTTAGGGTTAACGTTAGCGTTAGGGTTAACGTTAACGTTAGGGTTAATGTTAGGGTTAACGTTATCGTTAGGGTTAACGTTAACATTATGGTTAACGTTATCGTTAGGGTTAATGTTAACGTTATCGTTATGGTTAATTTTATTGTTATGGTTAACGTTATCGTTAGGGTTAACCTTAACGTTATCGTTATGGTTAACGTTATCGTTAGGGTTAACCTTAACATTATCGTTATGGTTAATGTTATCGTTAGGGTTAACGTTATCATTAGGGTTAACGTTAACGTTATCGTTAGGGTTAACGTTAATGTTATTGTTAGGGTTAACGTTATCATTTTGGTTAACTTTAGCGTTAGTGCTAACGTTATGGTTAACGTTATCGTTATGTTAACGTTATCGTTATGGTTAACGTTAACGTTATCGTTAGGGTTAACGTTATCGTTAGGTTTAACTTTATCGTTATGGTTAACGTTATCGTTAGGGTTAACGTTATGGTTAACGTTATTGTTATGGTTAACGTTAACATTATCGTTATGGTTAACGTTATGGTTAACGTTATTGTTATGGTTAATGTTAACATTATCGTTATGGTTAACGTTAACGTTATCATTAGGGTTAACGTTAACATTATCATTAGGGTTAACGTTAACGTTAGGGTTAACGTTAACGTTATCGTTATGGTTAACGTTAACGTTAGGGTTAACGTTAACGTTATCGTTATGGTTAACGTTAACGTTAGGGGTAACGTTATCGTTAGGGTTAACCTTAACGTTATCGTTATGGTTAACGTTATCGTTAGGATTAACGTTAACGTTAGGGTTAACGTTAACGTTATGGTTAACATTAACGTTATGGTTAACATTAGGGTTAACGTTATCGTTAGGGTTAACGTTATCGTTAGGGTTAATGTTATGGTTAACGTTATTGTTAGGGTTAACGTTATCGTTAGGGTTAACGTTATGGTTAACGTTATTGTTAGGGTTAACGTTATGGTTAACGTTATCGTTAGGGTTAACGTTAACATCGTTATGGTTAACGTTATCGTTAGGGTTAACGTTAACATTAGATTACACAAGGAAGAGAAACTCAAAAAAAAGACAAATGCATAAAGCTTTAGACAATGACTATAAAATACTTGAAAGAGACCTACAGAGAGCACCACAAAAAAAAGATGTTAAAATAAAAATGGACATAATTAAACACAAAATGGACCTATTAGAAAAGGAAGAACTGGCACAAAAAATTAGAGGTGCCAAACAGAATTATTATGAAAATGCGAACAAACCAGGCAGGTGGTTAGCATATAAGATGAAAAAAGAGAGAGAAACAAAGAAAATACCTCAACTAAGAGATAAGCAAGGAGAAATTCAATATGGAAATACCGAAAAAAAAAATATTATACATGACTACTACGTTAAACTCTATGAACAAGAGAAGGTGGAGGAGGGACGAGTCAAAAAGTATTTACAAGATGCTAATCTCCCCCAGGTACCAGATGAAACTAGAACAATGTTAGAAAGAAAAATAACAATGATGGAACTAACAGAGGCTCTTAAAAAACAAAATAATGGGAAAGCCCCAGGACCAGATGGCCTACCCGTGGAATTCTACAGAACATTTGAAGAAATATTGACCCTCCCACTCCTACAAGTCATGAATGAAGTGATGACTGAGAACCAAATGCCGAAGTCATGGTCAGAAGTGTATATCACATTACTACCCAAGGAAGAGACTGATTCAACACAAATCAAGAATTATAGACCAATTTCTTTATTAAACTCAGACTACAAGCTATTTGCATCTATACTAGCTGAGAGACTTAAAAAATACTTAAATGGCTTCATCCATTCAGATCAAAATGGCTTTTTACCTAAAAGACAAATCAAAGACAATATGAGAATAATTTTGAATACCTTGGAATACTATGAGGCCCACCCAGAAAAACAATTGGCACTGATGTTCCTCGATGTGCAGAAGGCCTTTGATAATGTGAATTGGCAGTTTATGTTTATGCAACTGGAGCAGATGAACTTTGGCAAGAAATTCACTCAAAGCATACGAACGATATACCAGAAACAAGCAGCAAAGATAATGGTAAATGAAGAACTAACAGAACCGATTGAAATAAAGAGAGGTACAAGACAAGGCTGCCCACTATCACCGCTACTCTTTGTCCTAACACTAGAGGTCTTAAAGAGAAAGATCAGAGAAGAAGAAGAAATAAGAGGAATGAAAATTAAGAGAGAAGAGTATAAACTGCAAGCGTTCGCAGACGACTTAGTTTTCATTCTTGAAGATCCATTAGAAACCGCACCCAAATTGTTAGAAAGAATAGAGGAATATGGAGAAGTAGCAGGCTTGAAAATAAACAAAGATAAAACAAAGATCATGACAAAGAATATCCCAGCTACACAAAAGGAACAGTTGTCAGAAATGTTGCAGATTCAAAACGCAAGTAAGATTAAATATTTGGGGATACATTTATCACCTAGATGTAGCACTCTTAAAGAGGATAATTATACCAGATTAAAACGACAAATAGCAACCGATTTGGAGAAATGGGAAAACTTGCATTTATCAATGATGGGAAGAATTTCCACAATTAAAATGAACATTCTACCTAGAATTCTATATCTGTTTCAGACAATTCCAATTAGACTGGGTAAGGATTTTTTTCTAGACTTAAATAAAATAGTTTTGAAATTTATTTGGCAAGGGAAAAAAGCTAGAATAAAGCTTAAATTACTACAAGATGTTAGATCAAGAGGAGGTTTTGGTTTAGATTTAGATTTAGATTTAGATTTTATTAGTATTTGTAGGCCGCCCTTTTCCCTGAGGGGACTCAGGGCGGCTCACATAAAATCGGGGAGGGGGAATACAGACGTTAAGATAGAGACATATAATAAAATAGTAAGCAACATACATTCATCATTCGGGAGGGGTAACTATCCTTGTCCCCAGGCCTGACGGGCGAGCCAGTTCTTAAGGGCTGTGCGGAAGGCCTGGACGGTGGAGAGGGTGCGAATCTCTACGGGGAGCTCGTTCCAAAGGGTCGGGGCTACTACTGAGAAGGCCCTCCTCCTTGTAGTTGCCAGCCGACATTGGCTGGCCGATGGAATGCGGAGGAGGCCTAATCTATGTGATCTTATTGGTCGCAGGGATGTAATTGGCAGAAGGCGGTCTCTCAAGTATCCAGATCCACTGCCATGTAGGGCTTTATGGGTGACTAATAGCACCTTGAAGCGCATCCGGAGATCAACAGGTAGCCAGCGCAGCTCGCGGAGGATAGGTGTTATGCGGGTGAACCGAGGTGCACCCACAATCACTCGCGCGGCCGCGTTCTGTACTAGCTGAAGTCGCCGGATGCTCTTCAAGGGCAGCCCCATGTAGAGCACATTGCAGTATTCCAGCCTAGAGGTCACAAGGGCCCGGGTGACTGTTGTGAGAGCCTCCCGATTCAGGTAGGGTCGCAACTGGCGCACCAGGCGAACCTGGGCGAATGCCCCCCTGGTCACAGCCATTAAATGGTGGTCAAACGATAGCTGTGGATCCAGGAGGACTCCCAAGTTGCGAACCCTCTCTGAGGGGTATAAAATTTGACCCCCCAGCCTGAGAGATGGAATATTGGTCGAATTTTTGGGAGGGAAACACAACAGCCACTCGGTCTTTTCTGGGTTGAGCACAAGCTTGTTAACCCTCATCCAGTCCATAACAGCTTCAAGGCCTCGGTTCATCACGTCTGCCGCTTCATTGAGTTGGCACGGGGCGGACAGATACAATTGAGTATCGTCCGCATATTGATGGTATCTAATCCCGTGCCTGCGAATGATCTCTCCCAGCGGTTTCATGTAGATGTTGAATAGTAGGGGGGATAAGACCGAGCCCTGAGGCACCCCATAAGTTAGGGGCCTAGGGGACGATCTCTGCCCCCCCACTAACACCGACTGCGACCTGTCCGAGAGGTAGGAGGAGAACCACCGCAGCACGGTGCCTCCCACTCCCACCTCCCGCAGTCGTCGCAGAAGGATACCATGGTCGATGGTATCGAAAGCCGCTGAGAGGTCAAGGAGGACCAGGATGGAGGAATGTCCTCCATCTCTGGCTCTCCAGAGATCATCGATCAATGCGACCAAAGCGGTTTCTGTGCTGTAACCGGGTCTGAAGCCTGACTGGAAGGGGTCTAGATAGTTTGCTTCCTCCAAGGACCGCTGGAGCTGGAAGGCCACCACCTTCTCAACAACCTTCCCCAGGAAGGGGAGGTTGGAAACTGGACGATAGTTATTAAGGATAGCTGGATCCAAAGATGGTTTCTTCAGGAGGGGTCTCACCACCGCTGCTTTCAGTGCAGCGGGGAAGTTCCCCTCCCGAAGCGAGGCGGTCACAACCGCCTGGATCCAGCCTCGTGTCACCTCACTGCAGTTAGTAACCAGCCATGAGGGACACGGATCCAGTACACAGGTGGAGGTACTTACAGCCCTCATGGCCTTGTCCACATCCCCAGGGGTAACGTCCTGAAACTCAACCCAGAGCTGTTCTGGTTGATCCTCCTGTGCCTCGGCTGGAACTGCGGGGGTGGAGTCCAAGTCCGACCGAAACCGAGCAATTTTGTCCGCTAAGAATTGGGCATAATCTTCAGCTCTGCCCTGCAAGGGTTCCCCCGCTTCCCTTTTATTCAATAGGGAGCGGGTTATCCTAAACAGGGCGGCTGGACGAGACTCAGCGGACGCAACCAAGGTGGCTATGTGAGATCTTTTTGCAGCCCTAAGTGCCCTGGTGTATTCCTTGGTGCAGGTGGTTACCATTGCTCGGTTCGATTCGGACTTATCGGACCTCCAACGGTGCTCTAGGCATCTCCTCCGGCGCTTCATCTCCCGGAGTTCCTCGGTGAACCAAGGAGGTCTCCGGGATCCGCCGCCTCGGAGGGGCCGCAGTGGCGCAATCCGGTCGAGGGCCTCCGATGCTGCCGAGTGCCACGCAGCAACCAGAGTCTCTACCGGACTGTGGGCGAAAGTGTCAGGAATAACCCCAAGCTCTGTCTGGAACCTTGACGGTTCCATAAGGCGCCTGGGGCGGAACCACCTGGTCGGTTCCTCCTCCCTACAGTTTACCCGATTGGGAGCTATACTATCAGGCAGCAAACCTGATGTGGATTAAGGAGTGGATATCATTAAAAAACTCTAGATTATTGAACGTAGAAGGTCACGATTTGCTGTTGGGATGGCATGCTTTCTTATGGTATAAGGGAACTAAACCACATGGTTATTTTAGAAGACATTATATAAGGGAGGCGTTGTTGTTAAATTGGGAAAAGATTAAAAAATTACATTATTTAAAAATTCCAGTCTGGACATCAACAATTGAAGCATTCTCGTATCCGATAATACATAAAAAGGAACAAACAGTTAGATATACAGAATTATTGAATGCAGAGGGTGAGCTCAAATCTAGTCAAGAGTTGAAGCAAGAAGGGATGGAAATGAACTGGTATTCATATGTACAGATACAATCTAGATATAATGAAGATAGAAAAACTAAAGGTCTCTATAATAAAATGACTGAGCTAGACAAAATTCTAACAGGTACCGATGAAAAAGTAATTTAAAAACTATATGGATATTTATTGGAGTTTAAATTGCATGAAGAACAAGTTAAAGAAACTATGATTGCTTGGGGGAAAAATTTTAAGTATGGGATTGATTTAGAGAATTGGCAGAAATTGTGGTCTCAAAATTACAAAATGACAATGTCTACTGCATATAGAGAAAACTTGTATAAGATGTTTTACAGGTGGCATCTACCCCCGACCAGAATCGCAAGAATGTTCAAGAATAAATCAGAAAAGTGTTGGAAATGTCACCAGATACCTGGCTCATACTACCACATGTGGTGGACTTGCACTGAAGCCAAAAGATACTGGACTAAAATCCACATGTGGTTGGAGAAAATGATACACAAACAAATAGACTTTAAACCAGAGGTCTTTTTATTGGGAATTTTACCAGAAACCTACAACAAAGACTTAAAATATTTGATTGTAAATGTGTTAATAGCAGCCCGAATTGTATTTGCAAAAAACTGGAAAAATGAAACAATACCAAAAGAGGAAGAAATCATTCGAAAAATAATGGACTGTGCCGAAATGAGTAAATTGACATTTGAAATTAGAGAGCAAGAGGATGAACAATTTTATAAGATATGGGACTTGTTTTATCAATGGCTAAGGGAAAAAAAACAAAATTTGGGAAATGAAAAATGATACACTTATGCCTTAATTGGAAAAAGTAAATGATGATATAATTATGATGTGAAATAATTCAACAATGATATAAGGAAGTACTAATATAAGATCTGGTGATATAATGTATAAGGTTAAGAACTTATTATAATGATATTTCGCTGCTGATAAGGCAATTCCAATAGGGGAACAAATGAAAACTGGTATATATAGGCAGCGATGCCTTGTTGAACAATGAAGGAATAAGATCTCTGTTTGAAGGTATGAAATGCAAGGTTAACAATGAATAGAAGTATATTCTCTGGGGGAAAATAATGCTAATGCTAACTGAATATATATTGTAGAAGGAAAATGAGATCTTTAGTTACATTAGAGGAAATATCTGAGATGGTAAACATTATTTGAAGATGTAGATGTTAAAACAACCGTAATCAAACGACATGCTGTATGTGATGATGGTTTTTTTTTTTTTCCCCTTTCCTTCTTGGACCTTTTTTTTGTCCTTTTTGGCCTCCCCCCCCCTCCCCCTACCTTTTTTTTCCCCCTCTCTCCCTTGTTTTACTTTGTTGTTTTTTGTTTTTTAAACCCTAGCTTATTGTGGTGCTTATTAAATATACAATAGAGAGATACGGGATGTATAAACTTAGTAGGGATGCACCTGTGATTAAACGACATATTATATGTGAAGATGGGTTTCCCCTCCCCCCCTTTTTTCCCCCCATCCTCTCCCTTTCCCATTGTTGTCTGTGTAACAAAAAATAAAAATAATTTAAAAAAAAAAACTCTATGGAAATGACTATGCCAGAAATGTTGCACTATGTCCAACGTTTTTAATGTCCACCTAATAAAAACCTTTTAAAAAAAAAGAAAGAAAGAAAAGCCACATTTTTCCTCCCTATGATTTGTTCCCTCTGGGATAGGAGTCTCAAAAACTTACCGGTTCTGTCTTGGAGAACCTTTGAAAGGGGTTGAAGGGGTAACTCAAGCTTCTTTGTAGCCATCCACGCGACCTATTAGATCCCATCGATTAGGCCTCCTCCGAGTCCCATCTGCCGGTCAATGCCGACTGGCAACCACGCGGAGGAGAGCCTTCTCGGTGGCAGCTCCGACCCTATGGAACGATCTCCCCGTGGAGATTCGCACCCTCACCACCCTCCAGACCTTCCGCACAGCCCTCAGCATCTGGCTATCCCGTCAGGCCTGGGGCTAAGACTGTAACCCGCCCGAATGGTATGAATGTTGTGCTTTTTAATGATGTATTGTCTTATATGTTAAAAGTTTGTCTCCCCCTCCCCTTTGGGTTGTGAGCCGCCCTGAGTCCCCCCAGGGAAAAGGGCGGCATATAAATAAACTTCTACAATCTACAATCTACAATCCGAAACTCACCTCCAATATCTTCCAGATCATGAAGAAGACAATAATCAAGGGGAGAAAATACTTCTCAAGAGCCAAAACCCCAAGACAGAGAGCTGACGGCTCCATCTTGGGAGAAAACCCGAATAGCTCAGGCTGGTTTCAAACATGAACAGGGCTTTAATATGATGTCCTCTGGGCGCATCATAAAGGCCTCCTGGAGCACCATGCCAAAACCCATCTCACCAAAGTCTCTCGTGACCCTCTTCCTGGACATTGCCAGGCCTTTTCTACCATTTGCACATAGAACATGGCATCATCATCCCCTTGCTAGAATTCACGGTGCTCCACGCAGGTCTTTAGGTTTTTATCATCTGGAGTGTAGAACCTCAGAACATCAGTCAATCAGAAGAGAGCTGGAAGGGAGCTTGGAGGTCTTCTAGTCCAGCCCCAGGCTCAAGCAGGAGTGTCAGGGCCCACTCCACTCCATAATTAGGAAAGAAGACTAAGAGACTCCATGGGTTGGAAATCCAAAGTACTTTTACTAATTATAAATGGTAAGCGAGCAGTAGTGAAGCAAGATCTGAATAATATGGCGCGAAAGCAATTGATATATAGGGAAACCCGTTCCCCCCCCTAGGATCAAAGCTCCAGTCCAATCATAAGTCCTTCAAATGTCAGGTGTGAGATAACTTCAAACAGACAGGCCGAAGATGGAATGTGTAGGCCGTTGATGCAGGCGGGAAACACGTACGCATGCGTACTCCCAACGACTGGTACATCCTAGAACCTTCCTCCAGCACGTCAATTAAATCCCTCCCACATACACGCCCCCCCCTTCCCGTTTCATGGCAGCTGAAGCAACAGCAAAGCAGAAGCTGACATCCGGCCGTCCCCCGGAAAAAGGCTGTCAGGCCTGGAAGAAAAAACAAACGAAACAGACAAATAAGAAAACAAATGAAAAAGGGAGGGGAGGGAAGTCAAGGCTTGTCGGGATAAGAAGCATAAAATCTCTGGAGTAAGCGGGGCGCACGAACGTGGGACTTATCAACCCATTCCGTGTGAGAGGGGGGGAAATGTTTCCAAGCCACAAGGTATTGGATGCGATTACGGTGCCTACGGGAATCAAGAATGTCACGAATTTCAAAATGATGTTCTCCATCCACAAGTAAGGGAGCAGGTGGAGGGTCATCCGCGGGCCTGAGGTTGGATACCCGAACTGGTTTGATGAGGTTAATGTGGAACACCGGGTGGATACGGTTCAGATGCTTGGGCAATTGCAAACGAACCGAAACAGGATTGATAACTTTAACAATTGGGAAAGGGCCAACATACTTGGGACCCAATTTCTTCGATTTTTGTGTAGTATGCAAGAATTTCGTGGACAAATACACTAAATCTCCAACGTGGTAATCATAGGGCTGAGAGCGTTTCTTATCAGCCTGCTTCTTATGAGCCTTATGGGCAGCGTCCAAGGTGGAAAGAGTCAGGGGCCAAAGGCGACTGAGACGTTCGCTCCAGTCTGCAACGGAAGGAACCTGAGGTTGGGCCGTAGGCAGTTCGGGAATAGGAACAAAATCCTGGCCGTAAACGACCCGGAAAGGGGTGAAGCCCGTACTGGAGTGAACCAAATTGTTATAGGCCACTTCAGCATGTGGTAACAAGTCAACCCAATCGTCCTGTTGATAATTGATGAAACAACGTAAATACTGTTCAAGGACGGAATTAGTACGTTCACAGCCGCCATTAGTCTGAGGATGGTAGGCGGAGCTAAGGCCTTGGGTGGAACCAATGCGTGCAAGGAACTCCTTCCAAAATTTAGATGTGAATTGGACTCCACGATCGGAGATAATACGGTCGGGAACCCCATGCAACCGGTAGATGTGGGAAAGAAACAATTTAGCCAACGCCTTGGCGGAAGGAATTTTGTGGCAAGGGACGAAATGAACTTGCTTGGAAAACAAATCAGTGACTACCCAGACGACGGTGTGGCCCTGGCTCTCGGGGAGCTCAACAATAAAGTCCATAGAAATCTCCTTCCAAGGTGCAACTGGGCGGGCAACAGACTGTAGAAGTCCCTGCGGTTTCCCCGGCGGCTTTTTGGCGGCCGCGCAAACTGGGCAACTGGCCACATAAAGTTCAATGTCCTTTTTTAAAGAAGGCCACCAGAATTGTCTCTTCACGAGGTGCAAAGTCTTGACGAACCCAAAATGACCCGCCATCCTGGAGTCATGAGCGCGACGAAGGACGACAAGTCGTAGGGAAGCGGGGACGTATAATTTAGCACCAATCCACGGTAGATCGTCCCTCATGGTGCACTCGTCCCGATGGGTCAGGAACCAGTCGTCTTGATGAAGAGCCGCTTTGAGGTCAGAAAGTAGATCGTGAGGCACTACCTCCTGAGCTTTGGTCTGTTGACGTGTGAGTACCGGAGCTGCCAAGAGCGGTTGGACGATACTCAGTTTGGAACAATTATACTGAGGTAATCGGGACAAAGCATCGGCCATGAAGTTCTTTCCGCCCGGGATATACTTGAGAGTGAAATTGAAACGGTTAAAATATTGGGCCCACCGCATCTGTTTGGGGGAGAGACGACGAGGTGTGCGTAACGCTTCCAAGTTCTTGTGGTCAGTCCACACTTCAAATGGGTGTTTAGAGCCTTTGAGGAAATGGCGCCAAGTAGCGAGGGCCCAACGGACCGCAAAAGCCTCCTTCTCCCAAACCGCCCAGCGCCGCTCTGTGTCAGTGAGTTTACGCGAGGTGTACGCGCAAGGCTGTAAGTTACCTTGGTCATTGGCTTGTAGCAGAACGGCCCCAACAGCGACATCACTGGCATCCGCCTGGACGACGAAAGGCTGGTTGAGATCAGGATGTTTAAGAACTGGTTCAGCGGCAAAAAGGCGTTTAAGTTTTTCGAATGCCGCCTGGCATTCCATGGTCCAGTCCAAAGGCTTATTGGGTTTAGGCTTCGGGTCACCTTTAGTCTTGAGTAAATTAGTGATAGGGAGAGCAATGTTGGCAAAAGAGGGAATAAATTGACGGTAGAAATTAGCGAAACCCAAAAATTTTTGCAACTGTTTACGAGTTTTGGGAGCGTCCCACTCAGTGACCGCCTTCACTTTTTCAGGGTCCATTTCAACGCCATCCGAGGAGATACGGTAGCCCAGATAGTCAATAGTCGTTTGGTGAAACTCGCACTTAGACAATTTGGCATATAGGTTGGCAGCACGGAGTTTTTTCAAGACAGTGCGCACGAGATTGACGTGGTGGTCGTAAGAGCGAGTATAAATGAGGATATCGTCCAGATAGACGATAACGCCCTTATAGAGATGATCGTGGAGGATCTCATTAATGAATTGCATGAACACAGCAGGAGCCCCCTGTAGGCCAAAAGGCATAACTCGGAACTGGAAACAACCAAGAGGGCAGTTGAATGCGGTCTTCCATTCGTCCCCTTCCTTAATGCGTACTCTATAGTAAGCTTCCCGCAGGTCCAATTTTGTGAAGATGCGGCCCTTCCCCAGTTGCGCTAACAAGTCCTTCATCAATGGTAGTGGGTAGAGGTTTTGAGTACAGATTGCGTTAAGGTTGCGAAAGTCACAGCATAAACGAAGAGACCCATCTTTCTTTTCACGAAATAGGACAGGGGCAGCCACTTTGGGTCGAGCCGGTTCAATGAACCCACGTTTCAAATTTTTGTCAATGAAAGAACGCATCTCCTCCATTTCCCTGGGTGACATGGAGTAAATGCGGGGTTTTGGGAGTTTGACCCCGGGTAAAATGTCAATGGAGCAATCAGTAGGCCTGTGGGGGGGTAGAATGTCCGAAGATCGCTCGCTGAAGACGTCCCTAAGATCCAAATATTCTTTCGGGATTTTTTCCTCTCCTGCAATCCTCTCCTGCCCTCTAGCGGCTACTTCAGGAACGTCAGTGACTTCAGGTTGGTCCGGAGAGCCCTCCCCCACTGGAGGCACCTTCGAGCGAACACGCAAGCGGCCTGTCCGCCAATTTATGTGAGGGTTCCACTTCCGGAGCCATGGGATGCCCAAAATGAGTGGTCTGTCCATGCCAGGCGCGACCACAAAAGAGATTAATTCAGTATGGGTACCCATTTTCATTTCCAAAGGCTCAGTAAAAAAATGGGCCCCCCCCCCCCCCCGCAATCGAGCCATCTATTTGGCAAAACACAATCGGGGTTTTCAAAGTGCGCAATTTGATGCCCAATTTTTCTACCATGGCGGGATTGATCATGGATCGGGAACAGCCAGAATCAAGTAAAGCTAGGAGGGTGGCAGGGGTCCCCTCAGGAGGAACTTTTAATTCAATAGGAATGAGAAGGGGCCCCTTGTTTGAACTCACCCAGCGAGGCGATGTGTCGTCATCAGAGTCCTCAGAAGAAGAGGAGTTAGCATCTGCGTCACCCTTTAATGGCTGGGCAAAAGGAGGGGGGTTGGTTTCCCCAGCGAACGCTGTCTCCTTCTTGTCAGAGCCTCTGGCAGGCTTGTCATCACGTCTGGGAGGGGGTTGGGCAGAGAGAGGCAGTTTAGCGCGACATTCGGGGGCGGTGTGCCCAAGCTTGCCACAATGAAAGCATGTTAACGGTCTGGAGGAGCCAGAAGGGGGCCCTCTCACGTCGCCTCGTCGTTTGGAAAACGATTGCGTAGTAGGAGGGGGGAGGGACCTGGCAGCCCTCTCCTTCCGCTTCCTTCTTTCTTCTGTGGCATAACGCAGACGGATCAAGTCAAGCTCGGCGTCTGCAGCATGCTCAAACCACGTGATTAAGCGTCTTGGCAGGTTACGATTGACACACTGTTGATAAATGTCTGCGTTCAACCCTTCGGCAAATCTGTCCAGAAGGGCGTCCTCCCCCCATCCTCTCATGTATTGTGAGAGACACTGAAATTCCTGGATGTATTGGGCGACAGGTCTATCGTCTTGGTCGAAGGTTAAAAACTTCAATTTGTTCCGCTTCTCAGTTAATGGGTCATCAAAACGTTGACGGAAAGCCTCCATAAAACGGTTGAAATTCCCCAAGAGGGGAGACCCAGACATGTGCAAAGCAGTCGACCATGTAGCCGCTTCACCATCCAAAGATAAAAGAATCATTCTGACCCTTAAAGTGTCAGATTCAAAGTCCTGGCCATAAATTTCCATGTAGTTAAACACTTGCATAAGAAAGGAGGGAAGGCTAGTAGAATCCCCCTTAAAACGTACAGGCAAGGGAGGGATTTTAGCCATTCGATGTCTTCGGGGGGGAGGCTGGGGGGGAGGTCCTCTTTGATCAGCGAAACCTCTAGCCGCAGGGGGAGACACGGGCCGAGGGGGGGGGGGAGAATCCTGGCATGGGTAACGTTGCCAGTTTCTCCAGTCTCTTTCCTCCTCCCCCCTTCTCTCTTCCAAAAATGTTTGACCCCAATAATCAGGTAATTCACTCCGCTGGGGTTTTCTCATCGGGCCCCGGTGCTGATAGCCTCTCCATTCTCCTTCATCGCCCCCTCTGCTTTCCCCACAGTACCTTTGGCTCCAATAGTCAGGGACTTCACTCGCCTGAGGTTTTCTCACAGCACCTGGCTCCAGCGAAGTTTGTGGAGGTGGTCTTTGGGTGAGCCCAGCATTCCAGCTTGTCTCTATCTCTCTTTGCCCCGCGGAAATTGACCAACGGGGTGGGGGGGAAGGTTCAGGCTGACTGGAAATTTGCAGTTGAAATAAATCTTCGTGCAAAGGTCGGTCAGACGGGCTGGGCTGGTGTAAAGAAAGGTCGGGAGGTCCTAGTTCACTGGAATCCCCTCCAGTTGCGCCCTCCTCCTCTCTGGTCGGAGAAGACATTCTTTCCCTTCTCGGTAGACGTAAATCTCCTGGAAAGGGATATTATTCAGATCTTGCTTCTTGTCAGGGCCCACTCCACTCCATAATTAGGAAAGAAGACTAAGAGACTCCATGGGTTGGAAATCCAAAGTACTTTTACTAATTATAAATGGTAAGCGAGCAGTAGTGAAGCAAGATCTGAATAATATGGCGCGAAAGCAATTGATATATAGGGAAACCCGTTCCCCCCCCTTAGGATCAAAGCTCCAGTCCAATCATAAGTCCTTCAAATGTCAGGTGTGAGATAACTTCAAACAGACAGGCCGAAGATGGAATGTGTAGGCCGTTGATGCAGGCGGGAAACACGTACGCATGCGTAATTCCCAACGACTGGTACATCCTAGAACATTCCTCCAGCACATCAATTAAATCCCTCCCACATACACGCCCCCCCCTTCCCGTTTCATGGCAGCTGAAGCAACAGCAAAGCAGAAGCTGACAAGGAGACCCTATACCAGTGGTGGCAAACCACCTTCTTATGGTGTGCCAAAATTGCGCCCATGCGTGCCCAATCTCCCCGCCCAACTGCGCATTTGCACGCGACCTCCTCCCACACATGCGCAAACCCTCCCCAGGCTCTGGAGGCTTTCCTGAAGCCTGGGGAGGGCGAAAAACTGCCTCCCTGGCCCTCTGGAAATGTGAAAAATCAGCTGGCTGGCATGTGCCTGCGTGCCGGAGCTAACAGTTGGCGTGCCACCCAATATGGCTCCGCGTGCCACCCAATATGGCGCATGTGCCATAGGTTTGCCCTATGGCACATGCCCTATACCATTTCAGAACAAGTGGCTGAGCAGTCTCTTCTTGAAAGCCTCCAGTGATGGAGCCCCCACAACCTCCGGTGGCAAGCCGTTCCACTGGTTAATTGTTCTGACTGTCAGGAAATTTCTCCTTAGTTCTAGGTTGCTTCTCTCCTTGATTAGTTTCCACCCGTTGCTTCTTCTCCTGCCTTCAGGTGCTTTAGAGAATAATTTGAACCCTTCCTCTTTGTGGCAACCCCTCAAATACTCAAATCATGTCCCCCTGGGCCCTGGAATAGAAAATTTTGTATATTATTTTCTATGATAAATTATAAAGCAATTTTTTAAACTTTCTGATTCCTTCCATTGACAGAAACATCTATATTTTTTGCAGTTTGCGGACATGCTGGGAAACCCAAGGCTTTCCCCATTGTTCCGTGTTGCAAGAGAGCCTCCTCCTTTTACCTTTACAGAAAGTACAATTGCAACAGCTTTTAGACTGCAAAAAAAATAAAAAAAAATATTGATGAAAGCCATCACCGCACTATAAGCAATCCCAAACCAAAGCTTTAAATCCAGCTGAACCATGGGGTAAAAATTGAGTCATGTTAAACCACGTTTAATGGTTAAGGAGGAACCAAACCTTGTTTATTTTTCATAAGCCAGTCTTCTAAAGACACGTGATGGAGGCGGGGCGAATCCTGCCCACAGCAGCTCTGGCCAATAGGAAAAAATAGGTAGCCCTCCCTCTTTGCTCAGGCACACGTCTTCCCCCCTCCATGCGTTGTGGTGCATGCACGGAACTTCTTACGCGCTGAGGTAACCTGGAGGGCGCCATTTTGGTTGCCGCGCGGTGGCATCGGTGGCGATCGGTGAGTGGGGGAAGGTGTGGGCTGGGGTTGATGGGAGTGGGTGTCCGAAGCCTAGGGAGACCGGTGGTGGGGCGAAGAGTACCAGGGGCCGCATTCACATCTTTCTGGGCCAGCTCAGGTGGGTCCCTCAGAGGCTTTGAGGGGAATCTGTGGTTTGGCGTGCGGCCGTGAGGCATGTTTCTACTCATTTATTAATTTTTATCTCGCTCTTTATGAGATTTTTTATCATGCCTTTTGTATATTTGGGATAACTCGAGGTAGCACATTCGCCTAATCTTAATTTCCCAGCAACAACAACCCTGTGAGGTGGGCGGCCTGGCCTGAGAAACCCCCCCCCCCAACAAAGGGGCTCCCCGATCAAGACCATTTATACAATATAGTGCAAAAATTGGGGATACAATTCAAACAAATCAGGCCATTAGGCCTCCTCCGAGTTCCATCTGCCGGTCAATGCCGACTGGCAACTACGCGGAGGAGAGCCTTCTCGGTGGTAGCTCCGACCCTATGGAACGATCTCCCCGTGGAGATTCGTACCTTCACCACCCTCCAGACTTTCCGCACAGCCTTTAAAATCTGGCTATCCCGTCAGGCCTGGGGCTAAAGACTGTAACCCGCCCGAATGGTATGAATGTTGTGCTTTTAATTATGTATTGTTTCTACGTGTAAAATGTTTGTTTCCCCTCCCCCCCCTTGAGTTGTAAGCCGCCCTGAATCCCCCCAGGGAAAAGGGTGGCATATAAATAAACTTTCATAACTCATAACTCATAAACCAAAGCATCTGCAATATTATTTCATGACAATCCTGGA
Source organism: Thamnophis elegans (assembly GCF_009769535.1). Taxonomy (NCBI): domain Eukaryota; kingdom Metazoa; phylum Chordata; class Lepidosauria; order Squamata; family Natricidae; genus Thamnophis; species Thamnophis elegans. Next base: position 142,743,108 of record NC_045544.1, read on the forward strand.
GTAAATAATTAGTGAGTTATTTCGCCGCAATAATTCGCCAATATATTCATGAATGCGAACGAATTCTTTCATTGCAATCCAGATAATATGCAAAGTGGCAATCTGAGTAATATTATTTCACTGCAGTAATATGAGTGAGTTGTTTGTGTACAATCCAAGTAACATGCACAAAAGGTAACAATCTAATTAAGCATAACTCACTAATATCGACCATCCTCGCCTTAGGACCAAAACTGAGCCCAAAATTTATGTTGCTAAGTCCCAAAAGTGCCTTTTTTTTTTCAAGAGGCAACTGGACTTTCTGGGGTTTTTTCTTTGAAGGCTGTTAAGTGGGTTTTGCCCCACTTTATGACCTTTCTTGTCACAGTTGTTAAGTGAATCTCTACCATTATGTTAAGCTAGTCTTGTGACTGTTAAGTGAATCCGGCTTCCCCGTTGACTTGGCTTGTCAGACGGTCGCAAAAGGGAATCACATGACCCCTGGACACTGCAACCGTCATAAGTACATGCCAGTTGCCAAGCGTCATGGGAATTTCGGCCGCGGGGATACTGCAATGGTTGTAAAAGTGTGAAAATGGTCATAAGTCTCCCCCCCTCCCGTGTTATAATTGTGAATTGTCACTAAATGAATGGTTGTAAGTCAAAGACGATCCGCATTCCCAGTAAAACTGGCTTTCTAACTAAGCTGCCCTGCAGAAGATCTCAGGATGACACAAAGGCAAACACAAAAGTGACCCTTGTGGCATCCGCTAAAGCAGCGTTTCTCAACCTTGGCGACTTTAAGTTCTTTGGACTTCAAGTTCCAGAAGTCCACAAGACTTAAAAGTCACCAAGGTTGAGAAACACTAAAGCACTAAAGGCTCTTTCGGCCCCTCCCCCATCATATATGACAACCCTCTGGGGTCCCTTTGGGTGGTATATAAATATATGCCAGTTGCCAAGAATCTGAATTTTGATCACGTGACCATGGGTGAGAAGGCTGCAGGGTTGTGAATTATGGTCCTTTTTCCCCCAGTGCCATTGCAACTTCAAATGGTCACTGAATGAGGGTGGTTGTATAAGGTGACCAGATTTTCAGATTGGTAAAGAGGGACACCTTTGACCTGCAAGGGGGGGGGGATTAAAATTTTTATACGGAGCAACAAAAATTTTCATATAACGCAAAAATAGTATTGTAATATTTTTTTTTATTTCAACATAACTACAATTTACAAATATAAATTGTAACTGTTGCCAAACATCAAAATTTTGATCGCGTGACCATGAGGATGC